>NW_026647125.1:1272857-1591071 GCF_950295315.1 Erinaceus europaeus | reverse complement strand
GCATTCCATATGCAGAAAGGCAAAGACGCCATGTATTTTTTAACCCAGTTTTTATATTTATCTATTTATTTAGGTGCTTATTCATTTTTGCTATTGATGAATTAATGTTTTACATTTGACATTGACTAAGGATCTGACACCAGCGGTCTCCAGTACCCCTAGATGGTACTCTGCCTCTACAAAACCGATCCATTGACCTGTCCATCCATCCATCCATCCATCCACCCATACATCTATCCATCCATTCATCCATCCATTCATCCATCCATCCATCCATTAATCCATCCACCAGTCAACCAAGCTAAGTACAAAAGGAGATCTCTCCTTAATGGTGAGGAGAAACAACGATGCATAGTTAGGTTGCAAAGGCCCAGTTTGGCTGAATAGGGCAGAGGGGCTGAACCAGGGAATGTGTTGGGGCGTGTGGGTTTGGGTGGGGTGAGCCGGAGACCCTGTGAGCTGGGTCACATTAGGGGCAGGCAGGGGGTGGAAGGGGTTGCGAACAGCTGTCACTGGAGAACCATCACAAGTGCTGGAGCTGGTGAGCAGGGCACCTGGAAGAGAGGACAGACAAAGGAGAGAAGCAAAGTGCGGAGGAGAGGAGAGGGGAGAGGATGGTGAGGGCAGGAGAGGACAGGAGAGGACAGGATTGGAGGGGACCTGAGAAACCTACCTGGACAAAGGCAGCATACAGACATCCAGGAAGGCAGGCAGGCAGGCATGCAGGCAGCTCTGGCCTGGGCTCCCTGGATCCCGGGAGCACCTCCACCTGTCTTCTCTTGGCTGCCAGCCCTGAGGTCCCTCGTCGGTCAGCACTGTCTTCGCATCCTTCCGTCCCTCTGTGCCAGGGCCCAGGCGTCTGGGCGCTGTTGCCTGACCTAGTGGCAGAGCAGTTGGGCTGCCCAGTGCCAGTGTGGCCAGCACAGATTGCCAGGGGCTAGGACATCACAGAGGGCTCCTGTGGTTGCTAGGCCACGGGGACCCCGCCCATCCAGTTGACCAGCAGCCATGACCCCCAAGCTGAACTTGACCTGAGGGGTGGTGGCCAGCCACCAGAGCCAGAGCCCCAGGCCAAAGCAGGTGCTGGTCGGCCGGGCCAAGGGGCTATGGGCAGATTGGTGTGTGTCTGGGCATGGGGCTGGCATCTGACAGTCCAGGGCGGGGGACCAAGGTCCGCCAGGCCCCTGTCCCACCATGTGCACTGACACACAGTCTTGCTGACTGACTGACAGTCCCCGCCCCAGAGATACCCACACCAAGTCCCTGGGTGCCCTGAGCTGCCCCTGAGTGTTGGTGGGTGCCTGCCTGGACACATGCCTCCGTAATGGAGGCCTCCATTAATCCCGTTGCCTATTGACAGCTGCCCTCCTGCCCCTCCTCCTCCTCCTCCGCCTCCTCCTCCTCCTCCTCTTCTTCCTCCTTCTCTTCCTCCTTTTCCTCCTGCTCTTCCTCCTCCTCCTCCTCCACCCCCTCCTCCTCTTCCTCATCCTCAGAAGGACTCACTCAGGGCCCTTGGCCTAGGCAAGCCAGGGCTGCTGCTCAGGCTTCTGCAGCTTCTATCCAGTAGTTTGGGGGGGGTGTAGGAATCGGTTCCGGTCAGTCCCTGATTCCTGGGACCTTCCATGCCTCCAGCTGCCCCCACTCTCTAGTCCTGACCCCTCCTCAAGGATGCCCCCTTTCCCTTTACCCTCTGTCCCCCAGCTCCCAACTAACATCTACTCTGTTCCTCCCTGCGCTACTTTACTGCCACCCTGCTTCTGCCCTTCAGCCATGAGGGCCCAGGGACAGCCCAGCTGCCATCTCACCATCCAGCAGGGGGACCTGCCCTAACCCCCTGCACCACACCCACACACACACAGCCCTGCACACACTCCTGGGCTCCCCTGCCTGCAGCCTGCCTCTCAAACAGTCTCCTTCTGCCCCCTAGCCCCCTTACAGCCTCTGCCACGGACCCCCACAGACACCTGGGCATGAGCAGTGCAGACATGCAAACAGCTCCCCTCGCCCCCACTCCAGTTGCTCCAAGGTTGTCAAGAGTCTTTTTTTCATGCTGTAGGGGAGGGAGTTGAGACAGTCCAATGTCCTGGGGAGCAAGACCTGCAAACAGTCCATCTACAATGTAACATTTGGGTCTCAGGCCGCCCAATCCCTAGTGCGCTGTGCAGACCTTTGACTGGAAAAACACCCCATCTGAGCGTGAGATCTGGCTGGGCTAGTGGCTCTTTCTGTGGACTAAGAGACAGACAGACAGAGTTTTCAGGTTCAAAACCTATACTTGCCAGAAGATGGTCATTCACTTCGGTAAAAAAAAAAAAAAAAAAAAAAAAAAAAGGCTTTTTATTTTTTTTTCCCCTGCCTGGGTAACCTGTCTGCTGCCTGTTTCAAAGTGAAAAAAGGGAAAAATCTTTTTTGGAGGGAAAAGGACCAAAATGCAGGCAGGTGGACTCCGTGGAGGGTGCATGGGGAGTTGCTCCTGCCCTGGCACTAGAGCCCCAGCTGCTGTTCCAGGTTGCTCTCTGATAACAGAGATCTCCGTGTGTCCTGTCATGACACTGTCATCAGGACTGACCCTCAGGATAATGAGGATTCAAAACGAGGCAGGTGATACTGCCTTCAAAAGCAAATCCAGGGAGGTTTGGCGGTATGTCAGAGGGTTAAGGGCTTGTGGCGCTCACGAATAGAGGGGACAGGTGGAGGGATTTGGGGTCTGGCCCCCAGACCGCCACCTGCAGGGGACTCGCTTTACAGGGGGTGAAGCAGGTCTTTAGGAGCTCTATCTTTCTCTCCCACCCTGTATTTCCTCTGCTCTCTCCTTTTATGTCTGTCAGATGCAAGGTCAGTAACAACAACAACAACAAAAACAATAACCACCACAGTGACCAAGCAACAAGGGCAGCGAAAGGGGAACAAATGGAGTGCAGGAGCTGTGGATTATTCCTGGCGTAGGCACTCAGCTGTGGCAATAACCCCTTGAGGCTATAAATCCATACATGAAGAAGTAATACAGGTAACAGAGACGTATATGTCCCTGTGTGTTTCCACTGAGTTAATGTAAATGCACTTTTATTTACTTCTTCATTTATTTATTACCTTGCCAAGAGAATTTCTTTTCATTGCTAAAAAAAGGGTCCCATCAAGGGTACCAGGTGGTGCCACACCCAGTTAAGCACTCATGTTACAATGCAGGAGGACTGGGCTTCAACACCCTGGTTCCCACCTGCCAGGGGAAATCTTTACAAGTGGTGCGGAAGTGCTGCAGTTGTCTCTCTCTCTGTCTCAAACTCTCTCTACCTCCCTTCCCTCTCAATTCCTGTCTATTTATTCCAGTGAATAATCAAGAAAATAGAAAGTAAAAAAAGAAAAAGGAAAAGGAAATATTCCACGACTTCAAATGGGCTACTCAGGACAATGCTATCCTTGTTAAGATCCGCACAGCATTCCATATGCAGAAAGGCAAAGACGCCATGTATTTTTTAACCCAGTTTTTATATTTATCTATTTATTTAGGTGCTTATTCATTTTTGTTATTGATGAATTAATGTTTTACATTTGACATTGACTAAGGATCTGACACCAGCGGTCTCCAGTACCCCTAGATGGTACTCTGCCTCTACAAAACCGATCCATTGACCTGTCCATCCATCCATCCATCCATCCATCCACCCATACATCTATCCATCCATTCATCCATCCATTCATCCATCCATCCATCCATTAATCCATCCACCAGTCAACCAAGCTAAGTACAAAAGGAGATCTCTCCTTAATGGTGAGGAGAAACAACGATGCATAGTTAGGTTGCAAAGGCCCAGTTTGGCTGAATAGGGCAGAGGGGCTGAACCAGGGAATGTGTTGGGGCGTGTGGGTTTGGGTGGGGTGAGCCGGAGACCCTGTGAGCTGGGTCACATTAGGGGCAGGCAGGGGGTGGAAGGGGTTGCGAACAGCTGTCACTGGAGAACCATCACAAGTGCTGGAGCTGGTGAGCAGGGCACCTGGAAGAGAGGACAGACAAAGGAGAGAAGCAAAGTGCGGAGGAGAGGAGAGGGGAGAGGATGGTGAGGGCAGGAGAGGACAGGAGAGGACAGGATTGGAGGGGACCTGAGAAACCTACCTGGACAAAGGCAGCATACAGACATCCAGGAAGGCAGGCAGGCAGGCATGCAGGCAGCTCTGGCCTGGGCTCCCTGGATCCCGGGAGCACCTCCACCTGTCTTCTCTTGACTGCCAGCCCTGAGGTCCCTCGTCGGTCAGCACTGTCTTCCCATCCTTCCGTCCCTCTGTGCCAGGGCCCAGGCGTCTGGGCGCTGTTGCCTGACCTAGTGGCAGAGCAGTTGGGCTGCCCAGTGCCAGTGTGGCCAGCACAGATTGCCAGGGGCTAGGACATCACAGAGGGCTCCTGTGGATGCTAGGCCACAGGGACCCCGCCCATCCAGTTGACCAGCAGCCATGACCCCCAAGCTGAACTTGACCTGAGGGGTGGTGGCCAGCCACCAGAGCCAGAGCCCCAGGCCAAAGCAGGTGCTGGTCGGCCGGGCCAAGGGGCTATGGGCAGATTGGTGTGTGTCTGGGCATGGGGCTGGCATCTGACAGTCCATAGCGGGGGACCAAGGTCCGCCAGGCCCCTGTCCCACCATGTGCACTGACACACAGTCTTGCTGACTGACTGACAGTCCCCGCCCCAGAGATACCCACACCAAGTCCCTGGGTGCCCTGAGCTGCCCCTGAGGGTTGGTGGGTGCCTGCCTGGACACATGCCTCCGTAATGGAGGCCTCCATTAATCCCGTTGCCTATTGACAGCTGCCCTCCTGCCCCTCCTCCTCCTCCTCCTCCGCCTCCTCCTCCTCCTCTTCTTCCTCCTTCTCTTCCTCCTCTTCCTCCTGCTCTTCCTCCTCCTCCTCCTCCACCCCCTCCTCCTCTTCCTCATCCTCAGAGGGACTCACTCAGGGCCCTTGGCCTAGGCAAGCCAGGGCTGCTGCTCTGGCTTCTGCAGCTTCTATCCAGTAGTTCGGGGGGGGGGGTGTAGGAATCGGTTCCTGTCAGTCCCTGATTCCTGGGACCTTCCATGCCTCCAGCTGCCCCCACTCTCTAGTCCTGACCCCTCCTCAAGGATGCCCCCTTTCCCCTTACCCTCTGTCCCCCAGCTCCCAACTAACATCTACTCTGTTCCTCCCTGCGCTACTTTACTGCCACCCTGCTTCTGCCCTTCAGCCATGAGGGCCCAGGGACAGCCCAGCTGCCATCTCACCATCCAGCAGGGGGACCTGCCCTAACCCCCTGCACCACACCCACACACACACAGCCCTGCACACACTCCTGGGCTCCCCTGCCTGCAGCCTGCCTCTCAAACAGTCTCCTTCTGCCCCCTAGCCCCCTTACAGCCTCTGCCACGGACCCCCACAGACACCTGGGCATGATCAGTGCAGACATGCAAACAGCTCCCCTCGCCCCCACTCCAGTTGCTCCAAGGTTGTCAAGAGTCTTTTTTTCATGCTGTAGGGGAGGGAGTTGAGACAGTCCAATGTCCTGGGGAGCAAGACCTGCAAACAGTCCATCTACAATGTAACATTTGGGTCTCAGGCCGCCCAATCCCTAGTGCGCTGTGCAGACCTTTGACTGGAAAAACACCCCATCTGAGCGTGAGATCTGGCTGGGCTAGTGGCTCTTTCTGTGGACTAAGAGACAGACAGACATAGTTTTCAGGTTCAAAACCTATACTTGCCAGAAGATGGTCATTCACTTCGGTAAAAAAAAAAAAAAAAAAAAAAAAGGCTTTTTATTTTTTTTTCCCCTGCCTGGGTAACCTGTCTGCTGCCTGTTTCAAAGTGAAAAAAGGGAAAAATCTTTTTTGGAGGGAAAAGGACCAAAATGCAGGCAGGTGGACTCCGTGGAGGGTGCATGGGGAGTTGCTCCTGCCCTGGCACTAGAGCCCCAGCTGCTGTTCCAGGTGCTCTCTGATAACAGAGATCTCCGTGTGTCCTGTCATGACACTGTCATCAGGACTGACCCTCAGGATAATGAGGATTCAAAACGAGGCAGGTGATACTGCCTTCAAAAGCAAATCCAGGGAGGTTTGGCGGTATGTCAGAGGGTTAAGGGCTTGTGGCGCTCACGAATAGAGGGGACAGGTGGAGGGATTTGGGGTCTGGCCCCCAGACCGCCACCTGCAGGGGACTCGCTTTACAGGGGGTGAAGCAGGTCTTTAGGAGCTCTATCTTTCTCTCCCACCCTGTATTTCCTCTGCTCTCTCCTTTTATGTCTGTCAGATGCAAGGTCAGTAACAACAACAACAACAAAAACAATAACCACCACAGTGACCAAGCAACAAGGGCAGCGAAAGGGGAACAAATGGAGTGCAGGAGCTGTGGATTATTCCTGGCGTAGGCACTCAGCTGTGGCAATAACCCCTTGAGGCAATCAATCCATACATGAAGAAGTAATACAGGTAACAGAGACGTATATGTCCCTGTGTGTTTCCACTGAGTTAATGTAAATGCACTTTTATTTACTTCTTCATTTATTTATTACCTTGCCAAGAGAATTTCTTTTCATTGCTAAAAAAAGGGTCCCATCAAGGGTACCAGGTGGTGCCACACCCAGTTAAGCACTCATGTTACAATGCAGGAGGACTGGGCTTCAACACCCTGGTTCCCACCTGCCAGGGGAAATCTTTACAAGTGGTGCGGAAGTGCTGCAGTTGTCTCTCTCTCTGTCTCAAACTCTCTCTACCTCCCTTCCCTCTCAATTCCTGTCTATTTATTCCAGTGAATAATCAAGAAAATAGAAAGTAAAAAAAGAAAAAGGAAAAGGAAATATTCCACGACTTCAAATGGGCTACTCAGGACAATGCTATCCTTGTTAAGATCCGCACAGCATTCCATATGCAGAAAGGCAAAGACGCCATGTATTTTTTAACCCAGTTTTTATATTTATCTATTTATTTAGGTGCTTATTCATTTTTGTTATTGATGAATTAATGTTTTACATTTGACATTGACTAAGGATCTGACACCAGCGGTCTCCAGTACCCCTAGATGGTACTCTGCCTCTACAAAACCGATCCATTGCCCTGTCCATCCATCCATCCATCCATCCACCCATACATCTATCCATCCATTCATCCATCCATTCATCCATCCATCCATCCATTAATCCATCCACCAGTCAACCAAGCTAAGTACAAAAGGAGATCTCTCCTTAATGGTGAGGAGAAACAACGATGCATAGTTAGGTTGCAAAGGCCCAGTTTGGCTGAATAGGGCAGAGGGGCTGAACCAGGGAATGTGTTGGGGCGTGTGGGTTTGGGTGGGGTGAGCCGGAGACCCTGTGAGCTGGGTCACATTAGGGGCAGGCAGGGGGTGGAAGGGGTTGCGAACAGCTGTCACTGGAGAACCATCACAAGTGCTGGAGCTGGTGAGCAGGGCACCTGGAAGAGAGGACAGACAAAGGAGAGAAGCAAAGTGCGGAGGAGAGGAGAGGGGAGAGGATGGTGAGGGCAGGAGAGGACAGGAGAGGACAGGATTGGAGGGGACCTGAGAAACCTACCTGGACAAAGGCAGCATACAGACATCCAGGAAGGCAGGCAGGCAGGCATGCAGGCAGCTCTGGCCTGGGCTCCCTGGATCCCGGGAGCACCTCCACCTGTCTTCTCTTGGCTGCCAGCCCTGAGGTCCCTCGTCGGTCAGCACTGTCTTCCCATCCTTCCGTCCCTCTGTGCCAGGGCCCAGGCGTCTGGGCGCTGTTGCCTGACCTAGTGGCAGAGCAGTTGGGCTGCCCAGTGCCAGTGTGGCCAGCACAGATTGCCAGGGGCTAGGACATCACAGAGGGCTCCTGTGGTTGCTAGGCCACAGGGACCCCGCCCATCCAGTTGACCAGCAGCCATGACCCCCAAGCTGAACTTGACCTGAGGGGTGGTGGCCAGCCACCAGAGCCAGAGCCCCAGGCCAAAGCAGGTGCTGGTCGGCCGGGCCAAGGGGCTATGGGCAGATTGGTGTGTGTCTGGGCATGGGGCTGGCATCTGACAGTCCAGGGCAGGGGACCAAGGTCCGCCAGGCCCCTGTCCCACCATGTGCACTGACACACAGTCTTGCTGACTGACTGACAGTCCCCGCCCCAGAGATACCCACACCAAGTCCCTGGGTGCCCTGAGCTGCCCCTGAGGGTTGGTGGGTGCCTGCCTGGACACATGCCTCCGTAATGGAGGCCTCCATTAATCCCGTTGCCTATTGACAGCTGCCCTCCTGCCCCTCCTCCTCCTCCTCCTCCGCCTCCTCCTCCTCCTCTTCTTCCTCCTTCTCTTCCTCCTCTTCCTCCTGCTCTTCCTCCTCCTCCTCCTCCACCCCCTCCTCCTCTTCCTCATCCTCAGAGGGACTCACTCAGGGCCCTTGGCCTAGGCAAGCCAGGGCTGCTGCTCTGGCTTCTGCAGCTTCTATCCAGTAGTTCGGGGGGGGGTGTAGGAATCGGTTCCTGTCAGTCCCTGATTCCTGGGACCTTCCATGCCTCCAGCTGCCCCCACTCTCTAGTCCTGACCCCTCCTCAAGGATGCCCCCTTTCCCCTTACCCTCTGTCCCCCAGCTCCCAACTAACATCTACTCTGTTCCTCCCTGCGCTACTTTACTGCCACCCTGCTTCTGCCCTTCAGCCATGAGGGCCCAGGGACAGCCCAGCTGCCATCTCACCATCCAGCAGGGGGACCTGCCCTAACCCCCTGCACCACACCCACACACACACAGCCCTGCACACACTCCTGGGCTCCCCTGCCTGCAGCCTGCCTCTCAAACAGTCTCCTTCTGCCCCCTAGCCCCCTTACAGCCTCTGCCACGGACCCCACAGACACCTGGGCATGAGCAGTGCAGACATGCAAACAGCTCCCCTCGCCCCCACTCCAGTTGCTCCAAGGTTGTCAAGAGTCTTTTTTTCATGCTGTAGGGGAGGGAGTTGAGACAGTCCAATGTCCTGGGGAGCAAGACCTGCAAACAGTCCATCTACAATGTAACATTTGGGTCTCAGGCCGCCCAATCCCTAGTGCGCTGTGCAGACCTTTGACTGGAAAAACACCCCATCTGAGCGTGAGATCTGGCTGGGCTAGTGGCTCTTTCTGTGGACTAAGAGACAGACAGACAGAGTTTTCAGGTTCAAAACCTATACTTGCCAGAAGAGGGTCATTCACTTCGGTAAAAAAAAAAAAAAAAAAAAAAAAAAAAAAAGGCTTTTTATTTTTTTTTCCCCTGCCTGGGTAACCTGTCTGCTGCCTGTTTCAAAGTGAAAAAAGGGAAAAATCTTTTTTGGAGGGAAAAGGACCAAAATGCAGGCAGGTGGACTCCGTGGAGGGTGCATGGGGAGTTGCTCCTGCCCTGGCACTAGAGCCCCAGCTGCTGTTCCAGGTGCTCTCTGATAACAGAGATCTCCGTGTGTCCTGTCATGACACTGTCATCAGGACTGACCCTCAGGATAATGAGGATTCAAAACGAGGCAGGTGATACTGCCTTCAAAAGCAAATCCAGGGAGGTTTGGCGGTATGTCAGAGGGTTAAGGGCTTGTGGCGCTCACGAATAGAGGGGACAGGTGGAGGGATTTGGGGTCTGGCCCCCAGACCGCCACCTGCAGGGGACTCGCTTTACAGGGGGTGAAGCAGGTCTTTAGGAGCTCTATCTTTCTCTCCCACCCTGTATTTCCTCTGCTCTCTCCTTTTATGTCTGTCAGATGCAAGGTCAGTAACAACAACAACAACAAAAACAATAACCACCACAGTGACCAAGCAACAAGGGCAGCGAAAGGGGAACAAATGGAGTTCAGGAGCTGTGGATTATTCCTGGCGTAGGCACTCAGCTGTGGCAATAACCCCTTGAGGCAATCAATCCATACATGAAGAAGTAATACAGGTAACAGAGACGTATATGTCCCTGTGTGTTTCCACTGAGTTAATGTAAATGCACTTTTATTTACTTCTTCATTTATTTATTACCTTGCCAAGAGAATTTCTTTTCATTGCTAAAAAAAGGGTCCCATCAAGGGTACCAGGTGGTGCCACACCCAGTTAAGCACTCATGTTACAATGCAGGAGGACTGGGCTTCAACACCCTGGTTCCCACCTGCCAGGGGAAATCTTTACAAGTGGTGCGGAAGTGCTGCAGTTGTCTCTCTCTCTGTCTCAAACTCTCTCTACCTCCCTTCCCTCTCAATTCCTGTCTATTTATTCCAGTGAATAATCAAGAAAATAGAAAGTAAAAAAAGAAAAAGGAAAAGGAAATATTCCACGACTTCAAATGGGCTACTCAGGACAATGCTATCCTTGTTAAGATCCGCACAGCATTCCATATGCAGAAAGGCAAAGACGCCATGTATTTTTTAACCCAGTTTTTATATTTATCTATTTATTTAGGTGCTTATTCATTTTTGCTATTGATGAATTAATGTTTTACATTTGACATTGACTAAGGATCTGACACCAGCGGTCTCCAGTACCCCTAGATGGTACTCTGCCTCTACAAAACCGATCCATTGACCTGTCCATCCATCCATCCATCCATCCACCCATACATCTATCCATCCATTCATCCATCCATTCATCCATCCATCCATCCATTAATCCATCCACCAGTCAACCAAGCTAAGTACAAAAGGAGATCTCTCCTTAATGGTGAGGAGAAACAACGATGCATAGTTAGGTTGCAAAGGCCCAGTTTGGCTGAATAGGGCAGAGGGGCTGAACCAGGGAATGTGTTGGGGCGTGTGGGTTTGGGTGGGGTGAGCCGGAGACCCTGTGAGCTGGGTCACATTAGGGGCAGGCAGGGGGTGGAAGGGGTTGCGAACAGCTGTCACTGGAGAACCATCACAAGTGCTGGAGCTGGTGAGCAGGGCACCTGGAAGAGAGGACAGACAAAGGAGAGAAGCAAAGTGCGGAGGAGAGGAGAGGGGAGAGGATGGTGAGGGCAGGAGAGGACAGGATTGGAGGGGACCTGAGAAACCTACCTGGACAAAGGCAGCATACAGACATCCAGGAAGGCAGGCAGGCAGGCATGCAGGCAGCTCTGGCCTGGGCTCCCTGGATCCCGGGAGCACCTCCACCTGTCTTCTCTTGGCTGCCAGCCCTGAGGTCCCTCGTCGGTCAGCACTGTCTTCCCATCCTTCCTTCCCTCTGTGCCAGGGCCCAGGCATCTGGGCGCTGTTGCCTGACCTAGTGGAAGAGCAGTTGGGCTGCCCAGTGCCAGTGTGGCCAGCACAGATTGCCAGGGGCTAGGACATCACAGAGGGCTCCTGTGGTTGCTAGGCCACGGGGACCCCGCCCATCCAGTTGACCAGCAGCCATGACCCCCACGCTGAACTTGACCTGAGGGGTGGTGGCCAGCCACCAGAGCCAGAGCACCAGGCCAAAGCAGGTGCTGGTCGGCCGGGCCAAGGGGCTATGGGCAGATTGGTGTGTGTCTGGGCATGGGGCTGGCATCTGACAGTCCAGGGCGGGGGACCAAGGTCCGCCAGGCCCCTGTCCCACCATGTGCACTGACACACAGTCTTGCTGACTGACTGACATTCCCCGCCCCAGAGATACCCACACCAAGTCCCTGGGTGCCCTGAGCTGCCCCTGAGGGTTGGTGGGTGCCTGCCTGGACACATGCCTCCGTAATGGAGGCCTCCATTAATCCCGTTGCCTATTGACAGCTGCCCTCCTGCCCCTCCTCCTCCTCCTCCTCCGCCTCCTCCTCCTCCTCTTCTTCCTCCTCCTCTTCCTCCTCTTCCTCCTGCTCTTCCTCCTCCTCCTCCTCCACCCCCTCCTCCTCTTCCTCATCCTCAGAGGGACTCACTCAGGGCCCTTGGCCTAGGCAAGCCAGGGCTGCTGCTCTGGCTTCTGCAGCTTCTATCCAGTAGTTTGGGGGGGGTGTAGGAATCGGTTCCGGTCAGTCCCTGATTCCTGGAACCTTCCATGACTCCAGCTGCCCCCACTCTCTAGTCCTGACCCCTCCTCAAGGATGCCCCCTTTCCCCTTACCCTCTGTCCCCCAGCTCCCAACTAACATCTACTCTGTTCCTCCCTGCGCTACTTTACTGCCACCCTGCTTCTGCCCTTCAGCCATGAGGGCCCAGGGACAGCCCAGCTGCCATCTCACCATCCAGCAGGGGGACCTGCCCTAACCCCCTGCACCACACCCACACACACACAGCCCTGCACACACTCCTGGGCTCCCCTGCCTGCAGCCTGCCTCTCAAACAGTCTCCTTCTGCCCCCTAGCCCCCTTACAGCCTCTGCCACGGACCCCCACAGACACCTGGGCATGAGCAGTGCAGACATGCAAACAGCTCCCCTCGCCCCCACTCCAGTTGCTCCAAGGTTGTCAAGAGTCTTTTTTTCATGCTGTAGGGGAGGGAGTTGAGACAGTCCAATGTCCTGGGGAGCAAGAACTGCAAACAGTCCATCTACAATGTAACATTTGGGTCTCAGGCCGCCCAATCCCTAGTGCGCTGTGCAGACCTTTGGCAAAAACACCCCATCTGAGCGTGAGATCTGACTGGGCTAGTGGCTCTTTCTGTGGACTAAGAGACAGACAGACAGAGTTTTCAGGTTCAAAACCTATACTTGCCAGAAGATGGTCATTCACTTGGGTAAAAAAAAAAAAAAAAAAAAGGCTTTTTATTTTTTTTCCCCTGCCTGGGTAACCTGTCTCCTGCCTGTTTCAAAGTGAAAAAAGGGAAAAATCTTTTTTGGAGGGAAAAGGACCAAAATGCAGGCAGGTGGACTCCGTGGAGGCTTAATGGGGAGTTGCTCCTGCCCTGGCACTAGAGCCCCAGCTGCTGTTCCAGGTGCTCTCTGATAACAGAGATCTCCGTGTGTCGTGTCATGACACTGTCATCAGGACTGACCCTCAGGATAATGAGGATTCAAAACGAGGCAGGTGATACTGCCTTCAAAAGTAAATCCAGGGAGGTTTGGCGGTATGTCAGAGGGTTAAGGGCTTGTGGGGCTCACGAATAGAGGGGACAGGTGGAGGGATTTGGGGTCTGGCCCCCAGACCGCCACCTGCAGGGGAGTCGCTTTACAGGGGGTGAAGCAGGTCTTTAGGAGCTCTATCTTTCTCTCCAACCCTGTATTTCCTCTGCTCTATCCTTTTGTGTCTGTCAGATGCAAGGTCAGTAACAACAACAACAACAAAAACAATAACCACCACAGTGACCAAGCAACAAGGGCAGCGAAAGGTTAACAAATGGAGTGCAGGAGCTGTGTATTATTCGTGGCGTAGGCACTCAGCTGTGGCAATAACCCCTTGAGGCAATCAATCCATACATGAAGAAGTAACACAGGTAACAGAGACTTATATGTCCCTCTGTGTTTCCACTGAGTTAATGTAAATGCACTTTTATTTACTTCTTCATGTATTTATTACCTTGCCACGAGAATTTCTTTTAATTGCTAAAAATATGTCATATCAAGGGTACCAGGTGGTGCCACACCCAGTTAAGCACTCATGTTACAATGCAGGAGGACTGGGCTTCAACACCCTGGTTCCCACCTGCCAGGGGAAATCTTTACAAGTGGTGCAGAAGTGCTGCAGTTGTCTCTCTCTGTGTCTCAAACTCTCTCTACCTCCCTTCCCTCTCAGTTCCTGTCTATTTATTCCAGTGAATAATCAAGAAAATAGAAAGTAAAAAAAGAAAAAGGAAAAGGAAATATTCCACGACTTCAAATGGGCTACTCAGGACAATGCTTTCCTTGTTAAGATCCGCACAGCATTCCATATGCAGAAAGGCAAAGACGCCATGTATTTTTTAACCCAGTTTTTATATTTATTTATTTATTTAGGTGCTTATTCATTTTTGTTATTGATGAATTAATGTTTTACATTTGACATTGACTAAGGATCTGACACCAGCGGTCTCCAGTGACCCCTATATGGTACTCTGCCTCTACAAAACCGATCCATTGACCTGTCCATCCATCCATCCATCCACCCATACATCTATCCATCCATTCATCCATTCATCCATCCATCCATCCATCCATCCATCCATCCATCCATCCACCAGTCAACCAAGCTAAATACAAAAGGAGATCTCTCCTTAATGGTGAGCAGAAACAACGATGCATAGGTAGGTTGCAAAGGCCCATTTTGACTGAATAGGGCAGAGGGGCTGAACCAGGGAATGTGTTGGGGCGTGTGGGTTTGGGTGGGGTGAGCCGGAGACCCTGTGAGCTGGGTCACATTAGGGGCAGGCAGGGGGTGGAAGGGGTTGCGAACAGCTGTCACTGGAGAACCATCACAAGTGCTGGAGCTGGTGAGCAGGGCACCTGGAAGAGAGGACAGACAAAGGAGAGAAGCAAAGTGCGGAGGAGAGGAGAGGGGAGAGGATGGTGAGGACAGGAGAGGACAGGAGAGGACAGGATTGGAGGGCACCTGAGAAACCTACCTGGACAAAGGCAGCATACAGACATCCAGGAAGGCAGGCAGGCATGCAGGCAGCTCTGGCCTGGGCTCCCTGGATCCCGGGCGCACCTCCACCTGTCTTCTCTTGGCTGCCAGCCCTGAGGTCCCTCGTCGGTCAGCACTGTCTTCCCATCCTTCCGTCCCTCTGTGCCAGGGCCCAGGTGTCTGGGCGCTGTTGCCTGACCTAGTGGCAGGGCAGTTGGGCTGCCCAGTGCCAGTGTGGCCAGCACAGATTGCCAGGGGCTAGGACATCACAGAGGGCTCCTGTGGTTGCTAGGCCACGGGGACCCCGCCCATCCAGTTGACCAGCAGCCATGACCCCCACGCTGAACTTGACCTGAGAGGTGGTGGCCAGCCACCAGAGCCAGAGCCCCAGGCCAAAGCCGGTGCTGGTCGGCCGGGCCAAGGGGCTATGGGCAGATTGGTGTGTGTCTGGGCATGGGGCTGGCATCTGACAGTCCAGGGCGGGGGACCAAGGTCCGCCAGGCCCCTGTCCCACCATGTGCACTGACACACAGTCTTGCTGACTGACTGACAGTCCCCGCCCCAGAGATACCCACACCAAGTCCCTGGGTGCCCTGAGCTGCCCCTGAGGGTTGGTGGGTGCCTGCCTGGACACATGCCTCCGTAATGGAGGCCTCCATTAATCCCGTTGCCTATTGACAGCTGCCCTCCTGCCCCTCCTCCTCCTCCTCTCCTCCTCCTCTTCTTCCTCCTCCTCTTCCTCCTCTTCCTCCTGCTCTTCCTCCTCCTCCTCCTCCACCCCCTCCTCCTCTTCCTCATCCTCAGAGGGACTCACTCAGGGCCCTTGGCCTAGGCAAGCCAGGGCTGCTGCTCTGGCTTCTGCAGCTTCTATCCAGTGGGGGGGGATTGTAGGAATCTGTTCCTGTCAGTCCCTGATTCCTGGGACCTTCCATGCCTCCAGCTGCCCCCACTCTCTAGTCCTGACCCCTCCTCAAGGATGCCCCCTTTCCCCTTACCCTCTGTCCCCCAGCTCCCAACTAACATCTACTCTGTTCCTCCCTGCGCTACTTTACTGCCACCCTGCTTCTGCCCTTCAGCCATGAGGGCCCAGGGCCAGCCCAGCTGCCATCTCACCATCCAGCAGGGGGACCTGCCCTAACGCCCTGCCACCACACCCACACACACAGCCCTGCACACACTCCTGGGCTCCACTGCCTGCAGCCTGCCTCTCAAACAGTCTCCTTCTGCCCCCTAGCCCCCTTACAGCCTCTGCCACCGAGCCCCACAGACACCTGGGCATCAGCAGTGCAGACATGCAAACAGCTCCCCTCGCCCCCACTCCAGTTGCTCCAAGGTTGTCAAGAGTCTTTTTTTCATGCTGTAGGGGAGGGAGTTGAGACAGTCCAATGTCCTGGGGAGCAAGAACTGCAAACAGTCCATCTACAATGTAACATTTGGGTCTCAGGCCGCCCAATCCCTAGTGCGCTGTGCAGACCTTTGACTGGCAAAAACACCCCATCTGAGCATGAGATCTGACTGGGCTAGTGGCTCTTTCTGTGGACTAAGAGACAGACAGACAGAGTTTTCAGGTTCAAAACCTATACTTGCCAGAAGATGGTCATTCACTTGGGTAAAAAAAAAAAAAAAAAAAAAAAGGCTTTTTATTTTTTTTCCCCTGCCTGGGTAACCTGTCTCCTGCCTGTTTCAAAGTGAAAAAAGGGAAAAATCTTTTTTGGAGGGAAAAGGACCAAAATGCAGGCAGGTGGACTCCGTGGAGGCTTCATGGGGAGTTGCTCCTGCCCTGGCACTAGAGCCCCAGCTGCTGTTCCAGGTGCTCTCTGATAACAGAGATCTCCGTGTGTCGTGTCATGACACTGTCATCAGGACTGACCCTCAGGATAATGAGGATTCAAAACGAGGCAGGTGATACTGCCTTCAAAAGTAAATCCAGGGAGGTTTGGCGGTATGTCAGAGGGTTAAGGGCTTGTGGGGCTCACGAATAGAGGGGACAGGTGGAGGGATTTGGGGTCTGGCCCCCAGACCGCCACCTGCAGGGGAGTCGCTTTACAGGGGGTGAAGCAGGTCTTTAGGAGCTCTATCTTTCTCTCCAACCCTGTATTTCCTCTGCTCTCTCCTTTTGTGTCTGTCAGATGCAAGGTCAGTAACAACAACAACAACAAAAACAATAACCACCACAGTGACTAAGCAACAAGGGCAGCGAAAGGGGAACAAATGGAGTGCAGGAGCTGTGGATTATTCGTGGCGTAGGCACTCAGCTGTGGCAATAACCCCTTGAGGCAATCAATCCATACATGAAGAAGTAACACAGGTAACAGAGACGTATATGTCCCTTTGTGTTTCCACTGAGTTAATGTAAATGCACTTTTATTTACTTCTTCATGTATTTATTACCTTGCCACGAGAATTTATTTTAATTGCTAAAAAAAATGTCATATCAAGGGTACCAGGTGGTGCCACACCCAGTTAAGCACTCATGTTACAATGCAGGAGGACTGGGCTTCAACACCCTGGTTCCCACCTGCCAGGGGAAATCTTTACAAGTGGTGCAGAAGTGCTGCAGCTGTCTCTCTCTGTGTCTCAAACTCTCTCTACCTCCCTTCCCTCTCAATTCCTGTCTATTTATTCCAGTGAATAATCAAGAAAATAGAAAGTAAAAAAAGAAAAAGGAAAAGGAAATATTCCACGACTTCAAATGGGCTACTCAGGACAATGCTTTCCTTGTTAAGATCCGCACAGCATTCCATATGCAGAAAGGCAAAGACGCCATGTATTTTTTAACCCAGTTTTTACATTTATTTATTTATTTAGGTGCTTATTCATTTTTGTTATTGATGAATTAATGTTTTACATTTGACATTGACTAAGGATCTGACACCAGCGGTCTCCAGTGACCCCTATATGGTACTCTGCCTCTACAAAACCGATCCATTGACCTGTCCATCCATCCATCCATCCACCCATACATCTATCCATCCATTCATCCATTCATCCATCCATCCATTCATCCATCCATCCATCCATCCATCCATCCACCAGTCAACCAAGCTAAATACAAAAGGAGATCTCTCCTTAATGGTGAGCAGAAACAACGATGCATAGGTAGGTTGCAAAGGCCCATTTTGACTGAATAGGGCAGAGGGGCTGAACCAGGGAATGTGTTGGGGCGTGTGGGTTTGGGTGGGGTGAGCCGGAGACCCTGTGAGCTGGGTCACATTAGGGGCAGGCAGGGGGTGGAAGGGGTTGCGAACAGCTGTCACTGGAGAACCATCACAAGTGCTGGAGCTGGTGAGCAGGGCACCTGGAAGAGAGGACAGACAAAGGAGAGAAGCAAAGTGCGGAGGAGAGGAGAGGGGAGAGGATGGTGAGGACAGGAGAGGACAGGAGAGGACAGGATTGGAGGGCACCTGAGAAACCTACCTGGACAAAGGCAGCATACAGACATCCAGGAAGGCAGGCAGGCATGCAGGCAGCTCTGGCCTGGGCTCCCTGGATCCCGGGCGCACCTCCACCTGTCTTCTCTTGGCTGCCAGCCCTGAGGTCCCTCGTCGGTCAGCACTGTCTTCCCATCCTTCCGTCCCTCTGTGCCAGGGCCCAGGTGTCTGGGCGCTGTTGCCTGACCTAGTGGCAGGGCAGTTGGGCTGCCCAGTGCCAGTGTGGCCAGCACAGATTGCCAGGGGCTAGGACATCACAGAGGGCTCCTGTGGTTGCTAGGCCACGGGGACCCCGCCCATCCAGTTGACCAGCAGCCATGACCCCCACGCTGAACTTGACCTGAGAGGTGGTGGCCAGCCACCAGAGCCAGAGCCCCAGGCCAAAGCCGGTGCTGGTCGGCCGGGCCAAGGGGCTATGGGCAGATTGGTGTGTGTCTGGGCATGGGGCTGGCATCTGACAGTCCAGGGCGGGGGACCAAGGTCCGCCAGGCCCCTGTCCCACCATGTGCACTGACACACAGTCTTGCTGACTGACTGACAGTCCCCGCCCCAGAGATACCCACACCAAGTCCCTGGGTGCCCTGAGCTGCCCCTGAGGGTTGGTGGGTGCCTGCCTGGACACATGCCTCCGTAATGGAGGCCTCCATTAATCCCGTTGCCTATTGACAGCTGCCCTCCTGCCCCTCCTCCTCCTCCTCCGCCTCCTCTCCTCCTCCTCTTCTTCCTCCTCCTCTTCCTCCTCTTCCTCCTGCTCTTCCTCCTCCTCCTCCTCCACCCCCTCCTCCTCTTCCTCATCCTCAGAGGGACTCACTCAGGGCCCTTGGCCTAGGCAAGCCAGGGCTGCTGCTCTGGCTTCTGCAGCTTCTATCCAGTGGGGGGGATTGTAGGAATCTGTTCCTGTCAGTCCCTGATTCCTGGGACCTTCCATGCCTCCAGCTGCCCCCACTCTCTAGTCCTGACCCCTCCTCAAGGATGCCCCCTTTCCCCTTACCCTCTGTCCCCCAGCTCCCAACTAACATCTACTGTGTTCCTCCCTGCACTACTTTACTGCCACCCTGCTTCTGCCCTTCAGCCTTGAGGGCCCAGGGCCAGCCCAGCTGCCATCTCACCATCCAGCAGGGGGACCTGCCCTAACGCCTTGCCACCACACCCACACACACAGCCCTGCACACACTCCTGGGCTCCCCTGCCTGCAGCCTGCCTCTCAAACAGTCTCCTTCTGCCCCCTAGCCCCCTTACAGCCTCTGCCACCGAGCCCCACAGACACCTGGGCATCAGCAGTGCAGACATGCAAACAGCTCCCCTCGCCCCCACTCCAGTTGCTCCAAGGTTGTCAAGAGTCTTTTTTTCATGCTGTAGGGGAGGGAGTTGAGACAGTCCAATGTCCTGGGGAGCAAGAACTGCAAACAGTCCATCTACAATGTAACATTTGGGTCTCAGGCCGCCCAATCCCTAGTGCGCTGTGCAGACCTTTGACTGGCAAAAACACCCCATCTGAGCGTGAGATCTGACTGGGCTAGTGGCTCTTTCTGTGGACTAAGAGACAGACAGACAGAGTTTTCAGGTTCAAAACCTATACTTGCCAGAAGATGGTCATTCAATTGGGTAAAAAAAAAAAAAAAAAAAAAAAAGGCTTTTTATTTTTTTCCCCTGCCTGGGTAACCTGTCTCCTGCCTGTTTCAAAGTGAAAAAAGGGAAAAATCTTTTTTGGAGGGAAAAGGACCAAAATGCAGGCAGGTGGACTCCGTGGAGGGTTCATGTGGAGTTGCTCCTGCCCTGGCACTAGAGCCCCAGCTGCTGTTCCAGGTGCTCTCTGATAACAGAGATCTCCGTGTGTCGTGTCATGACACTGTCATCAGGACTGACCCTCAGGATAATGAGGATTCAAAACGAGGCAGGTGATACTGCCTTCAAAAGTAAATCCAGGGAGGTTTGGCGGTATGTCAGAGGGTTAAGGGCTTGTGGGGCTCACGAATAGAGGGGACAGGTGGAGGGATTTGGGGTCTGGCCCCCAGACCGCCACCTGCAGGGGAGTCGCTTTACAGGGGGTGAAGCAGGTCTTTAGGAGCTCTATCTTTCTCTCCAACCCTGTATTTCCTCTGCTCTCTCCTTTAGTGTCTGTCAGATGCAAGGTCAGTAACAACAACAACAACAAAAACAATAACCACCACAGTGACTAAGCAACAAGGGCAGCGAAAGGGGAACAAATGGAGTGCAGGAGCTGTGGATTATTCGTGGCGTAGGCACTCAGCTGTGGCAATAACCCCTTGAGGCAATCAATCCATACATGAAGAAGTAACACAGGTAACAGAGATGTATATGTCCCTGTGTGTTTCCACTGAGTTAATGTAAATGCACTTTTATTTACTTCTTCATGTATTTATTACCTTGCCACGAGAATTTCTTTTAATTGCTAAAAAAATGTCATATCAAGGGTACCAGGTGGTGCCACACCCAGTTAAGCACTCATGTTACAATGCAGGAGGACTGGGCTTCAACACCCTGGTTCCCACCTGCCAGGGGAAATCTTTACAAGTGGTGCAGAAGTGCTGCAGTTGTCTCTCTCTGTGTCTCAAACTCTCTCTACCTCCCTTCCCTCTCAATTCCTGTCTATTTATTCCAGTGAATAATCAAGAAAATAGAAAGTAAAAAAAGAAAAAGGAAAAGGAAATATTCCACGACTTCAAATGGGCTACTCAGGACAATGCTTTCCTTGTTAAGATCCGCACAGCATTCCATATGCAGAAAGGCAAAGACGCCATGTATTTTTTAACCCAGTTTTTATATTTATTTATTTATTTAGGTGCTTATTCATTTTTGTTATTGATGAATTAATGTTTTACATTTGACATTGACTAAGGATCTGACACCAGCGGTCTCCAGTGACCCCTATATGGTACTCTGCCTCTACAAAACCGATCCATTGACCTGTCCATCCATCCATCCATCCACCCATACATCTATCCATCCATTCATCCATTCATCCATCCATCCATCCATCCATCCATCCATCCATCCATCCACCAGTCAACCAAGCTAAATACAAAAGGAGATCTCTCCTTAATGGTGAGCAGAAACAACGATGCATAGGTAGGTTGCAAAGGCCCATTTTGACTGAATAGGGCAGAGGGGCTGAACCAGGGAATGTGTTGGGGCGTGTGGGTTTGGGTGGGGTGAGCCGGAGACCCTGTGAGCTGGGTCACATTAGGGGCAGGCAGGGGGTGGAAGGGGTTGCGAACAGCTGTCACTGGAGAACCATCACAAGTGCTGGAGCTGGTGAGCAGGGCACCTGGAAGAGAGGACAGACAAAGGAGAGAAGCAAAGTGCGGAGGAGAGGAGAGGGGAGAGGATGGTGAGGACAGGAGAGGACAGGAGAGGACAGGATTGGAGGGCACCTGAGAAACCTACCTGGACAAAGGCAGCATACAGACATCCAGGAAGGCAGGCAGGCATGCAGGCAGCTCTGGCCTGGGCTCCCTGGATCCCGGGCGCACCTCCACCTGTCTTCTCTTGGCTGCCAGCCCTGAGGTCCCTCGTCGGTCAGCACTGTCTTCCCATCCTTCCGTCCCTCTGTGCCAGGGCCCAGGTGTCTGGGCGCTGTTGCCTGACCTAGTGGCAGGGCAGTTGGGCTGCCCAGTGCCAGTGTGGCCAGCACAGATTGCCAGGGGCTAGGACATCACAGAGGGCTCCTGTGGTTGCTAGGCCACGGGGACCCCGCCCATCCAGTTGACCAGCAGCCATGACCCCCACGCTGAACTTGACCTGAGAGGTGGTGGCCAGCCACCAGAGCCAGAGCCCCAGGCCAAAGCCGGTGCTGGTCGGCCGGGCCAAGGGGCTATGGGCAGATTGGTGTGTGTCTGGGCATGGGGCTGGCATCTGACAGTCCAGGGCGGGGGACCAAGGTCCGCCAGGCCCCTGTCCCACCATGTGCACTGACACACAGTCTTGCTGACTGACTGACAGTCCCCGCCCCAGAGATACCCACACCAAGTCCCTGGGTGCCCTGAGCTGCCCCTGAGGGTTGGTGGGTGCCTGCCTGGACACATGCCTCCGTAATGGAGGCCTCCATTAATCCCGTTGCCTATTGACAGCTGCCCTCCTGCCCCTCCTCCTCCTCCTCTCCTCCTCCTCTTCTTCCTCCTCCTCTTCCTCCTCTTCCTCCTGCTCTTCCTCCTCCTCCTCCTCCACCCCCTCCTCCTCTTCCTCATCCTCAGAGGGACTCACTCAGGGCCCTTGGCCTAGGCAAGCCAGGGCTGCTGCTCTGGCTTCTGCAGCTTCTATCCAGTGGGGGGGGATTGTAGGAATCTGTTCCTGTCAGTCCCTGATTCCTGGGACCTTCCATGCCTCCAGCTGCCCCCACTCTCTAGTCCTGACCCCTCCTCAAGGATGCCCCCTTTCCCCTTACCCTCTGTCCCCCAGCTCCCAACTAACATCTACTCTGTTCCTCCCTGCGCTACTTTACTGCCACCCTGCTTCTGCCCTTCAGCCATGAGGGCCCAGGGCCAGCCCAGCTGCCATCTCACCATCCAGCAGGGGGACCTGCCCTAACGCCCTGCCACCACACCCACACACACAGCCCTGCACACACTCCTGGGCTCCACTGCCTGCAGCCTGCCTCTCAAACAGTCTCCTTCTGCCCCCTAGCCCCCTTACAGCCTCTGCCACCGAGCCCCACAGACACCTGGGCATCAGCAGTGCAGACATGCAAACAGCTCCCCTCGCCCCCACTCCAGTTGCTCCAAGGTTGTCAAGAGTCTTTTTTTCATGCTGTAGGGGAGGGAGTTGAGACAGTCCAATGTCCTGGGGAGCAAGAACTGCAAACAGTCCATCTACAATGTAACATTTGGGTCTCAGGCCGCCCAATCCCTAGTGCGCTGTGCAGACCTTTGACTGGCAAAAACACCCCATCTGAGCATGAGATCTGACTGGGCTAGTGGCTCTTTCTGTGGACTAAGAGACAGACAGACAGAGTTTTCAGGTTCAAAACCTATACTTGCCAGAAGATGGTCATTCACTTGGGTAAAAAAAAAAAAAAAAAAAAAAAGGCTTTTTATTTTTTTTCCCCTGCCTGGGTAACCTGTCTCCTGCCTGTTTCAAAGTGAAAAAAGGGAAAAATCTTTTTTGGAGGGAAAAGGACCAAAATGCAGGCAGGTGGACTCCGTGGAGGCTTCATGGGGAGTTGCTCCTGCCCTGGCACTAGAGCCCCAGCTGCTGTTCCAGGTGCTCTCTGATAACAGAGATCTCCGTGTGTCGTGTCATGACACTGTCATCAGGACTGACCCTCAGGATAATGAGGATTCAAAACGAGGCAGGTGATACTGCCTTCAAAAGTAAATCCAGGGAGGTTTGGCGGTATGTCAGAGGGTTAAGGGCTTGTGGGGCTCACGAATAGAGGGGACAGGTGGAGGGATTTGGGGTCTGGCCCCCAGACCGCCACCTGCAGGGGAGTCGCTTTACAGGGGGTGAAGCAGGTCTTTAGGAGCTCTATCTTTCTCTCCAACCCTGTATTTCCTCTGCTCTCTCCTTTTGTGTCTGTCAGATGCAAGGTCAGTAACAACAACAACAACAAAAACAATAACCACCACAGTGACTAAGCAACAAGGGCAGCGAAAGGGGAACAAATGGAGTGCAGGAGCTGTGGATTATTCGTGGCGTAGGCACTCAGCTGTGGCAATAACCCCTTGAGGCAATCAATCCATACATGAAGAAGTAACACAGGTAACAGAGACGTATATGTCCCTTTGTGTTTCCACTGAGTTAATGTAAATGCACTTTTATTTACTTCTTCATGTATTTATTACCTTGCCACGAGAATTTATTTTAATTGCTAAAAAAAATGTCATATCAAGGGTACCAGGTGGTGCCACACCCAGTTAAGCACTCATGTTACAATGCAGGAGGACTGGGCTTCAACACCCTGGTTCCCACCTGCCAGGGGAAATCTTTACAAGTGGTGCAGAAGTGCTGCAGCTGTCTCTCTCTGTGTCTCAAACTCTCTCTACCTCCCTTCCCTCTCAATTCCTGTCTATTTATTCCAGTGAATAATCAAGAAAATAGAAAGTAAAAAAAGAAAAAGGAAAAGGAAATATTCCACGACTTCAAATGGGCTACTCAGGACAATGCTTTCCTTGTTAAGATCCGCACAGCATTCCATATGCAGAAAGGCAAAGACGCCATGTATTTTTTAACCCAGTTTTTACATTTATTTATTTATTTAGGTGCTTATTCATTTTTGTTATTGATGAATTAATGTTTTACATTTGACATTGACTAAGGATCTGACACCAGCGGTCTCCAGTGACCCCTATATGGTACTCTGCCTCTACAAAACCGATCCATTGACCTGTCCATCCATCCATCCATCCACCCATACATCTATCCATCCATTCATCCATTCATCCATCCATCCATCCATCCATCCATCCATCCACCAGTCAACCAAGCTAAATACAAAAGGAGATCTCTCCTTAATGGTGAGCAGAAACAACGATGCATAGGTAGGTTGCAAAGGCCCATTTTGACTGAATAGGGCAGAGGGGCTGAACCAGGGAATGTGTTGGGGCGTGTGGGTTTGGGTGGGGTGAGCCGGAGACCCTGTGAGCTGGGTCACATTAGGGGCAGGCAGGGGGTGGAAGGGGTTGCGAACAGCTGTCACTGGAGAACCATCACAAGTGCTGGAGCTGGTGAGCAGGGCACCTGGAAGAGAGGACAGACAAAGGAGAGAAGCAAAGTGCGGAGGAGAGGAGAGGGGAGAGGATGGTGAGGACAGGAGAGGACAGGAGAGGGCAGGATTGGAGGGCACCTGAGAAACCTACCTGGACAAAGGCAGCATACAGACATCCAGAAAGGCAGGCAGGCATGCAGGCAGCTCTGGCCTGGGCTCCCTGGATCCCGGGCGCACCTCCACCTGTCTTCTCTTGGCTGCCAGCCCTGAGGTCCCTCGTCGGTCAGCACTGTCTTCCCATCCTTCCGTCCCTCTGTGCCAGGGCCCAGGTGTCTGGGCGCTGTTGCCTGACCTAGTGGCAGGGCAGTTGGGCTGCCCAGTGCCAGTGTGGCCAGCACAGATTGCCAGGGGCTAGGACATCACAGAGGGCTCCTGTGTTTGCTAGGCCACGGGGACCCCGCCCATCCAGTTGACCAGCAGCCATGACCCCCACGCTGAACTTGACCTGAGAGGTGGTGGCCAGCCACCAGAGCCAGAGCCCCAGGCCAAAGCCGGTGCTGGTCGGCCGGGCCAAGGGGCTATGGGCAGATTGGTGTGTGTCTGGGCATGGGGCTGGCATCTGACAGTCCAGGGCGGGGGACCAAGGTCCGCCAGGCCCCTGTCCCACCATGTGCACTGACACACAGTCTTGCTGACTGACTGACAGTCCCCGCCCCAGAGATACCCACACCAAGTCCCTGGGTGCCCTGAGCTGCCCCTGAGGGTTGGTGGGTGCCTGCCTGGACACATGCCTCCGTAATGGAGGCCTCCATTAATCCCGTTGCCTATTGACAGCTGCCCTCCTGCCCCTCCTCCTCCTCCTCCGCCTCCTCTCCTCCTCCTCTTCTTCCTCCTCCTCTTCCTCCTCTTCCTCCTGCTCTTCCTCCTCCTCCTCCTCCACCCCCTCCTCCTCTTCCTCATCCTCAGAGGGACTCACTCAGGGCCCTTGGCCTAGGCAAGCCAGGGCTGCTGCTCTGGCTTCTGCAGCTTCTATCCAGTGGGGGGGGGATTGTAGGAATCTGTTCCTGTCAGTCCCTGATTCCTGGGACCTTCCATGCCTCCAGCTGCCCCCACTCTCTAGTCCTGACCCCTCCTCAAGGATGCCCCCTTTCCCCTTACCCTCTGTCCCCCAGCTCCCAACTAACATCTACTGTGTTCCTCCCTGCGCTACTTTACTGCCACCCTGCTTCTGCCCTTCAGCCATGAGGGCCCAGGGCCAGCCCAGCTGCCATCTCACCATCCAGCAGGGGGACCTGCCCTAACGCCCTGCCACCACACCCACACACACAGCCCTGCACACACTCCTGGGCTCCCCTGCCTGCAGCCTGCCTCTCAAACAGTCTCCTTCTGCCCCCTAGCCCCCTTACAGCCTCTGCCACCGAGCCCCACAGACACCTGGGCATCAGCAGTGCAGACATGCAAACAGCTCCCCTCGCCCCCACTCCAGTTGCTCCAAAGTTGTCAAGAGTCTTTTTTTCATGCTGTAGGGGAGGGAGTTGAGACAGTCCAATGTCCTGGGGAGCAAGAACTGCAAACAGTCCATCTACAATGTAACATTTGGGTCTCAGGCCGCCCAATCCCTAGTGCGCTGTGCAGACCTTTGACTGGCAAAAACACCCCATCTGAGCGTGAGATCTGACTGGGCTAGTGGCTCTTTCTGTGGACTAAGAGACAGACAGACAGAGTTTTCAGGTTCAAAACCTATACTTGCCAGAAGATGGTCATTCACTTGGGTAAAAAAAAAAAAAAAAAAAAGGCTTTTTATTTTTTTTCCCCTGCCTGGGTAACCTGTCTCCTGCCTGTTTCAAAGTGAAAAAAGGGAAAAATCTTTTTTGGAGGGAAAAGGACCAAAATGCAGGCAGGTGGACTCCGTGGAGGCTTCATGGGGAGTTGCTCCTGCCCTGGCACTAGAGCCCCAGCTGCTGTTCCAGGTGCTCTCTGATAACAGAGATCTCCGTGTGTCGTGTCATGACACTGTCATCAGGACTGACCCTCAGGATAATGAGGATTCAAAACGAGGCAGGTGATACTGCCTTCAAAAGTAAATCCAGGGAGGTTTGGCGGTATGTCAGAGGGTTAAGGGCTTGTGGGGCTCACGAATAGAGGGGACAGGTGGAGGGATTTGGGGTCTGGCCCCCAGACCGCCACCTGCAGGGGAGTCGCTTTACAGGGGGTGAAGCAGGTCTTTAGGAGCTCTATCTTTCTCTCCAACCCTGTATTTCCTCTGCTCTCTCCTTTTGTGTCTGTCAGATGCAAGGTCAGTAACAACAACAACAACAAAAACAATAACCACCACAGTGACTAAGCAACAAGGGCAGCGAAAGGGGAACAAATGGAGTGCAGGAGCTGTGGATTATTCGTGGCGTAGGCACTCAGCTGTGGCAATAACCCCTTGAGGCAATCAATCCATACATGAAGAAGTAACACAGGTAACAGAGACGTATATGTCCCTGTGTGTTTCCACTGAGTTAATGTAAATGCACTTTTATTTACTTCTTCATGTATTTATTACCTTGCCAGGAGAATTTCTTTTAATTGCTAAAAAAAATGTCATATCAAGGGTACCAGGTGGTGCCACACCCAGTTAAGCACTCATGTTACAATGCAGGAGGACTGGGCTTCAACACCCTGGTTCCCACCTGCCAGGGGAAATCTTTACAAGTGGTGCAGAAGTGCTGCAGTTGTCTCTCTCTGTGTCTCAAACTCTCTCTACCTCCCTTCCCTCTCAATTCCTGTCTATTTATTCCAGTGAATAATCAAGAAAATAGAAAGTAAAAAAAGAAAAAGGAAAAGGAAATATTCCACGACTTCAAATGGGCTACTCAGGACAATGCTTTCCTTGTTAAGATCCGCACAGCATTCCATATGCAGAAAGGCAAAGACGCCATGTATTTTTTAACCCAGTTTTTATATTTATTTATTTATTTAGGTGCTTATTCATTTTTGTTATTGATGAATTAATGTTTTACATTTGACATTGACTAAGGATCTGACACCAGCGGTCTCCAGTGACCCCTATATGGTACTCTGCCTCTACAAAACCGATCCATTGACCTGTCCATCCATCCATCCATCCACCCATACATCTATCCATCCATTCATCCATTCATCCATCCATCCATTCATCCATCCATCCATCCATCCATCCATCCATCCATCCATCCATCCACCAGTCAACCAAGCTAAATACAAAAGGAGATCTCTCCTTAATGGTGAGCAGAAACAACGATGCATAGGTTGGTTGCAAAGGCCCATTTTGACTGAATAGGGCAGAGGGGCTGAACCAGGGAATGTGTTGGGGCGTGTGGGTTTGGGTGGGGTGAGCCGGAGACCCTGTGAGCTGGGTCACATTAGGGGCAGGCAGGGGGTGGAAGGGGTTGCGAACAGCTGTCACTGGAGAACCATCACAAGTGCTGGAGCTGGTGAGCAGGGCACCTGGAAGAGAGGACAGACAAAGGAGAGAAGCAAAGTGCGGAGGAGAGGAGAGGGGAGAGGATGGTGAGGACAGGAGAGGACAGGAGAGGACAGGATTGGAGGGCACCTGAGAAACCTACCTGGACAAAGGCAGCATACAGACATCCAGGAAGGCAGGCAGGCATGCAGGCAGCTCTGGCCTGGGCTCCCTGGATCCCGGGCGCACCTCCACCTGTCTTCTCTTGGCTGCCAGCCCTGAGGTCCCTCGTCTGTCAGCACTGTCTTCCCATCCTTCCGTCCCTCTGTGCCAGGGCCCAGGTGTCTGGGCGCTGTTGCCTGACCTAGTGGCAGGGCAGTTGGGCTGCCCAGTGCCAGTGTGGCCAGCACAGATTGCCAGGGGCTAGGACATCACAGAGGGCTCCTGTGTTTGCTAGGCCACGGGGACCCCGCCCATCCAGTTGACCAGCAGCCATGACCCCCACGCTGAACTTGACCTGAGAGGTGGTGGCCAGCCACCAGAGCCAGAGCCCCAGGCCAAAGCCGGTGCTGGTCGGCCGGGCCAAGGGGCTATGGGCAGATTGGTGTGTGTCTGGGCATGGGGCTGGCATCTGACAGTCCAGGGCGGGGGACCAAGGTCCGCCAGGCCCCTGTCCCACCATGTGCACTGACACACAGTCTTGCTGACTGACTGACAGTCCCCGCCCCAGAGATACCCACACCAAGTCCCTGGGTGCCCTGAGCTGCCCCTGAGGGTTGGTGGGTGCCTGCCTGGACACATGCCTCCGTAATGGAGGCCTCCATTAATCCCGTTGCCTATTGACAGCTGCCCTCCTGCCCCTCCTCCTCCTCCTCCGCCTCCTCTCCTCCTCCTCTTCTTCCTCCTCCTCTTCCTCCTCTTCCTCCTGCTCTTCCTCCTCCTCCTCCTCCACCCCCTCCTCCTCTTCCTCATCCTCAGAGGGACTCACTCAGGGCCCTTGGCCTAGGCAAGCCAGGGCTGCTGCTCTGGCTTCTGCAGCTTCTATCCAGTGGGGGGGGATTGTAGGAATCTGTTCCTGTCAGTCCCTGATTCCTGGGACCTTCCATGCCTCCAGCTGCCCCCACTCTCTAGTCCTGACCCCTCCTCAAGGATGCCCCCTTTCCCCTTACCCTCTGTCCCCCAGCTCCCAACTAACATCTACTGTGTTCCTCCCTGCGCTACTTTACTGCCACCCTGCTTCTGCCCTTCAGCCATGAGGGCCCAGGGCCAGCCCAGCTGCCATCTCACCATCCAGCAGGGGGACCTGCCCTAACGCCCTGCCACCACACCCACACACACAGCCCTGCACACACTCCTGGGCTCCACTGCCTGCAGCCTGCCTCTCAAACAGTCTCCTTCTGCCCCCTAGCCCCCTTACAGCCTCTGCCACCGAGCCCCACAGACACCTGGGCATCAGCAGTGCAGACATGCAAACAGCTCCCCTCGCCCCCACTCCAGTTGCTCCAAGGTTGTCAAGAGTCTTTTTTTCATGCTGTAGGGGAGGGAGTTGAGACAGTCCAATGTCCTGGGGAGCAAGAACTGCAAACAGTCCATCTACAATGTAACATTTGGGTCTCAGGCCGCCCAATCCCTAGTGCGCTGTGCAGACCTTTGACTGGCAAAAACACCCCATCTGAGCGTGAGATCTGACTGGGCTAGTGGCTCTTTCTGTGGACTAAGAGACAGACAGACAGAGTTTTCAGGTTCAAAACCTATACTTGCCAGAAGATGGTCATTCAATTGGGTAAAAAAAAAAAAAAAAAAAAAAAAAAAAAGGCTTTTTATTTTTTTTCCCCTGCCTGGGTAACCTGTCTCCTGCCTGTTTCAAAGTGAAAAAAGGGAAAAATCTTTTTTGGAGGGAAAAGGACCAAAATGCAGGCAGGTGGACTCCGTGGAGGCTTAATGGGGAGTTGCTCCTGCCCTGGCACTAGAGCCCCAGCTGCTGTTCCAGGTGCTCTCTGATAACAGAGATCTCCGTGTGTCGTGTCATGACACTGTCATCAGGACTGACCCTCAGGATAATGAGGATTCAAAACGAGGCAGGTGATACTGCCTTCAAAAGTAAATCCAGGGAGGTTTGGCGGTATGTCAGAGGGTTAAGGGCTTGTGGGGCTCACGAATAGAGGGGACAGGTGGAGGGATTTGGGGTCTGGCCCCCAGACCGCCACCTGCAGGGGAGTCGCTTTACAGGGGGTGAAGCAGGTCTTTAGGAGCTCTATCTTTCTCTCCAACCCTGTATTTCCTCTGCTCTCTCCTTTTGTGTCTGTCAGATGCAAGGTCAGTAACAACAACAACAACAAAAACAATAACCACCACAGTGACTAAGCAACAAGGGCAGCGAAAGGGGAACAAATGGAGTGCAGGAGCTGTGGATTATTCGTGGCGTAGGCACTCAGCTGTGGCAATAACCCCTTGAGGCAATCAATCCATACATGAAGAAGTAACACAGGTAACAGAGACGTATATGTCCCTGTGTGTTTCCACTGAGTTAATGTAAATGCACTTTTATTTACTTCTTCATGTATTTATTACCTTGCCAGGAGAATTTCTTTTAATTGCTAAAAAAAATGTCATATCAAGGGTACCAGGTGGTGCCACACCCAGTTAAGCACTCATGTTACAATGCAGGAGGACTGGGCTTCAACACCCTGGTTCCCACCTGCCAGGGGAAATCTTTACAAGTGGTGCAGAAGTGCTGCAGTTGTCTCTCTCTGTGTCTCAAACTCTCTCTACCTCCCTTCCCTCTCAATTCCTGTCTATTTATTCCAGTGAATAATCAAGAAAATAGAAAGTAAAAAAAGAAAAAGGAAAAGGAAATATTCCACGACTTCAAATGGGCTACTCAGGACAATGCTTTCCTTGTTAAGATCCGCACAGCATTCCATATGCAGAAAGGCAAAGACGCCATGTATTTTTTAACCCAGTTTTTATATTTATTTATTTATTTAGGTGCTTATTCATTTTTGTTATTGATGAATTAATGTTTTACATTTGACATTGACTAAGGATCTGACACCAGCGGTCTCCAGTGACCCCTATATGGTACTCTGCCTCTACAAAACCGATCCATTGACCTGTCCATCCATCCATCCATCCACCCATACATCTATCCATCCATTCATCCATTCATCCATCCATCCATTCATCCATCCATCCATCCATCCATCCATCCATCCATCCACCAGTCAACCAAGCTAAATACAAAAGGAGATCTCTCCTTAATGGTGAGCAGAAACAACGATGCATAGGTAGGTTGCAAAGGCCCATTTTGACTGAATAGGGCAGAGGGGCTGAACCAGGGAATGTGTTGGGGCGTGTGGGTTTGGGTGGGGTGAGCCGGAGACCCTGTGAGCTGGGTCACATTAGGGGCAGGCAGGGGGTGGAAGGGGTTGCGAACAGCTGTCACTGGAGAACCATCACAAGTGCAGGAGCTGGTGAGCAGGGCACCTGGAAGAGAGGACAGACAAAGGAGAGAAGCAAAGTGCGGAGGAGAGGAGAGGGGAGAGGATGGTGAGGACAGGAGAGGACAGGAGAGGACAGGATTGGAGGGCACCTGAGAAACCTACCTGGACAAAGGCAGCATACAGACATCCAGGAAGGCAGGCAGGCATGCAGGCAGCTCTGGCCTGGGCTCCCTGGATCCCGGGCGCACCTCCACCTGTCTTCTCTTGGCTGCCAGCCCTGAGGTCCCTCGTCTGTCAGCACTGTCTTCCCATCCTTCCGTCCCTCTGTGCCAGGGCCCAGGTGTCTGGGCGCTGTTGCCTGACCTAGTGGCAGGGCAGTTGGGCTGCCCAGTGCCAGTGTGGCCAGCACAGATTGCCAGGGGCTAGGACATCACAGAGGGCTCCTGTGGTTGCTAGGCCACGGGGACCCCGCCCATCCAGTTGACCAGCAGCCATGACCCCCACGCTGAACTTGACCTGAGAGGTGGTGGCCAGCCACCAGAGCCAGAGCCCCAGGCCAAAGCCGGTGCTGGTCGGCCGGGCCAAGGGGCTATGGGCAGATTGGTGTGTGTCTGGGCATGGGGCTGGCATCTGACAGTCCAGGGCGGGGGACCAAGGTCCGCCAGGCCCCTGTCCCACCATGTGCACTGACACACAGTCTTGCTGACTGACTGACAGTCCCCGCCCCAGAGATACCCACACCAAGTCCCTGGGTGCCCTGAGCTGCCCCTGAGTGTTGGTGGGTGCCTGCCTGGACACATGCCTCCGTAATGGAGGCCTCCATTAATCCCGTTGCCTATTGACAGCTGCCCTCCTGCCCCTCCTCCTCCTCCTCCGCCTCCTCTCCTCCTCCTCTTCTTCCTCCTCCTCTTCCTCCTCTTCCTCCTGCTCTTCCTCCTCCTCCTCCTCCTCCACCCCCTCCTCCTCTTCCTCATCCTCAGAGGGACTCACTCAGGGCCCTTGGCCTAGGCAAGCCAGGGCTGCTGCTCTGGCTTCTGCAGCTTCTATCCAGTGGGGGGGGATTGTAGGAATCTGTTCCTGTCAGTCCCTGATTCCTGGGACCTTCCATGCCTCCAGCTGCCCCCACTCTCTAGTCCTGACCCCTCCTCAAGGATGCCCCCTTTCCCCTTACCCTCTGTCCCCCAGCTCCCAACTAACATCTACTGTGTTCCTCCCTGCGCTACTTTACTGCCACCCTGCTTCTGCCCTTCAGCCATGAGGGCCCAGGGCCAGCCCAGCTGCCATCTCACCATCCAGCAGGGGGACCTGCCCTAACGCCCTGCCACCACACCCACACACACAGCCCTGCACACACTCCTGGGCTCCACTGCCTGCAGCCTGCCTCTCAAACAGTCTCCTTCTGCCCCCTAGCCCCCTTACAGCCTCTGCCACCGAGCCCCACAGACACCTGGGCATCAGCAGTGCAGACATGCAAACAGCTCCCCTCGCCCCCACTCCAGTTGCTCCAAGGTTGTCAAGAGTCTTTTTTTCATGCTGTAGGGGAGGGAGTTGAGACAGTCCAATGTCCTGGGGAGCAAGAACTGCAAACAGTCCATCTACAATGTAACATTTGGGTCTCAGGCCGCCCAATCCCTAGTGCGCTGTGCAGACCTTTGACTGGCAAAAACACCCCATCTGAGCGTGAGATCTGACTGGGCTAGTGGCTCTTTCTGTGGACTAAGAGACAGACAGACAGAGTTTTCAGGTTCAAAACCTATACTTGCCAGAAGATGGTCATTCAATTGGGTAAAAAAAAAAAAAAAAAAAAAAAAAGGCTTTTTATTTTTTTTCCCCTGCCTGGGTAACCTGTCTCCTGCCTGTTTCAAAGTGAAAAAAGGGAAAAATCTTTTTTGGAGGGAAAAGGACCAAAATGCAGGCAGGTGGACTCCGTGGAGGCTTCATGGGGAGTTGCTCCTGCCCTGGCACTAGAGCCCCAGCTGCTGTTCCAGGTGCTCTCTGATAACAGAGATCTCCGTGTGTCGTGTCATGACACTGTCATCAGGACTGACCCTCAGGATAATGAGGATTCAAAACGAGGCAGGTGATACTGCCTTCAAAAGTAAATCCAGGGAGGTTTGGCGGTATGTCAGAGGGTTAAGGGCTTGTGGGGCTCACGAATAGAGGGGACAGGTGGAGGGATTTGGGGTCTGGCCCCCAGACCGCCACCTGCAGGGGAGTCGCTTTACAGGGGGTGAAGCAGGTCTTTAGGAGCTCTATCTTTCTCTCCAACCCTGTATTTCCTCTGCTCTCTCCTTTTGTGTCTGTCAGATGCAAGGTCAGTAACAACAACAACAACAAAAACAATAACCACCACAGTGACTAAGCAACAAGGGCAGCGAAAGGGGAACAAATGGAGTGCAGGAGCTGTGGATTATTCGTGGCGTAGGCACTCAGCTGTGGCAATAACCCCTTGAGGCAATCAATCCATACATGAAGAAGTAACACAGGTAACAGAGACGTATATGTCCCTGTGTGTTTCCACTGAGTTAATGTAAATGCACTTTTATTTACTTCTTCATGTATTTATTACCTTGCCAGGAGAATTTCTTTTAATTGCTAAAAAAAATGTCATATCAAGGGTACCAGGTGGTGCCACACCCAGTTAAGCACTCATGTTACAATGCAGGAGGACTGGGCTTCAACACCCTGGTTCCCACCTGCCAGGGGAAATCTTTACAAGTGGTGCAGAAGTGCTGCAGTTGTCTCTCTCTGTGTCTCAAACTCTCTCTACCTCCCTTCCCTCTCAATTCCTGTCTATTTATTCCAGTGAATAATCAAGAAAATAGAAAGTAAAAAAAGAAAAAGGAAAAGGAAATATTCCACGACTTCAAATGGGCTACTCAGGACAATGCTTTCCTTGTTAAGATCCGCACAGCATTCCATATGCAGAAAGGCAAAGACGCCATGTATTTTTTAACCCAGTTTTTATATTTATTTATTTATTTAGGTGCTTATTCATTTTTGTTATTGATGAATTAATGTTTTACATTTGACATTGACTAAGGATCTGACACCAGCGGTCTCCAGTGACCCCTATATGGTACTCTGCCTCTACAAAACCGATCCATTGACCTGTCCATCCATCCATCCATCCACCCATACATCTATCCATCCATTCATCCATTCATCCATCCATCCATTCATCCATCCATCCATCCATCCATCCATCCATCCATCCACCAGTCAACCAAGCTAAATACAAAAGGAGATCTCTCCTTAATGGTGAGCAGAAACAACGATGCATAGGTAGGTTGCAAAGGCCCATTTTGACTGAATAGGGCAGAGGGGCTGAACCAGGGAATGTGTTGGGGCGTGTGGGTTTGGGTGGGGTGAGCCGGAGACCCTGTGAGCTGGGTCACATTAGGGGCAGGCAGGGGGTGGAAGGGGTTGCGAACAGCTGTCACTGGAGAACCATCACAAGTGCAGGAGCTGGTGAGCAGGGCACCTGGAAGAGAGGACAGACAAAGGAGAGAAGCAAAGTGCGGAGGAGAGGAGAGGGGAGAGGATGGTGAGGACAGGAGAGGACAGGAGAGGACAGGATTGGAGGGCACCTGAGAAACCTACCTGGACAAAGGCAGCATACAGACATCCAGGAAGGCAGGCAGGCATGCAGGCAGCTCTGGCCTGGGCTCCCTGGATCCCGGGCGCACCTCCACCTGTCTTCTCTTGGCTGCCAGCCCTGAGGTCCCTCGTCTGTCAGCACTGTCTTCCCATCCTTCCGTCCCTCTGTGCCAGGGCCCAGGTGTCTGGGCGCTGTTGCCTGACCTAGTGGCAGGGCAGTTGGGCTGCCCAGTGCCAGTGTGGCCAGCACAGATTGCCAGGGGCTAGGACATCACAGAGGGCTCCTGTGGTTGCTAGGCCACGGGGACCCCGCCCATCCAGTTGACCAGCAGCCATGACCCCCACGCTGAACTTGACCTGAGAGGTGGTGGCCAGCCACCAGAGCCAGAGCCCCAGGCCAAAGCCGGTGCTGGTCGGCCGGGCCAAGGGGCTATGGGCAGATTGGTGTGTGTCTGGGCATGGGGCTGGCATCTGACAGTCCAGGGCGGGGGACCAAGGTCCGCCAGGCCCCTGTCCCACCATGTGCACTGACACACAGTCTTGCTGACTGACTGACAGTCCCCGCCCCAGAGATACCCACACCAAGTCCCTGGGTGCCCTGAGCTGCCCCTGAGGGTTGGTGGGTGCCTGCCTGGACACATGCCTCCGTAATGGAGGCCTCCATTAATCCCGTTGCCTATTGACAGCTGCCCTCCTGCCCCTCCTCCTCCTCCTCCGCCTCCTCTCCTCCTCCTCTTCTTCCTCCTCCTCTTCCTCCTCTTCCTCCTGCTCTTCCTCCTCCTCCTCCTCCTCCACCCCCTCCTCCTCTTCCTCATCCTCAGAGGGACTCACTCAGGGCCCTTGGCCTAGGCAAGCCAGGGCTGCTGCTCTGGCTTCTGCAGCTTCTATCCAGTGGGGGGGGATTGTAGGAATCTGTTCCTGTCAGTCCCTGATTCCTGGGACCTTCCATGCCTCCAGCTGCCCCCACTCTCTAGTCCTGACCCCTCCTCAAGGATGCCCCCTTTCCCCTTACCCTCTGTCCCCCAGCTCCCAACTAACATCTACTGTGTTCCTCCCTGCGCTACTTTACTGCCACCCTGCTTCTGCCCTTCAGCCATGAGGGCCCAGGGCCAGCCCAGCTGCCATCTCACCATCCAGCAGGGGGACCTGCCCTAACGCCCTGCCACCACACCCACACACACAGCCCTGCACACACTCCTGGGCTCCACTGCCTGCAGCCTGCCTCTCAAACAGTCTCCTTCTGCCCCCTAGCCCCCTTACAGCCTCTGCCACCGAGCCCCACAGACACCTGGGCATCAGCAGTGCAGACATGCAAACAGCTCCCCTCGCCCCCATTCCAGTTGCTCCAAGGTTGTCAAGAGTCTTTTTTTCATGCTGTAGGGGAGGGAGTTGAGACAGTCCAATGTCCTGGGGAGCAAGAACTGCAAACAGTCCATCTACAATGTAACATTTGGGTCTCAGGCCGCCCAATCCCTAGTGCGCTGTGCAGACCTTTGACTGGCAAAAACACCCCATCTGAGCGTGAGATCTGACTGGGCTAGTGGCTCTTTCTGTGGACTAAGAGACAGACAGACAGAGTTTTCAGGTTCAAAACCTATACTTGCCAGAAGATGGTCATTCACTTGGGTAAAAAAAAAAAAAAAAAAAAAAAAGGCTTTTTATTTTTTTTCCCCTGCCTGGGTAACCTGTCTCCTGCCTGTTTCAAAGTTAAAAAAGGGAAAAATCTTTTTTGGAGGGAAAAGGACCAAAATGCAGGCAGGTGGACTCCGTGGAGGCTTCATGGGGAGTTGCTCCTGCCCTGGCACTAGAGCCCCAGCTGCTGTTCCAGGTGCTCTCTGATAACAGAGATCTCCGTGTGTCGTGTCATGACACTGTCATCAGGACTGACCCTCAGGATAATGAGGATTCAAAACGAGGCAGGTGATACTGCCTTCAAAAGTAAATCCAGGGAGGTTTGGCGGTATGTCAGAGGGTTAAGGGCTTGTGGGGCTCACGAATAGAGGGGACAGGTGGAGGGATTTGGGGTCTGGCCCCCAGACCGCCACCTGCAGGGGAGTCGCTTTACAGGGGGTGAAGCAGGTCTTTAGGAGCTCTATCTTTCTCTCCAACCCTGTATTTCCTCTGCTCTCTCCTTTTGTGTCTGTCAGATGCAAGGTCAGTAACAACAACAACAACAAAAACAATAACCACCACAGTGACTAAGCAACAAGGGCAGCGAAAGGGGAACAAATGGAGTGCAGGAGCTGTGGATTATTCGTGGCGTAGGCACTCAGCTGTGGCAATAACCCCTTGAGGCAATCAATCCATACATGAAGAAGTAACACAGGTAACAGAGACGTATATGTCCCTGTGTGTTTCCACTGAGTTAATGTAAATGCACTTTTATTTACTTCTTCATGTATTTATTACCTTGCCACGAGAATTTCTTTTAATTGCTAAAAAAAATGTCATATCAAGGGTACCAGGTGGTGCCACACCCAGTTAAGCACTCATGTTACAATGCAGGAGGACTGGGCTTCAACACCCTGGTTCCCACCTGCCAGGGGAAATCTTTACAAGTGGTGCAGAAGTGCTGCAGTTGTCTCTCTCTGTGTCTCAAACTCTCTCTACCTCCCTTCCCTCTCAATTCCTGTCTATTTATTCCAGTGAATAATCAAGAAAATAGAAAGTAAAAAAAGAAAAAGGAAAAGGAAATATTCCACGACTTCAAATGGGCTACTCAGGACAATGCTTTCCTTGTTAAGATCCGCACAGCATTCCATATGCAGAAAGGCAAAGACGCCATGTATTTTTAACCCAGTTTTTATATTTATTTATTTATTTAGGTGCTTATTCATTTTTGTTATTGATGAATTAATGTTTTACATTTGACATTGACTAAGGATCTGACACCAGCGGTCTCCAGTGACCCCTATATGGTACTCTGCCTCTACAAAACCGATCCATTGACCTGTCCATCCATCCATCCATCCACCCATACATCTATCCATCCATTCATCCATTCATCCATCCATCCATCCATCCATCCATCCATCCACCAGTCAACCAAGCTAAATACAAAAGGAGATCTCTCCTTAATGGTGAGCAGAAACAACGATGCATAGGTAGGTTGCAAAGGCCCATTTTGACTGAATAGGGCAGAGGGGCTGAACCAGGGAATGTGTTGGGGCGTGTGGGTTTGGGTGGGGTGAGCCGGAGACCCTGTGAGCTGGGTCACATTAGGGGCAGGCAGGGGGTGGAAGGGGTTGCGAACAGCTGTCACTGGAGAACCATCACAAGTGCTGGAGCTGGTGAGCAGGGCACCTGGAAGAGAGGACAGACAAAGGAGAGAAGCAAAGTGCGGAGGAGAGGAGAGGGGAGAGGATGGTGAGGACAGGAGAGGACAGGAGAGGACAGGATTGGAGGGCACCTGAGAAACCTACCTGGACAAAGGCAGCATACAGACATCCAGAAAGGCAGGCAGGCATGCAGGCAGCTCTGGCCTGGGCTCCCTGGATCCCGGGCGCACCTCCACCTGTCTTCTCTTGGCTGCCAGCCCTGAGGTCCCTCGTCGGTCAGCACTGTCTTCCCATCCTTACGTCCCTCTGTGCCAGGGCCCAGGTGTCTGGGCGCTGTTGCCTGACCTAGTGGCAGGGCAGTTGGGCTGCCCAGTGCCAGTGTGGCCAGCACAGATTGCCAGGGGCTAGGACATCACAGAGGGCTCCTGTGTTTGCTAGGCCACGGGGACCCCGCCCATCCAGTTGACCAGCAGCCATGACCCCCACGCTGAACTTGACCTGAGAGGTGGTGGCCAGCCACCAGAGCCAGAGCCCCAGGCCAAAGCCGGTGCTGGTCGGCCGGGCCAAGGGGCTATGGGCAGATTGGTGTGTGTCTGGGCATGGGGCTGGCATCTGACAGTCCAGGGCGGGGGACCAAGGTCCGCCAGGCCCCTGTCCCACCATGTGCACTGACACACAGTCTTGCTGACTGACTGACAGTCCCCGCCCCAGAGATACCCACACCAAGTCCCTGGGTGCCCTGAGCTGCCCCTGAGGGTTGGTGGGTGCCTGCCTGGACACATGCCTCCGTAATGGAGGCCTCCATTAATCCCGTTGCCTATTGACAGCTGCCCTCCTGCCCCTCCTCCTCCTCCTCCGCCTCCTCTCCTCCTCCTCTTCTTCCTCCTCCTCTTCCTCCTCTTCCTCCTGCTCTTCCTCCTCCTCCTCCTCCTCCACCCCCTCCTCCTCTTCCTCATCCTCAGAGGGACTCACTCAGGGCCCTTGGCCTAGGCAAGCCAGGGCTGCTGCTCTGGCTTCTGCAGCTTCTATCCAGTGGGGGGGGATTGTAGGAATCTGTTCCTGTCAGTCCCTGATTCCTGGGACCTTCCATGCCTCCAGCTGCCCCCACTCTCTAGTCCTGACCCCTCCTCAAGGATGCCCCCTTTCCCCTTACCCTCTGTCCCCCAGCTCCCAACTAACATCTACTGTGTTCCTCCCTGCGCTACTTTACTGCCACCCTGCTTCTGCCCTTCAGCCATGAGGGCCCAGGGCCAGCCCAGCTGCCATCTCACCATCCAGCAGGGGGACCTGCCCTAACGCCCTGCCACCACACCCACACACACAGCCCTGCACACACTCCTGGGCTCCACTGCCTGCAGCCTGCCTCTCAAACAGTCTCCTTCTGCCCCCTAGCCCCCTTACAGCCTCTGCCACCGAGCCCCACAGACACCTGGGCATCAGCAGTGCAGACATGCAAACAGCTCCCCTCGCCCCCACTCCAGTTGCTCCAAGGTTGTCAAGAGTCTTTTTTTCATGCTGTAGGGGAGGGAGTTGAGACAGTCCAATGTCCTGGGGAGCAAGAACTGCAAACAGTCCATCTACAATGTAACATTTGGGTCTCAGGCCGCCCAATCCCTAGTGCGCTGTGCAGACCTTTGACTGGCAAAAACACCCCATCTGAGCGTGAGATCTGACTGGGCTAGTGGCTCTTTCTGTGGACTAAGAGACAGACAGACAGAGTTTTCAGGTTCAAAACCTATACTTGCCAGAAGATGGTCATTCAATTGGGTAAAAAAAAAAAAAAAAAAAAAAAAAAGGCTTTTTATTTTTTTTCCCCTGCCTGGGTAACCTGTCTCCTGCCTGTTTCAAAGTGAAAAAAGGGAAAAATCTTTTTTGGAGGGAAAAGGACCAAAATGCAGGCAGGTGGACTCCGTGGAGGCTTCATGGGGAGTTGCTCCTGCCCTGGCACTAGAGCCCCAGCTGCTGTTCCAGGTGCTCTCTGATAACAGAGATCTCCGTGTGTCGTGTCATGACACTGTCATCAGGACTGACCCTCAGGATAATGAGGATTCAAAACGAGGCAGGTGATACTGCCTTCAAAAGTAAATCCAGGGAGGTTTGGCGGTATGTCAGAGGGTTAAGGGCTTGTGGGGCTCACGAATAGAGGGGACAGGTGGAGGGATTTGGGGTCTGGCCCCCAGACCGCCACCTGCAGGGGAGTCGCTTTACAGGGGGTGAAGCAGGTCTTTAGGAGCTCTATCTTTCTCTCCAACCCTGTATTTCCTCTGCTCTCTCCTTTTGTGTCTGTCAGATGCAAGGTCAGTAACAACAACAACAACAAAAACAATAACCACCACAGTGACTAAGCAACAAGGGCAGCGAAAGGGGAACAAATGGAGTGCAGGAGCTGTGGATTATTCGTGGCGTAGGCACTCAGCTGTGGCAATAACCCCTTGAGGCAATCAATCCATACATGAAGAAGTAACACAGGTAACAGAGACGTATATGTCCCTGTGTGTTTCCACTGAGTTAATGTAAATGCACTTTTATTTACTTCTTCATGTATTTATTACCTTGCCACGAGAATTTCTTTTAATTGCTAAAAAAAATGTCATATCAAGGGTACCAGGTGGTGCCACACCCAGTTAAGCACTCATGTTACAATGCAGGAGGACTGGGCTTCAACACCCTGGTTCCCACCTGCCAGGGGAAATCTTTACAAGTGGTGCAGAAGTGCTGCAGTTGTCTCTCTCTGTGTCTCAAACTCTCTCTACCTCCCTTCCCTCTCAATTCCTGTCTATTTATTCCAGTGAATAATCAAGAAAATAGAAAGTAAAAAAAGAAAAAGGAAAAGGAAATATTCCACGACTTCAAATGGGCTACTCAGGACAATGCTTTCCTTGTTAAGATCCGCACAGCATTCCATATGCAGAAAGGCAAAGACGCCATGTATTTTTTAACCCAGTTTTTATATTTATTTATTTATTTAGGTGCTTATTCATTTTTGTTATTGATGAATTAATGTTTTACATTTGACATTGACTAAGGATCTGACACCAGCGGTCTCCAGTGACCCCTATATGGTACTCTGCCTCTACAAAACCGATCCATTGACCTGTCCATCCATCCATCCATCCACCCATACATCTATCCATCCATTCATCCATTCATCCATCCATCCATTCATCCATCCATCCATCCATCCATCCATCCATCCATCCACCAGTCAACCAAGCTAAATACAAAAGGAGATCTCTCCTTAATGGTGAGCAGAAACAACGATGCATAGGTAGGTTGCAAAGGCCCATTTTGACTGAATAGGGCAGAGGGGCTGAACCAGGGAATGTGTTGGGGCGTGTGGGTTTGGGTGGGGTGAGCCGGAGACCCTGTGAGCTGGGTCACATTAGGGGCAGGCAGGGGGTGGAAGGGGTTGCGAACAGCTGTCACTGGAGAACCATCACAAGTGCAGGAGCTGGTGAGCAGGGCACCTGGAAGAGAGGACAGACAAAGGAGAGAAGCAAAGTGCGGAGGAGAGGAGAGGGGAGAGGATGGTGAGGACAGGAGAGGACAGGAGAGGACAGGATTGGAGGGCACCTGAGAAACCTACCTGGACAAAGGCAGCATACAGACATCCAGGAAGGCAGGCAGGCATGCAGGCAGCTCTGGCCTGGGCTCCCTGGATCCCGGGCGCACCTCCACCTGTCTTCTCTTGGCTGCCAGCCCTGAGGTCCCTCGTCTGTCAGCACTGTCTTCCCATCCTTCCGTCCCTCTGTGCCAGGGCCCAGGTGTCTGGGCGCTGTTGCCTGACCTAGTGGCAGGGCAGTTGGGCTGCCCAGTGCCAGTGTGGCCAGCACAGATTGCCAGGGGCTAGGACATCACAGAGGGCTCCTGTGGTTGCTAGGCCACGGGGACCCCGCCCATCCAGTTGACCAGCAGCCATGACCCCCACGCTGAACTTGACCTGAGAGGTGGTGGCCAGCCACCAGAGCCAGAGCCCCAGGCCAAAGCCGGTGCTGGTCGGCCGGGCCAAGGGGCTATGGGCAGATTGGTGTGTGTCTGGGCATGGGGCTGGCATCTGACAGTCCAGGGCGGGGGACCAAGGTCCGCCAGGCCCCTGTCCCACCATGTGCACTGACACACAGTCTTGCTGACTGACTGACAGTCCCCGCCCCAGAGATACCCACACCAAGTCCCTGGGTGCCCTGAGCTGCCCCTGAGGGTTGGTGGGTGCCTGCCTGGACACATGCCTCCGTAATGGAGGCCTCCATTAATCCCGTTGCCTATTGACAGCTGCCCTCCTGCCCCTCCTCCTCCTCCTCCGCCTCCTCTCCTCCTCCTCTTCTTCCTCCTCCTCTTCCTCCTCTTCCTCCTGCTCTTCCTCCTCCTCCTCCTCCTCCACCCCCTCCTCCTCTTCCTCATCCTCAGAGGGACTCACTCAGGGCCCTTGGCCTAGGCAAGCCAGGGCTGCTGCTCTGGCTTCTGCAGCTTCTATCCAGTGGGGGGGGATTGTAGGAATCTGTTCCTGTCAGTCCCTGATTCCTGGGACCTTCCATGCCTCCAGCTGCCCCCACTCTCTAGTCCTGACCCCTCCTCAAGGATGCCCCCTTTCCCCTTACCCTCTGTCCCCCAGCTCCCAACTAACATCTACTGTGTTCCTCCCTGCGCTACTTTACTGCCACCCTGCTTCTGCCCTTCAGCCATGAGGGCCCAGGGCCAGCCCAGCTGCCATCTCACCATCCAGCAGGGGGACCTGCCCTAACGCCCTGCCACCACACCCACACACACAGCCCTGCACACACTCCTGGGCTCCACTGCCTGCAGCCTGCCTCTCAAACAGTCTCCTTCTGCCCCCTAGCCCCCTTACAGCCTCTGCCACCGAGCCCCACAGACACCTGGGCATCAGCAGTGCAGACATGCAAACAGCTCCCCTCGCCCCCATTCCAGTTGCTCCAAGGTTGTCAAGAGTCTTTTTTTCATGCTGTAGGGGAGGGAGTTGAGACAGTCCAATGTCCTGGGGAGCAAGAACTGCAAACAGTCCATCTACAATGTAACATTTGGGTCTCAGGCCGCCCAATCCCTAGTGCGCTGTGCAGACCTTTGACTGGCAAAAACACCCCATCTGAGCGTGAGATCTGACTGGGCTAGTGGCTCTTTCTGTGGACTAAGAGACAGACAGACAGAGTTTTCAGGTTCAAAACCTATACTTGCCAGAAGATGGTCATTCACTTGGGTAAAAAAAAAAAAAAAAAAAAAAAAGGCTTTTTATTTTTTTTCCCCTGCCTGGGTAACCTGTCTCCTGCCTGTTTCAAAGTTAAAAAAGGGAAAAATCTTTTTTGGAGGGAAAAGGACCAAAATGCAGGCAGGTGGACTCCGTGGAGGCTTCATGGGGAGTTGCTCCTGCCCTGGCACTAGAGCCCCAGCTGCTGTTCCAGGTGCTCTCTGATAACAGAGATCTCCGTGTGTCGTGTCATGACACTGTCATCAGGACTGACCCTCAGGATAATGAGGATTCAAAACGAGGCAGGTGATACTGCCTTCAAAAGTAAATCCAGGGAGGTTTGGCGGTATGTCAGAGGGTTAAGGGCTTGTGGGGCTCACGAATAGAGGGGACAGGTGGAGGGATTTGGGGTCTGGCCCCCAGACCGCCACCTGCAGGGGAGTCGCTTTACAGGGGGTGAAGCAGGTCTTTAGGAGCTCTATCTTTCTCTCCAACCCTGTATTTCCTCTGCTCTCTCCTTTTGTGTCTGTCAGATGCAAGGTCAGTAACAACAACAACAACAAAAACAATAACCACCACAGTGACTAAGCAACAAGGGCAGCGAAAGGGGAACAAATGGAGTGCAGGAGCTGTGGATTATTCGTGGCGTAGGCACTCAGCTGTGGCAATAACCCCTTGAGGCAATCAATCCATACATGAAGAAGTAACACAGGTAACAGAGACGTATATGTCCCTGTGTGTTTCCACTGAGTTAATGTAAATGCACTTTTATTTACTTCTTCATGTATTTATTACCTTGCCACGAGAATTTCTTTTAATTGCTAAAAAAAATGTCATATCAAGGGTACCAGGTGGTGCCACACCCAGTTAAGCACTCATGTTACAATGCAGGAGGACTGGGCTTCAACACCCTGGTTCCCACCTGCCAGGGGAAATCTTTACAAGTGGTGCAGAAGTGCTGCAGTTGTCTCTCTCTGTGTCTCAAACTCTCTCTACCTCCCTTCCCTCTCAATTCCTGTCTATTTATTCCAGTGAATAATCAAGAAAATAGAAAGTAAAAAAAGAAAAAGGAAAAGGAAATATTCCACGACTTCAAATGGGCTACTCAGGACAATGCTTTCCTTGTTAAGATCCGCACAGCATTCCATATGCAGAAAGGCAAAGACGCCATGTATTTTTAACCCAGTTTTTATATTTATTTATTTATTTAGGTGCTTATTCATTTTTGTTATTGATGAATTAATGTTTTACATTTGACATTGACTAAGGATCTGACACCAGCGGTCTCCAGTGACCCCTATATGGTACTCTGCCTCTACAAAACCGATCCATTGACCTGTCCATCCATCCATCCATCCACCCATACATCTATCCATCCATTCATCCATTCATCCATCCATCCATCCATCCATCCATCCATCCACCAGTCAACCAAGCTAAATACAAAAGGAGATCTCTCCTTAATGGTGAGCAGAAACAACGATGCATAGGTAGGTTGCAAAGGCCCATTTTGACTGAATAGGGCAGAGGGGCTGAACCAGGGAATGTGTTGGGGCGTGTGGGTTTGGGTGGGGTGAGCCGGAGACCCTGTGAGCTGGGTCACATTAGGGGCAGGCAGGGGGTGGAAGGGGTTGCGAACAGCTGTCACTGGAGAACCATCACAAGTGCTGGAGCTGGTGAGCAGGGCACCTGGAAGAGAGGACAGACAAAGGAGAGAAGCAAAGTGCGGAGGAGAGGAGAGGGGAGAGGATGGTGAGGACAGGAGAGGACAGGAGAGGACAGGATTGGAGGGCACCTGAGAAACCTACCTGGACAAAGGCAGCATACAGACATCCAGAAAGGCAGGCAGGCATGCAGGCAGCTCTGGCCTGGGCTCCCTGGATCCCGGGCGCACCTCCACCTGTCTTCTCTTGGCTGCCAGCCCTGAGGTCCCTCGTCGGTCAGCACTGTCTTCCCATCCTTACGTCCCTCTGTGCCAGGGCCCAGGTGTCTGGGCGCTGTTGCCTGACCTAGTGGCAGGGCAGTTGGGCTGCCCAGTGCCAGTGTGGCCAGCACAGATTGCCAGGGGCTAGGACATCACAGAGGGCTCCTGTGTTTGCTAGGCCACGGGGACCCCGCCCATCCAGTTGACCAGCAGCCATGACCCCCACGCTGAACTTGACCTGAGAGGTGGTGGCCAGCCACCAGAGCCAGAGCCCCAGGCCAAAGCCGGTGCTGGTCGGCCGGGCCAAGGGGCTATGGGCAGATTGGTGTGTGTCTGGGCATGGGGCTGGCATCTGACAGTCCAGGGCGGGGGACCAAGGTCCGCCAGGCCCCTGTCCCACCATGTGCACTGACACACAGTCTTGCTGACTGACTGACAGTCCCCGCCCCAGAGATACCCACACCAAGTCCCTGGGTGCCCTGAGCTGCCCCTGAGGGTTGGTGGGTGCCTGCCTGGACACATGCCTCCGTAATGGAGGCCTCCATTAATCCCGTTGCCTATTGACAGCTGCCCTCCTGCCCCTCCTCCTCCTCCTCCGCCTCCTCTCCTCCTCCTCTTCTTCCTCCTCCTCTTCCTCCTCTTCCTCCTGCTCTTCCTCCTCCTCCTCCTCCTCCACCCCCTCCTCCTCTTCCTCATCCTCAGAGGGACTCACTCAGGGCCCTTGGCCTAGGCAAGCCAGGGCTGCTGCTCTGGCTTCTGCAGCTTCTATCCAGTGGGGGGGGATTGTAGGAATCTGTTCCTGTCAGTCCCTGATTCCTGGGACCTTCCATGCCTCCAGCTGCCCCCACTCTCTAGTCCTGACCCCTCCTCAAGGATGCCCCCTTTCCCCTTACCCTCTGTCCCCCAGCTCCCAACTAACATCTACTGTGTTCCTCCCTGCGCTACTTTACTGCCACCCTGCTTCTGCCCTTCAGCCATGAGGGCCCAGGGCCAGCCCAGCTGCCATCTCACCATCCAGCAGGGGGACCTGCCCTAACGCCCTGCCACCACACCCACACACACAGCCCTGCACACACTCCTGGGCTCCACTGCCTGCAGCCTGCCTCTCAAACAGTCTCCTTCTGCCCCCTAGCCCCCTTACAGCCTCTGCCACCGAGCCCCACAGACACCTGGGCATCAGCAGTGCAGACATGCAAACAGCTCCCCTCGCCCCCACTCCAGTTGCTCCAAGGTTGTCAAGAGTCTTTTTTTCATGCTGTAGGGGAGGGAGTTGAGACAGTCCAATGTCCTGGGGAGCAAGAACTGCAAACAGTCCATCTACAATGTAACATTTGGGTCTCAGGCCGCCCAATCCCTAGTGCGCTGTGCAGACCTTTGACTGGCAAAAACACCCCATCTGAGCGTGAGATCTGACTGGGCTAGTGGCTCTTTCTGTGGACTAAGAGACAGACAGACAGAGTTTTCAGGTTCAAAACCTATACTTGCCAGAAGATGGTCATTCAATTGGGTAAAAAAAAAAAAAAAAAAAAAAAAAGGCTTTTTATTTTTTTTCCCCTGCCTGGGTAACCTGTCTCCTGCCTGTTTCAAAGTGAAAAAAGGGAAAAATCTTTTTTGGAGGGAAAAGGACCAAAATGCAGGCAGGTGGACTCCGTGGAGGCTTCATGGGGAGTTGCTCCTGCCCTGGCACTAGAGCCCCAGCTGCTGTTCCAGGTGCTCTCTGATAACAGAGATCTCCGTGTGTCGTGTCATGACACTGTCATCAGGACTGACCCTCAGGATAATGAGGATTCAAAACGAGGCAGGTGATACTGCCTTCAAAAGTAAATCCAGGGAGGTTTGGCGGTATGTCAGAGGGTTAAGGGCTTGTGGGGCTCACGAATAGAGGGGACAGGTGGAGGGATTTGGGGTCTGGCCCCCAGACCGCCACCTGCAGGGGAGTCGCTTTACAGGGGGTGAAGCAGGTCTTTAGGAGCTCTATCTTTCTCTCCAACCCTGTATTTCCTCTGCTCTCTCCTTTTGTGTCTGTCAGATGCAAGGTCAGTAACAACAACAACAACAAAAACAATAACCACCACAGTGACTAAGCAACAAGGGCAGCGAAAGGGGAACAAATGGAGTGCAGGAGCTGTGGATTATTCGTGGCGTAGGCACTCAGCTGTGGCAATAACCCCTTGAGGCAATCAATCCATACATGAAGAAGTAACACAGGTAACAGAGACGTATATGTCCCTGTGTGTTTCCACTGAGTTAATGTAAATGCACTTTTATTTACTTCTTCATGTATTTATTACCTTGCCAGGAGAATTTCTTTTAATTGCTAAAAAAAATGTCATATCAAGGGTACCAGGTGGTGCCACACCCAGTTAAGCACTCATGTTACAATGCAGGAGGACTGGGCTTCAACACCCTGGTTCCCACCTGCCAGGGGAAATCTTTACAAGTGGTGCAGAAGTGCTGCAGTTGTCTCTCTCTGTGTCTCAAACTCTCTCTACCTCCCTTCCCTCTCAATTCCTGTCTATTTATTCCAGTGAATAATCAAGAAAATAGAAAGTAAAAAAAGAAAAAGGAAAAGGAAATATTCCACGACTTCAAATGGGCTACTCAGGACAATGCTTTCCTTGTTAAGATCCGCACAGCATTCCATATGCAGAAAGGCAAAGACGCCATGTATTTTTTAACCCAGTTTTTATATTTATTTATTTATTTAGGTGCTTATTCATTTTTGTTATTGATGAATTAATGTTTTACATTTGACATTGACTAAGGATCTGACACCAGCGGTCTCCAGTGACCCCTATATGGTACTCTGCCTCTACAAAACCGATCCATTGACCTGTCCATCCATCCATCCATCCACCCATACATCTATCCATCCATTCATCCATTCATCCATCCATCCATTCATCCATCCATCCATCCATCCATCCATCCATCCATCCATCCACCAGTCAACCAAGCTAAATACAAAAGGAGATCTCTCCTTAATGGTGAGCAGAAACAACGATGCATAGGTAGGTTGCAAAGGCCCATTTTGACTGAATAGGGCAGAGGGGCTGAACCAGGGAATGTGTTGGGGCGTGTGGGTTTGGGTGGGGTGAGCCGGAGACCCTGTGAGCTGGGTCACATTAGGGGCAGGCAGGGGGTGGAAGGGGTTGCGAACAGCTGTCACTGGAGAACCATCACAAGTGCAGGAGCTGGTGAGCAGGGCACCTGGAAGAGAGGACAGACAAAGGAGAGAAGCAAAGTGCGGAGGAGAGGAGAGGGGAGAGGATGGTGAGGACAGGAGAGGACAGGAGAGGACAGGATTGGAGGGCACCTGAGAAACCTACCTGGACAAAGGCAGCATACAGACATCCAGGAAGGCAGGCAGGCATGCAGGCAGCTCTGGCCTGGGCTCCCTGGATCCCGGGCGCACCTCCACCTGTCTTCTCTTGGCTGCCAGCCCTGAGGTCCCTCGTCTGTCAGCACTGTCTTCCCATCCTTCCGTCCCTCTGTGCCAGGGCCCAGGTGTCTGGGCGCTGTTGCCTGACCTAGTGGCAGGGCAGTTGGGCTGCCCAGTGCCAGTGTGGCCAGCACAGATTGCCAGGGGCTAGGACATCACAGAGGGCTCCTGTGGTTGCTAGGCCACGGGGACCCCGCCCATCCAGTTGACCAGCAGCCATGACCCCCACGCTGAACTTGACCTGAGAGGTGGTGGCCAGCCACCAGAGCCAGAGCCCCAGGCCAAAGCCGGTGCTGGTCGGCCGGGCCAAGGGGCTATGGGCAGATTGGTGTGTGTCTGGGCATGGGGCTGGCATCTGACAGTCCAGGGCGGGGGACCAAGGTCCGCCAGGCCCCTGTCCCACCATGTGCACTGACACACAGTCTTGCTGACTGACTGACAGTCCCCGCCCCAGAGATACCCACACCAAGTCCCTGGGTGCCCTGAGCTGCCCCTGAGGGTTGGTGGGTGCCTGCCTGGACACATGCCTCCGTAATGGAGGCCTCCATTAATCCCGTTGCCTATTGACAGCTGCCCTCCTGCCCCTCCTCCTCCTCCTCCGCCTCCTCTCCTCCTCCTCTTCTTCCTCCTCCTCTTCCTCCTCTTCCTCCTGCTCTTCCTCCTCCTCCTCCTCCACCCCCTCCTCCTCTTCCTCATCCTCAGAGGGACTCACTCAGGGCCCTTGGCCTAGGCAAGCCAGGGCTGCTGCTCTGGCTTCTGCAGCTTCTATCCAGTGGGGGGGGATTGTAGGAATCTGTTCCTGTCAGTCCCTGATTCCTGGGACCTTCCATGCCTCCAGCTGCCCCCACTCTCTAGTCCTGACCCCTCCTCAAGGATGCCCCCTTTCCCCTTACCCTCTGTCCCCCAGCTCCCAACTAACATCTACTGTGTTCCTCCCTGCGCTACTTTACTGCCACCCTGCTTCTGCCCTTCAGCCATGAGGGCCCAGGGCTAGCCCAGCTGCCATCTCACCATCCAGCAGGGGGACCTGCCCTAACGCCCTGCCACCACACCCACACACACAGCCCTGCACACACTCCTGGGCTCCACTGCCTGCAGCCTGCCTCTCAAACAGTCTCCTTCTGCCCCCTAGCCCCCTTACAGCCTCTGCCACCTAGCCCCACAGACACCTGGGCATCAGCAGTGCAGACATGCAAACAGCTCCCCTCGCCCCCACTCCAGTTGCTCCAAGGTTGTCAAGAGTCTTTTTTTCATGCTGTAGGGGAGGGAGTTGAGACAGTCCAATGTCCTGGGGAGCAAGAACTGCAAACAGTCCATCTACAATGTAACATTTGGGTCTCAGGCCGCCCAATCCCTAGTGCGCTGTGCAGACCTTTGACTGGCAAAAACACCCCATCTGAGCGTGAGATCTGACTGGGCTAGTGGCTCTTTCTGTGGACTAAGAGACAGACAGACAGAGTTTTCAGGTTCAAAACCTATACTTGCCAGAAGATGGTCATTCAATTGGGTAAAAAAAAAAAAAAAAAAAAAAAAAAAAAAAGGCTTTTTATTTTTTTTCCCCTGCCTGGGTAACCTGTCTCCTGCCTGTTTCAAAGTGAAAAAAGGGAAAAATCTTTTTTGGAGGGAAAAGGACCAAAATGCAGGCAGGTGGACTCCGTGGAGGCTTCATTGGGAGTTGCTCCTGCCCTGGCACTTGAGCCCCAGCTGCTGTTCCAGGTGCTCTCTGATAACAGAGATCTCCGTGTGTCGTGTCATGACACTGTCATCAGGACTGACCCTCAGGATAATGAGGATTCAAAACGAGGCAGGTGATACTGCCTTCAAAAGTAAATCCAGGGAGGTTTGGCGTATGTCAGAGGGTTAAGGGCTTGTGGGGCTCACGAATAGAGGGGACAGGTGGAGGGATTTGGGGTCTGGCCCCCAGACCGCCACCTGCAGGGGAGTCGCTTTACAGGGGGTGAAGCAGGTCTTTAGGAGCTCTATCTTTCTCTCCAACCCTGTATTTCCTCTGCTCTCTCCTTTTGTGTCTGTCAGATGCAAGGTCAGTAACAACAACAACAACAAAAACAATAACCACCACAGTGACTAAGCAACAAGGGCAGCGAAAGGGGAACAAATGGAGTGCAGGAGCTGTGGATTATTCGTGGCGTAGGCACTCAGCTGTGGCAATAACCCCTTGAGGCAATCAATCCATACATGAAGAAGTAACACAGGTAACAGAGACGTATATGTCCCTGTGTGTTTCCACTGAGTTAATGTAAATGCACTTTTATTTACTTCTTCATGTATTTATTACCTTGCCAGGAGAATTTCTTTTAATTGCTAAAAAAAATGTCATATCAAGGGTACCAGGTGGTGCCACACCCAGTTAAGCACTCATGTTACAATGCAGGAGGACTGGGCTTCAACACCCTGGTTCCCACCTGCCAGGGGAAATCTTTACAAGTGGTGCAGAAGTGCTGCAGTTGTCTCTCTCTGTGTCTCAAACTCTCTCTACCTCCCTTCCCTCTCAATTCCTGTCTATTTATTCCAGTGAATAATCAAGAAAATAGAAAGTAAAAAAAGAAAAAGGAAAAGGAAATATTCCACGACTTCAAATGGGCTACTCAGGACAATGCTTTCCTTGTTAAGATCCGCACAGCATTCCATATGCAGAAAGGCAAAGACGCCATGTATTTTTTAACCCAGTTTTTATATTTATTTATTTATTTAGGTGCTTATTCATTTTTGTTATTGATGAATTAATGTTTTACATTTGACATTGACTAAGGATCTGTCACCAGCGGTCTCCAGTGACCCCTATATGGTACTCTGCCTCTACAAAACCGATCCATTGACCTGTCCATCCATCCATCCATCCACCCATACATCTATCCATCCATTCATCCATTCATCCATCCATCCATTCATCCATCCATCCATCCATCCATCCATCCATCCATCCATCCATCCATCCATCCACCAGTCAACCAAGCTAAATACAAAAGGAGATCTCTCCTTAATGGTGAGCAGAAACAACGATGCATAGGTAGGTTGCAAAGGCCCATTTTGACTGAATAGGGCAGAGGGGCTGAACCAGGGAATGTGTTGGGGCGTGTGGGTTTGGGTGGGGTGAGCCGGAGACCCTGTGAGCTGGGTCACATTAGGGGCAGGCAGGGGGTGGAAGGGGTTGCGAACAGCTGTCACTGGAGAACCATCACAAGTGCTGGAGCTGGTGAGCAGGGCACCTGGAAGAGAGGACAGACAAAGGAGAGAAGCAAAGTGCGGAGGAGAGGAGAGGGGAGAGGATGGTGAGGACAGGAGAGGACAGGAGAGGACAGGATTGGAGGGCACCTGAGAAACCTACCTGGACAAAGGCAGCATACAGACATCCAGGAAGGCAGGCAGGCATGCAGGCAGCTCTGGCCTGGGCTCCCTGGATCCCGGGCGCACCTCCACCTGTCTTCTCTTGGCTGCCAGCCCTGAGGTCCCTCGTCGGTCAGCACTGTCTTCCCATCCTTCCGTCCCTCTGTGCCAGGGCCCAGGTGTCTGGGCGCTGTTGCCTGACCTAGTGGCAGGGCAGTTGGGCTGCCCAGTGCCAGTGTGGCCAGCACAGATTGCCAGGGGCTAGGACATCACAGAGGGCTCCTGTGGTTGCTAGGCCACGGGGACCCCGCCCATCCAGTTGACCAGCAGCCATGACCCCCACGCTGAACTTGACCTGAGAGGTGGTGGCCAGCCACCAGAGCCAGAGCCCCAGGCCAAAGCCGGTGCTGGTCGGCCGGGCCAAGGGGCTATGGGCAGATTGGTGTGTGTCTGGGCATGGGGCTGGCATCTGACAGTCCAGGGCGGGGGACCAAGGTCCGCCAGGCCCCTGTCCCACCATGTGCACTGACACACAGTCTTGCTGACTGACTGACAGTCCCCGCCCCAGAGATACCCACACCAAGTCCCTGGGTGCCCTGAGCTGCCCCTGAGGGTTGGTGGGTGCCTGCCTGGACACATGCCTCCGTAATGGAGGCCTCCATTAATCCCGTTGCCTATTGACAGCTGCCCTCCTGCCCCTCCTCCTCCTCCTCCGCCTCCTCTCCTCCTCCTCTTCTTCCTCCTCCTCTTCCTCCTCTTCCTCCTGCTCTTCCTCCTCCTCCTCCTCCACCCCCTCCTCCTCTTCCTCATCCTCAGAGGGACTCACTCAGGGCCCTTGGCCTAGGCAAGCCAGGGCTGCTGCTCTGGCTTCTGCAGCTTCTATCCAGTGGGGGGGGATTGTAGGAATCTGTTCCTGTCAGTCCCTGATTCCTGGGACCTTCCAGGCCTCCAGCTGCCCCCACTCTCTAGTCCTGACCCCTCCTCAAGGATGCCCCCTTTCCCCTTACCCTCTGTCCCCCAGCTCCCAACTAACATCTACTGTGTTCCTTCCTGCGCTACTTTACTGCCACCCTGCTTCTGCCCTTCAGCCATGAGGGCCCAGGGCCAGCCCAGCTGCCATCTCACCATCCAGCAGGGGGACCTGCCCTAACGCCCTGCCACCACACCCACACACACAGCCCTGCACACACTCCTGGGCTCCCCTGCCTGCAGCCTGCCTCTCAAACAGTCTCCTTCTGCCCCCTAGCCCCCTTACAGCCTCTGCCACCGAGCCCCACAGACACCTGGGCATCAGCAGTGCAGACATGCAAACAGCTCCCCTCGCCCCCACTCCAGTTGCTCCAAGGTTGTCAAGAGTCTTTTTTTCATGCTGTAGGGGAGGGAGTTGAGACAGTCCAATGTCCTGGGGAGCAAGAACTGCAAACAGTCCATCTACAATGTAACATTTGGGTCTCAGGCCGCCCAATCCCTAGTGCGCTGTGCAGACCTTTGACTGGCAAAAACACCCCATCTGAGCGTGAGATCTGACTGGGCTAGTGGCTCTTTCTGTGGACTAAGAGACAGACAGACAGAGTTTTCAGGTTCAAAACCTATACTTGCCAGAAGATGGTCATTCAATTGGGTAAAAAAAAAAAAAAAAAAAAAAAAAGGCTTTTTATTTTTTTCCCCTGCCTGGGTAACCTGTCTCCTGCCTGTTTCAAAGTGAAAAAAGGGAAAAATCTTTTTTGGAGGGAAAAGGACCAAAATGCAGGCAGGTGGACTCCGTGGAGGCTTCATGGGGAGTTGCTCCTGCCCTGGCACTAGAGCCCCAGCTGCTGTTCCAGGTGCTCTCTGATAACAGAGATCTCCGTGTGTCGTGTCATGACACTGTCATCAGGACTGACCCTCAGGATAATGAGGATTCAAAACGAGGCAGGTGATACTGCCTTCAAAAGTAAATCCAGGGAGGTTTGGCGGTATGTCAGAGGGTTAAGGGCTTGTGGGGCTCACGAATAGAGGGGACAGGTGGAGGGATTTGGGGTCTGGCCCCCAGACCGCCACCTGCAGGGGAGTCGCTTTACAGGGGGTGAAGCAGGTCTTTAGGAGCTCTATCTTTCTCTCCAACCCTGTATTTCCTCTGCTCTCTCCTTTTGTGTCTGTCAGATGCAAGGTCAGTAACAACAACAACAACAAAAACAATAACCACCACAGTGACTAAGCAACAAGGGCAGCGAAAGGGGAACAAATGGAGTGCAGGAGCTGTGGATTATTCGTGGCGTAGGCACTCAGCTGTGGCAATAACCCCTTGAGGCAATCAATCCATACATGAAGAAGTAACACAGGTAACAGAGACGTATATGTCCCTGTGTGTTTCCACTGAGTTAATGTAAATGCACTTTTATTTACTTCTTCATGTATTTATTACCTTGCCACGAGAATTTCTTTTAATTGCTAAAAAAATGTCATATCAAGGGTACCAGGTGGTGCCACACCCAGTTAAGCACTCATGTTACAATGCAGGAGGACTGGGCTTCAACACCCTGGTTCCCACCTGCCAGGGGAAATCTTTACAAGTGGTGCAGAAGTGCTGCAGTTGTCTCTCTCTGTGTCTCAAACTCTCTCTACCTCCCTTCCCTCTCAATTCCTGTCTATTTATTCCAGTGAATAATCAAGAAAATAGAAAGTAAAAAAAGAAAAAGGAAAAGGAAATATTCCACGACTTCAAATGGGCTACTCAGGACAATGCTTTCCTTGTTAAGATCCGCACAGCATTCCATATGCAGAAAGGCAAAGACGCCATGTATTTTTTAACCCAGTTTTTATATTTATTTATTTATTTAGGTGCTTATTCATTTTTGTTATTGATGAATTAATGTTTTACATTTGACATTGACTAAGGATCTGACACCAGCGGTCTCCAGTGACCCCTATATGGTACTCTGCCTCTACAAAACCGATCCATTGACCTGTCCATCCATCCATCCATCCACCCATACATCTATCCATCCATTCATCCATTCATCCATCCATCCATTCATCCATCCATCCATCCATCCATCCATCCATCCACCAGTCAACCAAGCTAAATACAAAAGGAGATCTCTCCTTAATGGTGAGCAGAAACAACGATGCATAGGTAGGTTGCAAAGGCCCATTTTGACTGAATAGGGCAGAGGGGCTGAACCAGGGAATGTGTTGGGGCGTGTGGGTTTGGGTGGGGTGAGCCGGAGACCCTGTGAGCTGGGTCACATTAGGGGCAGGCAGGGGGTGGAAGGGGTTGTGAACAGCTGTCACTGGAGAACCATCACAAGTGCTGGAGCTGGTGAGCAGGGCACCTGGAAGAGAGGACAGACAAAGGAGAGAAGCAAAGTGCGGAGGAGAGGAGAGGGGAGAGGATGGTGAGGACAGGAGAGGACAGGAGAGGACAGGATTGGAGGGCACCTGAGAAACCTACCTGGACAAAGGCAGCATACAGACATCCAGGAAGGCAGGCAGGCATGCAGGCAGCTCTGGCCTGGGCTCCCTGGATCCCGGGCGCACCTCCACCTGTCTTCTCTTGGCTGCCAGCCCTGAGGTCCCTCCTCGGTCAGCACTGTCTTCCCATCCTTCCGTCCCTCTGTGCCAGGGCCCAGGTGTCTGGGCGCTGTTGCCTGACCTAGTGGCAGGGCAGTTGGGCTGCCCAGTGCCAGTGTGGCCAGCACAGATTGCCAGGGGCTAGGACATCACAGAGGGCTCCTGTGGTTGCTAGGCCACGGGGACCCCGCCCATCCAGTTGACCAGCAGCCATGACCCCCACGCTGAACTTGACCTGAGAGGTGGTGGCCAGCCACCAGAGCCAGAGCCCCAGGCCAAAGCCGGTGCTGGTCGGCCGGGCCAAGGGGCTATGGGCAGATTGGTGTGTGTCTGGGCATGGGGCTGGCATCTGACAGTCCAGGGCGGGGGACCAAGGTCCGCCAGGCCCCTGTCCCACCATGTGCACTGACACACAGTCTTGCTGACTGACTGACAGTCCCCGCCCCAGAGATACCCACACCAAGTCCCTGGGTGCCCTGAGCTGCCCCTGAGGGTTGGTGGGTGCCTGCCTGGACACATGCCTCCGTAATGGAGGCCTCCATTAATCCCGTTGCCTATTGACAGCTGCCCTCCTGCCCCTCCTCCTCCTCCTCCGCCTCCTCTCCTCCTCCTCTTCTTCCTCCTCCTCTTCCTCCTCTTCCTCCTGCTCTTCCTCCTCCTCCTCCTCCACCCCCTCCTCCTCTTCCTCATCCTCAGAGGGACTCACTCAGGGCCCTTGGCCTAGGCAAGCCAGGGCTGCTGCTCTGGCTTCTGCAGCTTCTATCCAGTGGGGGGGGATTGTAGGAATCTGTTCCTGTCAGTCCCTGATTCCTGGGACCTTCCAGGCCTCCAGCTGCCCCCACTCTCTAGTCCTGACCCCTCCTCAAGGATGCCCCCTTTCCCCTTACCCTCTGTCCCCCAGCTCCCAACTAACATCTACTGTGTTCCTCCCTGCGCTACTTTACTGCCACCCTGCTTCTGCCCTTCAGCCATGAGGGCCCAGGGCCAGCCCAGCTGCCATCTCACCATCCAGCAGGGGGACCTGCCCTAACGCCCTGCCACCACACCCACACACACAGCCCTGCACACACTCCTGGGCTCCCCTGCCTGCAGCCTGCCTCTCAAACAGTCTCCTTCTGCCCCCTAGCCCCCTTACAGCCTCTGCCACCGAGCCCCACAGACACCTGGGCATCAGCAGTGCAGACATGCAAACAGCTCCCCTCGCCCCCACTCCAGTTGCTCCAAGGTTGTCAAGAGTCTTTTTTTCATGCTGTAGGGGAGGGAGTTGAGACAGTCCAATGTCCTGGGGAGCAAGAACTGCAAACAGTCCATCTACAATGTAACATTTGGGTCTCAGGCCGCCCAATCCCTAGTGCGCTGTGCAGACCTTTGACTGGCAAAAACACCCCATCTGAGCGTGAGATCTGACTGGGCTAGTGGCTCTTTCTGTGGACTAAGAGACAGACAGACAGAGTTTTCAGGTTCAAAACCTATACTTGCCAGAAGATGGTCATTCAATTGGGTAAAAAAAAAAAAAAAAAAAAAAAAAAAAAAAAGGCTTTTTATTTTTTTTCCCCTGCCTGGGTAACCTGTCTCCTGCCTGTTTCAAAGTGAAAAAAGGGAAAAATCTTTTTTGGAGGGAAAAGGACCAAAATGCAGGCAGGTGGACTCCGTGGAGGCTTCATGGGGAGTTGCTCCTGCCCTGGCACTTGAGCCCCAGCTGCTGTTCCAGGTGCTCTCTGATAACAGAGATCTCCGTGTGTCGTGTCATGACACTGTCATCAGGACTGACCCTCAGGATAATGAGGATTCAAAACGAGGCAGGTGATACTGCCTTCAAAAGTAAATCCAGGGAGGTTTGGCGGTATGTCAGAGGGTTAAGGGCTTGTGGGGCTCACGAATAGAGGGGACAGGTGGAGGGATTTGGGGTCTGGCCCCCAGACCGCCACCTGCAGGGGAGTCGCTTTACAGGGGGTGAAGCAGGTCTTTAGGAGCTCTATCTTTCTCTCCAACCCTGTATTTCCTCTGGTCTCTCCTTTTGTGTCTGTCAGATGCAAGGTCAGTAACAACAACAACAACAAAAACAATAACCACCACAGTGACTAAGCAACAAGGGCAGCGAAAGGGGAACAAATGGAGTGCAGGAGCTGTGGATTATTCGTGGCGTAGGCACTCAGCTGTGGCAATAACCCCTTGAGGCAATCAATCCATACATGAAGAAGTAACACAGGTAACAGAGACGTATATGTCCCTGTGTGTTTCCACTGAGTTAATGTAAATGCACTTTTATTTACTTCTTCATGTATTTATTACCTTGCCACGAGAATTTCTTTTAATTGCTAAAATAAATGTCATATCAAGGGTACCAGGTGGTGCCACACCCAGTTAAGCACTCATGTTACAATGCAGGAGGACTGGGCTTCAACACCCTGGTTCCCACCTGCCAGGGGAAATCTTTACAAGTGGTGCAGAAGTGCTGCAGTTGTCTCTCTCTGTGTCTCAAACTCTCTCTACCTCCCTTCCCTCTCAATTCCTGTCTATTTATTCCAGTGAATAATCAAGAAAATAGAAAGTAAAAAAAGAAAAAGGGAAAGGAAATATTCCACGACTTCAAATGGGCTACTCAGGACAATGCTTTCCTTGTTAAGATCCGCACAGCATTCCATATGCAGAAAGGCAAAGACGCCATGTATTTTTTAACCCAGTTTTTATATTTATTTATTTATTTAGGTGCTTATTCATTTTTGTTATTGATGAATTAATGTTTTACATTTGACATTGACTAAGGATCTGACACCAGCGGTCTCCAGTGACCCCTATATGGTACTCTGCCTCTACAAAACCGATCCATTGACCTGTCCATCCATCCATCCATCCACCCATACATCTATCCATCCATTCATCCATTCATCCATCCATCCATCCATCCATCCATCCATCCACCAGTCAACCAAGCTAAATACAAAAGGAGATCTCTCCTTAATGGTGAGCAGAAACAACGATGCATAGGTAGGTTGCAAAGGCCCATTTTGACTGAATAGGGCAGAGGGGCTGAACCAGGGAATGTGTTGGGGCGTGTGGGTTTGGGTGGGGTGAGCCGGAGACCCTGTGAGCTGGGTCACATTAGGGGCAGGCAGGGGGTGGAAGGGGTTGCGAACAGCTGTCACTGGAGAACCATCACAAGTGCAGGAGCTGGTGAGCAGGGCACCTGGAAGAGAGGACAGACAACGGAGAGAAGCAAAGTGCGGAGGAGAGGAGAGGGGAGAGGATGGTGAGGACAGGAGAGGACAGGAGAGGACAGGATTGGAGGGCACCTGAGAAACCTACCTGGACAAAGGCAGCATACAGACATCCAGGAAGGCAGGCAGGCATGCAGGCAGCTCTGGCCTGGGCTCCCTGGATCCCGGGCGCACCTCCACCTGTCTTCTCTTGGCTGCCAGCCCTGAGGTCCCTCGTCGGTCAGCACTGTCTTCCCATCCTTCCGTCCCTCTGTGCCAGGGCCCAGGTGTCTGGGCGCTGTTGCCTGACCTAGTGGCAGGGCAGTTGGGCTGCCCAGTGCCAGTGTGGCCAGCACAGATTGCCAGGGGCTAGGACATCACAGAGGGCTCCTGTGGTTGCTAGGCCACGGGGACCCCGCCCATCCAGTTGACCAGCAGCCATGACCCCCACGCTGAACTTGACCTGAGAGGTGGTGGCCAGCCACCAGAGCCAGAGCCCCAGGCCAAAGCCGGTGCTGGTCGGCCGGGCCAAGGGGCTATGGGCAGATTGGTGTGTGTCTGGGCATGGGGCTGGCATCTGACAGTCCAGGGCGGGGGACCAAGGTCCGCCAGGCCCCTGTCCCACCATGTGCACTGACACACAGTCTTGCTGACTGACTGACAGTCCCCGCCCCAGAGATACCCACACCAAGTCCCTGGGTGCCCTGAGCTGCCCCTGAGGGTTGGTGGGTGCCTGCCTGGACACATGCCTCCGTAATGGAGGCCTCCATTAATCCCGTTGCCTATTGACAGCTGCCCTCCTGCCCCTCCTCCTCCTCCTCCGCCTCCTCTCCTCCTCCTCTTCTTCCTCCTCCTCTTCCTCCTCTTCCTCCTGCTCTTCCTCCTCCTCCTCCTCCACCCCCTCCTCCTCTTCCTCATCCTCAGAGGGACTCACTCAGGGCCCTTGGCCTAGGCAAGCCAGGGCTGCTGCTCTGGCTTCTGCAGCTTCTATCCAGTGGGGGGGGATTGTAGGAATCTGTTCCTGTCAGTCCCTGATTCCTGGGACCTTCCATGCCTCCAGCTGCCCCCACTCTCTAGTCCTGACCCCTCCTCAAGGATGCCCCCTTTCCCCTTACCCTCTGTCCCCCAGCTCCCAACTAACATCTACTGTGTTCCTCCCTGCGCTACTTTACTGCCACCCTGCTTCTGCCCTTCAGCCATGAGGGCCCAGGGCCAGCCCAGCTGCCATCTCACCATCCAGCAGGGGGACCTGCCCTAACGCCCTGCCACCACACCCACACACACAGCCCTGCACACACTCCTGGGCTCCCCTGCCTGCAGCCTGCCTCTCAAACAGTCTCCTTCTGCCCCCTAGCCCCCTTACAGCCTCTGCCACCGAGCCCCACAGACACCTGGGCATCAGCAGTGCAGACATGCAAACAGCTCCCCTCGCCCCCACTCCAGTTGCTCCAAGGTTGTCAAGAGTCTTTTTTTCATGCTGTAGGAGAGGGAGTTGAGACAGTCCAATGTCCTGGGGAGCAAGAACTGCAAACAGTCCATCTACAATGTAACATTTGGGTCTCAGGCCGCCCAATCCCTAGTGCGCTGTGCAGACCTTTGACTGGCAAAAACACCCCATCTGAGCGTGAGATCTGACTGGGCTAGTGGCTCTTTCTGTGGACTAAGAGACAGACAGACAGAGTTTTCAGGTTCAAAACCTATACTTGCCAGAAGATGGTCATTCAATTGGGTAAAAAAAAAAAAAAAAAAAAAAAAAAAAAAAAAAAAAGGCTTTTTATTTTTTTTCCCCTGCCTGGGTAACCTGTCTCCTGCCTGTTTCAAAGTGAAAAAAGGGAAAAATCTTTTTTGGAGGGAAAAGGACCAAAATGCAGGCAGGTGGACTCCGTGGAGGCTTCATGGGGAGTTGCTCCTGCCCTGGCACTTGAGCCCCAGCTGCTGTTCCAGGTGCTCTCTGATAACAGAGATCTCCGTGTGTCGTGTCATGACACTGTCATCAGGACTGACCCTCAGGATAATGAGGATTCAAAACGAGGCAGGTGATACTGCCTTCAAAAGTAAATCCAGGGAGGTTTGGCGGTATGTCAGAGGGTTAAGGGCTTGTGGGGCTCACGAATAGAGGGGACAGGTGGAGGGATTTGGGGTCTGGCCCCCAGACCGCCACCTGCAGGGGAGTCGCTTTACAGGGGGTGAAGCAGGTCTTTAGGAGCTCTATCTTTCTCTCCAACCCTGTATTTCCTCTGCTCTCTCCTTTTGTGTCTGTCAGATGCAAGGTCAGTAACAACAACAACAACAAAAACAATAACCACCACAGTGACTAAGCAACAAGGGCAGCGAAAGGGGAACAAATGGAGTGCAGGAGCTGTGGATTATTCGTGGCGTAGGCACTCAGCTGTGGCAATAACCCCTTGAGGCAATCAATCCATACATGAAGAAGTAACACAGGTAACAGAGACGTATATGTCCCTGTGTGTTTCCACTGAGTTAATGTAAATGCACTTTTATTTACTTCTTCATGTATTTATTACCTTGCCACGAGAATTTCTTTTAATTGCTAAAAAAAATGTCATATCAAGGGTACCAGGTGGTGCCACACCCAGTTAAGCACTCATGTTACAATGCAGGAGGACTGGGCTTCAACACCCTGGTTCCCACCTGCCAGGGGAAATCTTTACAAGTGGTGCAGAAGTGCTGCAGTTGTCTCTCTCTGTGTCTCAAACTCTCTCTACCTCCCTTCCCTCTCAATTCCTGTCTATTTATTCCAGTGAATAATCAAGAAAATAGAAAGTAAAAAAAGAAAAAGGGAAAGGAAATATTCCACGACTTCAAATGGGCTACTCAGGACAATGCTTTCCTTGTTAAGATCCGCACAGCATTCCATATGCAGAAAGGCAAAGACGCCATGTATTTTTTAACCCAGTTTTTATATTTATTTATTTATTTAGGTGCTTATTCATTTTTGTTATTGATGAATTAATGTTTTACATTTGACATTGACTAAGGATCTGACACCAGCGGTCTCCAGTGACCCCTATATGGTACTCTGCCTCTACAAAACCGATCCATTGACCTGTCCATCCATCCATCCATCCACCCATACATCTATCCATCCATTCATCCATTCATCCATCCATCCATCCATCCATCCATCCATCCACCAGTCAACCAAGCTAAATACAAAAGGAGATCTCTCCTTAATGGTGAGCAGAAACAACGATGCATAGGTAGGTTGCAAAGGCCCATTTTGACTGAATAGGGCAGAGGGGCTGAACCAGGGAATGTGTTGGGGCGTGTGGGTTTGGGTGGGGTGAGCCGGAGACCCTGTGAGCTGGGTCACATTAGGGGCAGGCAGGGGGTGGAAGGGGTTGCGAACAGCTGTCACTGGAGAACCATCACAAGTGCTGGAGCTGGTGAGCAGGGCACCTGGAAGAGAGGACAGACAACGGAGAGAAGCAAAGTGCGGAGGAGAGGAGAGGGGAGAGGATGGTGAGGACAGGAGAGGACAGGAGAGGACAGGATTGGAGGGCACCTGAGAAACCTACCTGGACAAAGGCAGCATACAGACATCCAGGAAGGCAGGCAGGCATGCAGGCAGCTCTGGCCTGGGCTCCCTGGATCCCGGGCGCACCTCCACCTGTCTTCTCTTGGCTGCCAGCCCTGAGGTCCCTCGTCGGTCAGCACTGTCTTCCCATCCTTCCGTCCCTCTGTGCCAGGGCCCAGGTGTCTGGGCGCTGTTGCCTGACCTAGTGGCAGGGCAGTTGGGCTGCCCAGTGCCAGTGTGGCCAGCACAGATTGCCAGGGGCTAGGACATCACAGAGGGCTCCTGTGGTTGCTAGGCCACGGGGACCCCGCCCATCCAGTTGACCAGCAGCCATGACCCCCACGCTGAACTTGACCTGAGAGGTGGTGGCCAGCCACCAGAGCCAGAGCCCCAGGCCAAAGCCGGTGCTGGTCGGCCGGGCCAAGGGGCTATGGGCAGATTGGTGTGTGTCTGGGCATGGGGCTGGCATCTGACAGTCCAGGGCGGGGGACCAAGGTCCGCCAGGCCCCTGTCCCACCATGTGCACTGACACACAGTCTTGCTGACTGACTGACAGTCCCCGCCCCAGAGATACCCACACCAAGTCCCTGGGTGCCCTGAGCTGCCCCTGAGGGTTGGTGGGTGCCTGCCTGGACACATGCCTCCGTAATGGAGGCCTCCATTAATCCCGTTGCCTATTGACAGCTGCCCTCCTGCCCCTCCTCCTCCTCCTCCGCCTCCTCTCCTCCTCCTCTTCTTCCTCCTCCTCTTCCTCCTCTTCCTCCTGCTCTTCCTCCTCCTCCTCCTCCACCCCCTCCTCCTCTTCCTCATCCTCAGAGGGACTCACTCAGGGCCCTTGGCCTAGGCAAGCCAGGGCTGCTGCTCTGGCTTCTGCAGCTTCTATCCAGTGGGGGGGGATTGTAGGAATCTGTTCCTGTCAGTCCCTGATTCCTGGGACCTTCCATGCCTCCAGCTGCCCCCACTCTCTAGTCCTGACCCCTCCTCAAGGATGCCCCCTTTCCCCTTACCCTCTGTCCCCCAGCTCCCAACTAACATCTACTGTGTTCCTCCCTGCGCTACTTTACTGCCACCCTGCTTCTGCCCTTCAGCCATGAGGGCCCAGGGCCAGCCCAGCTGCCATCTCACCATCCAGCAGGGGGACCTGCCCTAACGCCCTGCCACCACACCCACACACACAGCCCTGCACACACTCCTGGGCTCCCCTGCCTGCAGCCTGCCTCTCAAACAGTCTCCTTCTGCCCCCTAGCCCCCTTACAGCCTCTGCCACCGAGCCCCACAGACACCTGGGCATCAGCAGTGCAGACATGCAAACAGCTCCCCTCGCCCCCACTCCAGTTGCTCCAAGGTTGTCAAGAGTCTTTTTTTCATGCTGTAGGAGAGGGAGTTGAGACAGTCCAATGTCCTGGGGAGCAAGAACTGCAAACAGTCCATCTACAATGTAACATTTGGGTCTCAGGCCGCCCAATCCCTAGTGCGCTGTGCAGACCTTTGACTGGCAAAAACACCCCATCTGAGCGTGAGATCTGACTGGGCTAGTGGCTCTTTCTGTGGACTAAGAGACAGACAGACAGAGTTTTCAGGTTCAAAACCTATACTTGCCAGAAGATGGTCATTCAATTGGGTAAAAAAAAAAAAAAAAAAAAAAAAAAAAAAAAAAAAGGCTTTTTATTTTTTTTCCCCTGCCTGGGTAACCTGTCTCCTGCCTGTTTCAAAGTGAAAAAAGGGAAAAATCTTTTTTGGAGGGAAAAGGACCAAAATGCAGGCAGGTGGACTCCGTGGAGGCTTCATGGGGAGTTGCTCCTGCCCTGGCACTTGAGCCCCAGCTGCTGTTCCAGGTGCTCTCTGATAACAGAGATCTCCGTGTGTCGTGTCATGACACTGTCATCAGGACTGACCCTCAGGATAATGAGGATTCAAAACGAGGCAGGTGATACTGCCTTCAAAAGTAAATCCAGGGAGGTTTGGCGGTATGTCAGAGGGTTAAGGGCTTGTGGGGCTCACGAATAGAGGGGACAGGTGGAGGGATTTGGGGTCTGGCCCCCAGACCGCCACCTGCAGGGGAGTCGCTTTACAGGGGGTGAAGCAGGTCTTTAGGAGCTCTATCTTTCTCTCCAACCCTGTATTTCCTCTGCTCTCTCCTTTTGTGTCTGTCAGATGCAAGGTCAGTAACAACAACAACAACAAAAACAATAACCACCACAGTGACTAAGCAACAAGGGCAGCGAAAGGGGAACAAATGGAGTGCAGGAGCTGTGGATTATTCGTGGCGTAGGCACTCAGCTGTGGCAATAACCCCTTGAGGCAATCAATCCATACATGAAGAAGTAACACAGGTAACAGAGACGTATATGTCCCTGTGTGTTTCCACTGAGTTAATGTAAATGCACTTTTATTTACTTCTTCATGTATTTATTACCTTGCCACGAGAATTTCTTTTAATTGCTAAAAAAAATGTCATATCAAGGGTACCAGGTGGTGCCACACCCAGTTAAGCACTCATGTTACAATGCAGGAGGACTGGGCTTCAACACCCTGGTTCCCACCTGCCAGGGGAAATCTTTACAAGTGGTGCAGAAGTGCTGCAGTTGTCTCTCTCTGTGTCTCAAACTCTCTCTACCTCCCTTCCCTCTCAATTCCTGTCTATTTATTCCAGTGAATAATCAAGAAAATAGAAAGTAAAAAAAGAAAAAGGAAAAGGAAATATTCCACGACTTCAAATGGGCTACTCAGGACAATGCTTTCCTTGTTAAGATCCGCACAGCATTCCATATGCAGAAAGGCAAAGACGCCATGTATTTTTTAACCCAGTTTTTATATTTATTTATTTATTTAGGTGCTTATTCATTTTTGTTATTGATGAATTAATGTTTTACATTTGACATTGACTAAGGATCTGACACCAGCGGTCTCCAGTGACCCCTATATGGTACTCTGCCTCTACAAAACCGATCCATTGACCTGTCCATCCATCCATCCATCCACCCATACATCTATCCATCCATTCATCCATTCATCCATCCATCCATCCATCCATCCATCCATCCATCCACCAGTCAACCAAGCTAAATACAAAAGGAGATCTCTCCTTAATGGTGAGCAGAAACAACGATGCATAGGTAGGTTGCAAAGGCCCATTTTGACTGAATAGGGCAGAGGGGCTGAACCAGGGAATGTGTTGGGGCGTGTGGGTTTGGGTGGGGTGAGCCGGAGACCCTGTGAGCTGGGTCACATTAGGGGCAGGCAGGGGGTGGAAGGGGTTGCGAACAGCTGTCACTGGAGAACCATCACAAGTGCTGGAGCTGGTGAGCAGGGCACCTGGAAGAGAGGACAGACAACGGAGAGAAGCAAAGTGCGGAGGAGAGGAGAGGGGAGAGGATGGTGAGGACAGGAGAGGACAGGAGAGGACAGGATTGGAGGGCACCTGAGAAACCTACCTGGACAAAGGCAGCATACAGACATCCAGGAAGGCAGGCAGGCATGCAGGCAGCTCTGGCCTGGGCTCCCTGGATCCCGGGCGCACCTCCACCTGTCTTCTCTTGGCTGCCAGCCCTGAGGTCCCTCGTCGGTCAGCACTGTCTTCCCATCCTTCCGTCCCTCTGTGCCAGGGCCCAGGTGTCTGGGCGCTGTTGCCTGACCTAGTGGCAGGGCAGTTGGGCTGCCCAGTGCCAGTGTGGCCAGCACAGATTGCCAGGGGCTAGGACATCACAGAGGGCTCCTGTGGTTGCTAGGCCACGGGGACCCCGCCCATCCAGTTGACCAGCAGCCATGACCCCCACGCTGAACTTGACCTGAGAGGTGGTGGCCAGCCACCAGAGCCAGAGCCCCAGGCCAAAGCCGGTGCTGGTCGGCCGGGCCAAGGGGCTATGGGCAGATTGGTGTGTGTCTGGGCATGGGGCTGGCATCTGACAGTCCAGGGCGGGGGACCAAGGTCCGCCAGGCCCCTGTCCCACCATGTGCACTGACACACAGTCTTGCTGACTGACTGACAGTCCCCGCCCCAGAGATACCCACACCAAGTCCCTGGGTGCCCTGAGCTGCCCCTGAGGGTTGGTGGGTGCCTGCCTGGACACATGCCTCCGTAATGGAGGCCTCCATTAATCCCGTTGCCTATTGACAGCTGCCCTCCTGCCCCTCCTCCTCCTCCTCCGCCTCCTCTCCTCCTCCTCTTCTTCCTCCTCCTCTTCCTCCTCTTCCTCCTGCTCTTCCTCCTCCTCCTCCTCCACCCCCTCCTCCTCTTCCTCATCCTCAGAGGGACTCACTCAGGGCCCTTGGCCTAGGCAAGCCAGGGCTGCTGCTCTGGCTTCTGCAGCTTCTATCCAGTGGGGGGGGATTGTAGGAATCTGTTCCTGTCAGTCCCTGATTCCTGGGACCTTCCATGCCTCCAGCTGCCCCCACTCTCTAGTCCTGACCCCTCCTCAAGGATGCCCCCTTTCCCCTTACCCTCTGTCCCCCAGCTCCCAACTAACATCTACTGTGTTCCTCCCTGCGCTACTTTACTGCCACCCTGCTTCTGCCCTTCAGCCATGAGGGCCCAGGGCCAGCCCAGCTGCCATCTCACCATCCAGCAGGGGGACCTGCCCTAACGCCCTGCCACCACACCCACACACACAGCCCTGCACACACTCCTGGGCTCCCCTGCCTGCAGCCTGCCTCTCAAACAGTCTCCTTCTGCCCCCTAGCCCCCTTACAGCCTCTGCCACCGAGCCCCACAGACACCTGGGCATCAGCAGTGCAGACATGCAAACAGCTCCCCTCGCCCCCACTCCAGTTGCTCCAAGGTTGTCAAGAGTCTTTTTTTCATGCTGTAGGAGAGGGAGTTGAGACAGTCCAATGTCCTGGGGAGCAAGAACTGCAAACAGTCCATCTACAATGTAACATTTGGGTCTCAGGCCGCCCAATCCCTAGTGCGCTGTGCAGACCTTTGACTGGCAAAAACACCCCATCTGAGCGTGAGATCTGACTGGGCTAGTGGCTCTTTCTGTGGACTAAGAGACAGACAGACAGAGTTTTCAGGTTCAAAACCTATACTTGCCAGAAGATGGTCATTCAATTGGGTAAAAAAAAAAAAAAAAAAAAAAAAGGCTTTTTATTTTTTTCCCCTGCCTGGGTAACCTGTCTCCTGCCTGTTTCAAAGTGAAAAAAGGGAAAAATCTTTTTTGGAGGGAAAAGGACCAAAATGCAGGCAGGTGGACTCCGTGGAGGCTTCATGGGGAGTTGCTCCTGCCCTGGCACTAGAGCCCCAGCTGCTGTTCCAGGTGCTCTCTGATAACAGAGATCTCCGTGTGTCGTGTCATGACACTGTCATCAGGACTGACCCTCAGGATAATGAGGATTCAAAACGAGGCAGGTGATACTGCCTTCAAAAGTAAATCCAGGGAGGTTTGGCGGTATGTCAGAGGGTTAAGGGCTTGTGGGGCTCACGAATAGAGGGGACAGGTGGAGGGATTTGGGGTCTGGCCCCCAGACCGCCACCTGCAGGGGAGTCGCTTTACAGGGGGTGAAGCAGGTCTTTAGGAGCTCTATCTTTCTCTCCAACCCTGTATTTCCTCTGCTCTCTCCTTTTGTGTCTGTCAGATGCAAGGTCAGTAACAACAACAACAACAAAAACAATAACCACCACAGTGACTAAGCAACAAGGGCAGCGAAAGGGGAACAAATGGAGTGCAGGAGCTGTGGATTATTCGTGGCGTAGGCACTCAGCTGTGGCAATAACCCCTTGAGGCAATCAATCCATACATGAAGAAGTAACACAGGTAACAGAGACGTATATGTCCCTGTGTGTTTCCACTGAGTTAATGTAAATGCACTTTTATTTACTTCTTCATGTATTTATTACCTTGCCACGAGAATTTCTTTTAATTGCTAAAAAAAATGTCATATCAAGGGTACCAGGTGGTGCCACACCCAGTTAAGCACTCATGTTACAATGCAGGAGGACTGGGCTTCAACACCCTGGTTCCCACCTGCCAGGGGAAATCTTTACAAGTGGTGCAGAAGTGCTGCAGTTGTCTCTCTCTGTGTCTCAAACTCTCTCTACCTCCCTTCCCTCTCAATTCCTGTCTATTTATTCCAGTGAATAATCAAGAAAATAGAAAGTAAAAAAAGAAAAAGGAAAAGGAAATATTCCACGACTTCAAATGGGCTACTCAGGACAATGCTTTCCTTGTTAAGATCCGCACAGCATTCCATATGCAGAAAGGCAAAGACGCCATGTATTTTTTAACCCAGTTTTTATATTTATTTATTTATTTAGGTGCTTATTCATTTTTGTTATTGATGAATTAATGTTTTACATTTGACATTGACTAAGGATCTGACACCAGCGGTCTCCAGTGACCCCTATATGGTACTCTGCCTCTACAAAACCGATCCATTGACCTGTCCATCCATCCATCCATCCACCCATACATCTATCCATCCATTCATCCATTCATCCATCCATCCATCCATCCATCCATCCATCCATCCACCAGTCAACCAAGCTAAATACAAAAGGAGATCTCTCCTTAATGGTGAGCAGAAACAACGATGCATAGGTAGGTTGCAAAGGCCCATTTTGACTGAATAGGGCAGAGGGGCTGAACCAGGGAATGTGTTGGGGCGTGTGGGTTTGGGTGGGGTGAGCCGGAGACCCTGTGAGCTGGGTCACATTAGGGGCAGGCAGGGGGTGGAAGGGGTTGCGAACAGCTGTCACTGGAGAACCATCACAAGTGCTGGAGCTGGTGAGCAGGGCACCTGGAAGAGAGGACAGACAACGGAGAGAAGCAAAGTGCGGAGGAGAGGAGAGGGGAGAGGATGGTGAGGACAGGAGAGGACAGGAGAGGACAGGATTGGAGGGCACCTGAGAAACCTACCTGGACAAAGGCAGCATACAGACATCCAGGAAGGCAGGCAGGCATGCAGGCAGCTCTGGCCTGGGCTCCCTGGATCCCGGGCGCACCTCCACCTGTCTTCTCTTGGCTGCCAGCCCTGAGGTCCCTCGTCGGTCAGCACTGTCTTCCCATCCTTCCGTCCCTCTGTGCCAGGGCCCAGGTGTCTGGGCGCTGTTGCCTGACCTAGTGGCAGGGCAGTTGGGCTGCCCAGTGCCAGTGTGGCCAGCACAGATTGCCAGGGGCTAGGACATCACAGAGGGCTCCTGTGGTTGCTAGGCCACGGGGACCCCGCCCATCCAGTTGACCAGCAGCCATGACCCCCACGCTGAACTTGACCTGAGAGGTGGTGGCCAGCCACCAGAGCCAGAGCCCCAGGCCAAAGCCGGTGCTGGTCGGCCGGGCCAAGGGGCTATGGGCAGATTGGTGTGTGTCTGGGCATGGGGCTGGCATCTGACAGTCCAGGGCGGGGGACCAAGGTCCGCCAGGCCCCTGTCCCACCATGTGCACTGACACACAGTCTTGCTGACTGACTGACAGTCCCCGCCCCAGAGATACCCACACCAAGTCCCTGGGTGCCCTGAGCTGCCCCTGAGGGTTGGTGGGTGCCTGCCTGGACACATGCCTCCGTAATGGAGGCCTCCATTAATCCCGTTGCCTATTGACAGCTGCCCTCCTGCCCCTCCTCCTCCTCCTCCGCCTCCTCTCCTCCTCCTCTTCTTCCTCCTCCTCTTCCTCCTCTTCCTCCTGCTCTTCCTCCTCCTCCTCCTCCACCCCCTCCTCCTCTTCCTCATCCTCAGAGGGACTCACTCAGGGCCCTTGGCCTAGGCAAGCCAGGGCTGCTGCTCTGGCTTCTGCAGCTTCTATCCAGTGGGGGGGGATTGTAGGAATCTGTTCCTGTCAGTCCCTGATTCCTGGGACCTTCCATGCCTCCAGCTGCCCCCACTCTCTAGTCCTGACCCCTCCTCAAGGATGCCCCCTTTCCCCTTACCCTCTGTCCCCCAGCTCCCAACTAACATCTACTGTGTTCCTCCCTGCGCTACTTTACTGCCACCCTGCTTCTGCCCTTCAGCCATGAGGGCCCAGGGCCAGCCCAGCTGCCATCTCACCATCCAGCAGGGGGACCTGCCCTAACGCCCTGCCACCACACCCACACACACAGCCCTGCACACACTCCTGGGCTCCCCTGCCTGCAGCCTGCCTCTCAAACAGTCTCCTTCTGCCCCCTAGCCCCCTTACAGCCTCTGCCACCGAGCCCCACAGACACCTGGGCATCAGCAGTGCAGACATGCAAACAGCTCCCCTCGCCCCCACTCCAGTTGCTCCAAGGTTGTCAAGAGTCTTTTTTTCATGCTGTAGGAGAGGGAGTTGAGACAGTCCAATGTCCTGGGGAGCAAGAACTGCAAACAGTCCATCTACAATGTAACATTTGGGTCTCAGGCCGCCCAATCCCTAGTGCGCTGTGCAGACCTTTGACTGGCAAAAACACCCCATCTGAGCGTGAGATCTGACTGGGCTAGTGGCTCTTTCTGTGGACTAAGAGACAGACAGACAGAGTTTTCAGGTTCAAAACCTATACTTGCCAGAAGATGGTCATTCAATTGGGTAAAAAAAAAAAAAAAAAAAAAAAAAGGCTTTTTATTTTTTTCCCCTGCCTGGGTAACCTGTCTCCTGCCTGTTTCAAAGTGAAAAAAGGGAAAAATCTTTTTTGGAGGGAAAAGGACCAAAATGCAGGCAGGTGGACTCCGTGGAGGCTTCATGGGGAGTTGCTCCTGCCCTGGCACTAGAGCCCCAGCTGCTGTTCCAGGTGCTCTCTGATAACAGAGATCTCCGTGTGTCGTGTCATGACACTGTCATCAGGACTGACCCTCAGGATAATGAGGATTCAAAACGAGGCAGGTGATACTGCCTTCAAAAGTAAATCCAGGGAGGTTTGGCGGTATGTCAGAGGGTTAAGGGCTTGTGGGGCTCACGAATAGAGGGGACAGGTGGAGGGATTTGGGGTCTGGCCCCCAGACCGCCACCTGCAGGGGAGTCGCTTTACAGGGGGTGAAGCAGGTCTTTAGGAGCTCTATCTTTCTCTCCAACCCTGTATTTCCTCTGCTCTCTCCTTTTGTGTCTGTCAGATGCAAGGTCAGTAACAACAACAACAACAAAAACAATAACCACCACAGTGACTAAGCAACAAGGGCAGCGAAAGGGGAACAAATGGAGTGCAGGAGCTGTGGATTATTCGTGGCGTAGGCACTCAGCTGTGGCAATAACCCCTTGAGGCAATCAATCCATACATGAAGAAGTAACACAGGTAACAGAGACGTATATGTCCCTGTGTGTTTCCACTGAGTTAATGTAAATGCACTTTTATTTACTTCTTCATGTATTTATTACCTTGCCACGAGAATTTCTTTTAATTGCTAAAAAAATGTCATATCAAGGGTACCAGGTGGTGCCACACCCAGTTAAGCACTCATGTTACAATGCAGGAGGACTGGGCTTCAACACCCTGGTTCCCACCTGCCAGGGGAAATCTTTACAAGTGGTGCAGAAGTGCTGCAGTTGTCTCTCTCTGTGTCTCAAACTCTCTCTACCTCCCTTCCCTCTCAATTCCTGTCTATTTATTCCAGTGAATAATCAAGAAAATAGAAAGTAAAAAAAGAAAAAGGAAAAGGAAATATTCCACGACTTCAAATGGGCTACTCAGGACAATGCTTTCCTTGTTAAGATCCGCACAGCATTCCATATGCAGAAAGGCAAAGACGCCATGTATTTTTTAACCCAGTTTTTATATTTATTTATTTATTTAGGTGCTTATTCATTTTTGTTATTGATGAATTAATGTTTTACATTTGACATTGACTAAGGATCTGACACCAGCGGTCTCCAGTGACCCCTATATGGTACTCTGCCTCTACAAAACCGATCCATTGACCTGTCCATCCATCCATCCATCCACCCATACATCTATCCATCCATTCATCCATTCATCCATCCATCCATTCATCCATCCATCCATCCATCCATCCATCCATCCACCAGTCAACCAAGCTAAATACAAAAGGAGATCTCTCCTTAATGGTGAGCAGAAACAACGATGCATAGGTAGGTTGCAAAGGCCCATTTTGACTGAATAGGGCAGAGGGGCTGAACCAGGGAATGTGTTGGGGCGTGTGGGTTTGGGTGGGGTGAGCCGGAGACCCTGTGAGCTGGGTCACATTAGGGGCAGGCAGGGGGTGGAAGGGGTTGTGAACAGCTGTCACTGGAGAACCATCACAAGTGCTGGAGCTGGTGAGCAGGGCACCTGGAAGAGAGGACAGACAAAGGAGAGAAGCAAAGTGCGGAGGAGAGGAGAGGGGAGAGGATGGTGAGGACAGGAGAGGACAGGAGAGGACAGGATTGGAGGGCACCTGAGAAACCTACCTGGACAAAGGCAGCATACAGACATCCAGGAAGGCAGGCAGGCATGCAGGCAGCTCTGGCCTGGGCTCCCTGGATCCCGGGCGCACCTCCACCTGTCTTCTCTTGGCTGCCAGCCCTGAGGTCCCTCCTCGGTCAGCACTGTCTTCCCATCCTTCCGTCCCTCTGTGCCAGGGCCCAGGTGTCTGGGCGCTGTTGCCTGACCTAGTGGCAGGGCAGTTGGGCTGCCCAGTGCCAGTGTGGCCAGCACAGATTGCCAGGGGCTAGGACATCACAGAGGGCTCCTGTGGTTGCTAGGCCACGGGGACCCCGCCCATCCAGTTGACCAGCAGCCATGACCCCCACGCTGAACTTGACCTGAGAGGTGGTGGCCAGCCACCAGAGCCAGAGCCCCAGGCCAAAGCCGGTGCTGGTCGGCCGGGCCAAGGGGCTATGGGCAGATTGGTGTGTGTCTGGGCATGGGGCTGGCATCTGACAGTCCAGGGCGGGGGACCAAGGTCCGCCAGGCCCCTGTCCCACCATGTGCACTGACACACAGTCTTGCTGACTGACTGACAGTCCCCGCCCCAGAGATACCCACACCAAGTCCCTGGGTGCCCTGAGCTGCCCCTGAGGGTTGGTGGGTGCCTGCCTGGACACATGCCTCCGTAATGGAGGCCTCCATTAATCCCGTTGCCTATTGACAGCTGCCCTCCTGCCCCTCCTCCTCCTCCTCCGCCTCCTCTCCTCCTCCTCTTCTTCCTCCTCCTCTTCCTCCTCTTCCTCCTGCTCTTCCTCCTCCTCCTCCTCCACCCCCTCCTCCTCTTCCTCATCCTCAGAGGGACTCACTCAGGGCCCTTGGCCTAGGCAAGCCAGGGCTGCTGCTCTGGCTTCTGCAGCTTCTATCCAGTGGGGGGGGATTGTAGGAATCTGTTCCTGTCAGTCCCTGATTCCTGGGACCTTCCAGGCCTCCAGCTGCCCCCACTCTCTAGTCCTGACCCCTCCTCAAGGATGCCCCCTTTCCCCTTACCCTCTGTCCCCCAGCTCCCAACTAACATCTACTGTGTTCCTCCCTGCGCTACTTTACTGCCACCCTGCTTCTGCCCTTCAGCCATGAGGGCCCAGGGCCAGCCCAGCTGCCATCTCACCATCCAGCAGGGGGACCTGCCCTAACGCCCTGCCACCACACCCACACACACAGCCCTGCACACTCTCCTGGGCTCCCCTGCCTGCAGCCTGCCTCTCAAACAGTCTCCTTCTGCCCCCTAGCCCCCTTACAGCCTCTGCCACCGAGCCCCACAGACACCTGGGCATCAGCAGTGCAGACATGCAAACAGCTCCCCTCGCCCCCACTCCAGTTGCTCCAAGGTTGTCAAGAGTCTTTTTTTCATGCTGTAGGGGAGGGAGTTGAGACAGTCCAATGTCCTGGGGAGCAAGAACTGCAAACAGTCCATCTACAATGTAACATTTGGGTCTCAGGCCGCCCAATCCCTAGTGCGCTGTGCAGACCTTTGACTGGCAAAAACACCCCATCTGAGCGTGAGATCTGACTGGGCTAGTGGCTCTTTCTGTGGACTAAGAGACAGACAGACAGAGTTTTCAGGTTCAAAACCTATACTTGCCAGAAGATGGTCATTCAATTGGGTAAAAAAAAAAAAAAAAAAAAAAAAAAAAAAAAAAGGCTTTTTATTTTTTTTCCCCTGCCTGGGTAACCTGTCTCCTGCCTGTTTCAAAGTGAAAAAAGGGAAAAATCTTTTTTGGAGGGAAAAGGACCAAAATGCAGGCAGGTGGACTCCGTGGAGGCTTCATGGGGAGTTGCTCCTGCCCTGGCACTTGAGCCCCAGCTGCTGTTCCAGGTGCTCTCTGATAACAGAGATCTCCGTGTGTCGTGTCATGACACTGTCATCAGGACTGACCCTCAGGATAATGAGGATTCAAAACGAGGCAGGTGATACTGCCTTCAAAAGTAAATCCAGGGAGGTTTGGCGGTATGTCAGAGGGTTAAGGGCTTGTGGGGCTCACGAATAGAGGGGACAGGTGGAGGGATTTGGGGTCTGGCCCCCAGACCGCCACCTGCAGGGGAGTCGCTTTACAGGGGGTGAAGCAGGTCTTTAGGAGCTCTATCTTTCTCTCCAACCCTGTATTTCCTCTGCTCTCTCCTTTTGTGTCTGTCAGATGCAAGGTCAGTAACAACAACAACAACAAAAACAATAACCACCACAGTGACTAAGCAACAAGGGCAGCGAAAGGGGAACAAATGGAGTGCAGGAGCTGTGGATTATTCGTGGCGTAGGCACTCAGCTGTGGCAATAACCCCTTGAGGCAATCAATCCATACATGAAGAAGTAACACAGGTAACAGAGACGTATATGTCCCTGTGTGTTTCCACTGAGTTAATGTAAATGCACTTTTATTTACTTCTTCATGTATTTATTACCTTGCCACGAGAATTTCTTTTAATTGCTAAAAAAAATGTCATATCAAGGGTACCAGGTGGTGCCACACCCAGTTAAGCACTCATGTTACAATGCAGGAGGACTGGGCTTCAACACCCTGGTTCCCACCTGCCAGGGGAAATCTTTACAAGTGGTGCAGAAGTGCTGCAGTTGTCTCTCTCTGTGTCTCAAACTCTCTCTACCTCCCTTCCCTCTCAATTCCTGTCTATTTATTCCAGTGAATAATCAAGAAAATAGAAAGTAAAAAAAGAAAAAGGGAAAGGAAATATTCCACGACTTCAAATGGGCTACTCAGGACAATGCTTTCCTTGTTAAGATCCGCACAGCATTCCATATGCAGAAAGGCAAAGACGCCATGTATTTTTTAACCCAGTTTTTATATTTATTTATTTATTTAGGTGCTTATTCATTTTTGTTATTGATGAATTAATGTTTTACATTTGACATTGACTAAGGATCTGACACCAGCGGTCTCCAGTGACCCCTATATGGTACTCTGCCTCTACAAAACCGATCCATTGACCTGTCCATCCATCCATCCATCCACCCATACATCTATCCATCCATTCATCCATTCATCCATCCATCCATCCATCCATCCATCCATCCACCAGTCAACCAAGCTAAATACAAAAGGAGATCTCTCCTTAATGGTGAGCAGAAACAACGATGCATAGGTAGGTTGCAAAGGCCCATTTTGACTGAATAGGGCAGAGGGGCTGAACCAGGGAATGTGTTGGGGCGTGTGGGTTTGGGTGGGGTGAGCCGGAGACCCTGTGAGCTGGGTCACATTAGGGGCAGGCAGGGGGTGGAAGGGGTTGCGAACAGCTGTCACTGGAGAACCATCACAAGTGCTGGAGCTGGTGAGCAGGGCACCTGGAAGAGAGGACAGACAACGGAGAGAAGCAAAGTGCGGAGGAGAGGAGAGGGGAGAGGATGGTGAGGACAGGAGAGGACAGGAGAGGACAGGATTGGAGGGCACCTGAGAAACCTACCTGGACAAAGGCAGCATACAGACATCCAGGAAGGCAGGCAGGCATGCAGGCAGCTCTGGCCTGGGCTCCCTGGATCCCGGGCGCACCTCCACCTGTCTTCTCTTGGCTGCCAGCCCTGAGGTCCCTCGTCGGTCAGCACTGTCTTCCCATCCTTCCGTCCCTCTGTGCCAGGGCCCAGGTGTCTGGGCGCTGTTGCCTGACCTAGTGGCAGGGCAGTTGGGCTGCCCAGTGCCAGTGTGGCCAGCACAGATTGCCAGGGGCTAGGACATCACAGAGGGCTCCTGTGGTTGCTAGGCCACGGGGACCCCGCCCATCCAGTTGACCAGCAGCCATGACCCCCACGCTGAACTTGACCTGAGAGGTGGTGGCCAGCCACCAGAGCCAGAGCCCCAGGCCAAAGCCGGTGCTGGTCGGCCGGGCCAAGGGGCTATGGGCAGATTGGTGTGTGTCTGGGCATGGGGCTGGCATCTGACAGTCCAGGGCGGGGGACCAAGGTCCGCCAGGCCCCTGTCCCACCATGTGCACTGACACACAGTCTTGCTGACTGACTGACAGTCCCCGCCCCAGAGATAGCCACACCAAGTCCCTGGGTGCCCTGAGCTGCCCCTGAGGGTTGGTGGGTGCCTGCCTGGACACATGCCTCCGTAATGGAGGCCTCCATTAATCCCGTTGCCTATTGACAGCTGCCCTCCTGCCCCTCCTCCTCCTCCTCCGCCTCCTCTCCTCCTCCTCTTCTTCCTCCTCCTCTTCCTCCTCTTCCTCCTGCTCTTCCTCCTCCTCCTCCTCCACCCCCTCCTCCTCTTCCTCATCCTCAGAGGGACTCACTCAGGGCCCTTGGCCTAGGCAAGCCAGGGCTGCTGCTCTGGCTTCTGCAGCTTCTATCCAGTGGGGGGGGATTGTAGGAATCTGTTCCTGTCAGTCCCTGATTCCTGGGACCTTCCATGCCTCCAGCTGCCCCCACTCTCTAGTCCTGACCCCTCCTCAAGGATGCCCCCTTTCCCCTTACCCTCTGTCCCCCAGCTCCCAACTAACATCTACTGTGTTCCTCCCTGCGCTACTTTACTGCCACCCTGCTTCTGCCCTTCAGCCATGAGGGCCCAGGGCCAGCCCAGCTGCCATCTCACCATCCAGCAGGGGGACCTGCCCTAACGCCCTGCCACCACACCCACACACACAGCCCTGCACACACTCCTGGGCTCCCCTGCCTGCAGCCTGCCTCTCAAACAGTCTCCTTCTGCCCCCTAGCCCCCTTACAGCCTCTGCCACCGAGCCCCACAGACACCTGGGCATCAGCAGTGCAGACATGCAAACAGCTCCCCTCGCCCCCACTCCAGTTGCTCCAAGGTTGTCAAGAGTCTTTTTTTCATGCTGTAGGAGAGGGAGTTGAGACAGTCCAATGTCCTGGGGAGCAAGAACTGCAAACAGTCCATCTACAATGTAACATTTGGGTCTCAGGCCGCCCAATCCCTAGTGCGCTGTGCAGACCTTTGACTGGCAAAAACACCCCATCTGAGCGTGAGATCTGACTGGGCTAGTGGCTCTTTCTGTGGACTAAGAGACAGACAGACAGAGTTTTCAGGTTCAAAACCTATACTTGCCAGAAGATGGTCATTCAATTGGGTAAAAAAAAAAAAAAAAAAAAAAAAAAAAAAAAAAGGCTTTTTATTTTTTTTCCCCTGCCTGGGTAACCTGTCTCCTGCCTGTTTCAAAGTGAAAAAAGGGAAAAATCTTTTTTGGAGGGAAAAGGACCAAAATGCAGGCAGGTGGACTCCGTGGAGGCTTCATGGGGAGTTGCTCCTGCCCTGGCACTTGAGCCCCAGCTGCTGTTCCAGGTGCTCTCTGATAACAGAGATCTCCGTGTGTCGTGTCATGACACTGTCATCAGGACTGACCCTCAGGATAATGAGGATTCAAAACGAGGCAGGTGATACTGCCTTCAAAAGTAAATCCAGGGAGGTTTGGCGGTATGTCAGAGGGTTAAGGGCTTGTGGGGCTCACGAATAGAGGGGACAGGTGGAGGGATTTGGGGTCTGGCCCCCAGACCGCCACCTGCAGGGGAGTCGCTTTACAGGGGGTGAAGCAGGTCTTTAGGAGCTCTATCTTTCTCTCCAACCCTGTATTTCCTCTGGTCTCTCCTTTTGTGTCTGTCAGATGCAAGGTCAGTAACAACAACAACAACAAAAACAATAACCACCACAGTGACTAAGCAACAAGGGCAGCGAAAGGGGAACAAATGGAGTGCAGGAGCTGTGGATTATTCGTGGCGTAGGCACTCAGCTGTGGCAATAACCCCTTGAGGCAATCAATCCATACATGAAGAAGTAACACAGGTAACAGAGACGTATATGTCCCTGTGTGTTTCCACTGAGTTAATGTAAATGCACTTTTATTTACTTCTTCATGTATTTATTACCTTGCCACGAGAATTTCTTTTAATTGCTAAAAAAAATGTCATATCAAGGGTACCAGGTGGTGCCACACCCAGTTAAGCACTCATGTTACAATGCAGGAGGACTGGGCTTCAACACCCTGGTTCCCACCTGCCAGGGGAAATCTTTACAAGTGGTGCAGAAGTGCTGCAGTTGTCTCTCTCTGTGTCTCAAACTCTCTCTACCTCCCTTCCCTCTCAATTCCTGTCTATTTATTCCAGTGAATAATCAAGAAAATAGAAAGTAAAAAAAGAAAAAGGGAAAGGAAATATTCCACGACTTCAAATGGGCTACTCAGGACAATGCTTTCCTTGTTAAGATCCGCACAGCATTCCATATGCAGAAAGGCAAAGACGCCATGTATTTTTTAACCCAGTTTTTATATTTATTTATTTATTTAGGTGCTTATTCATTTTTGTTATTGATGAATTAATGTTTTACATTTGACATTGACTAAGGATCTGACACCAGCGGTCTCCAGTGACCCCTATATGGTACTCTGCCTCTACAAAACCGATCCATTGACCTGTCCATCCATCCATCCATCCACCCACCCATACATCTATCCATCCATTCATCCATTCATCCATCCATCCATCCATCCATCCATCCATCCATCCACCAGTCAACCAAGCTAAATACAAAAGGAGATCTCTCCTTAATGGTGAGCAGAAACAACGATGCATAGGTAGGTTGCAAAGGCCCATTTTGACTGAATAGGGCAGAGGGGCTGAACCAGGGAATGTGTTGGGGCGTGTGGGTTTGGGTGGGGTGAGCCGGAGACCCTGTGAGCTGGGTCACATTAGGGGCAGGCAGGGGGTGGAAGGGGTTGTGAACAGCTGTCACTGGAGAACCATCACAAGTGCTGGAGCTGGTGAGCAGGGCACCTGGAAGAGAGGACAGACAAAGGAGAGAAGCAAAGTGCGGAGGAGAGGAGAGGGGAGAGGATGGTGAGGACAGGAGAGGACAGGAGAGGACAGGATTGGAGGGCACCTGAGAAACCTACCTGGACAAAGGCAGCATACAGACATCCAGGAAGGCAGGCAGGCATGCAGGCAGCTCTGGCCTGGGCTCCCTGGATCCCGGGCGCACCTCCACCTGTCTTCTCTTGGCTGCCAGCCCTGAGGTCCCTCCTCGGTCAGCACTGTCTTCCCATCCTTCCGTCCCTCTGTGCCAGGGCCCAGGTGTCTGGGCGCTGTTGCCTGACCTAGTGGCAGGGCAGTTGGGCTGCCCAGTGCCAGTGTGGCCAGCACAGATTGCCAGGGGCTAGGACATCACAGAGGGCTCCTGTGGTTGCTAGGCCACGGGGACCCCGCCCATCCAGTTGACCAGCAGCCATGACCCCCACGCTGAACTTGACCTGAGAGGTGGTGGCCAGCCACCAGAGCCAGAGCCCCAGGCCAAAGCCGGTGCTGGTCGGCCGGGCCAAGGGGCTATGGGCAGATTGGTGTGTGTCTGGGCATGGGGCTGGCATCTGACAGTCCAGGGCGGGGGACCAAGGTCCGCCAGGCCCCTGTCCCACCATGTGCACTGACACACAGTCTTGCTGACTGACTGACAGTCCCCGCCCCAGAGATAGCCACACCAAGTCCCTGGGTGCCCTGAGCTGCCCCTGAGGGTTGGTGGGTGCCTGCCTGGACACATGCCTCCGTAATGGAGGCCTCCATTAATCCCGTTGCCTATTGACAGCTGCCCTCCTGCCCCTCCTCCTCCTCCTCCGCCTCCTCTCCTCCTCCTCTTCTTCCTCCTCCTCTTCCTCCTCTTCCTCCTGCTCTTCCTCCTCCTCCTCCTCCACCCCCTCCTCCTCTTCCTCATCCTCAGAGGGACTCACTCAGGGCCCTTGGCCTAGGCAAGCCAGGGCTGCTGCTCTGGCTTCTGCAGCTTCTATCCAGTGGGGGGGGATTGTAGGAATCTGTTCCTGTCAGTCCCTGATTCCTGGGACCTTCCATGCCTCCAGCTGCCCCCACTCTCTAGTCCTGACCCCTCCTCAAGGATGCCCCCTTTCCCCTTACCCTCTGTCCCCCAGCTCCCAACTAACATCTACTGTGTTCCTCCCTGCGCTACTTTACTGCCACCCTGCTTCTGCCCTTCAGCCATGAGGGCCCAGGGCCAGCCCAGCTGCCATCTCACCATCCAGCAGGGGGACCTGCCCTAACGCCCTGCCACCACACCCACACACACAGCCCTGCACACACTCCTGGGCTCCCCTGCCTGCAGCCTGCCTCTCAAACAGTCTCCTTCTGCCCCCTAGCCCCCTTACAGCCTCTGCCACCGAGCCCCACAGACACCTGGGCATCAGCAGTGCAGACATGCAAACAGCTCCCCTCGCCCCCACTCCAGTTGCTCCAAGGTTGTCAAGAGTCTTTTTTTCATGCTGTAGGAGAGGGAGTTGAGACAGTCCAATGTCCTGGGGAGCAAGAACTGCAAACAGTCCATCTACAATGTAACATTTGGGTCTCAGGCCGCCCAATCCCTAGTGCGCTGTGCAGACCTTTGACTGGCAAAAACACCCCATCTGAGCGTGAGATCTGACTGGGCTAGTGGCTCTTTCTGTGGACTAAGAGACAGACAGACAGAGTTTTCAGGTTCAAAACCTATACTTGCCAGAAGATGGTCATTCAATTGGGTAAAAAAAAAAAAAAAAAAAAAAAAAAAAAAAAAAGGCTTTTTATTTTTTTTCCCCTGCCTGGGTAACCTGTCTCCTGCCTGTTTCAAAGTGAAAAAAGGGAAAAATCTTTTTTGGAGGGAAAAGGACCAAAATGCAGGCAGGTGGACTCCGTGGAGGCTTCATGGGGAGTTGCTCCTGCCCTGGCACTTGAGCCCCAGCTGCTGTTCCAGGTGCTCTCTGATAACAGAGATCTCCGTGTGTCGTGTCATGACACTGTCATCAGGACTGACCCTCAGGATAATGAGGATTCAAAACGAGGCAGGTGATACTGCCTTCAAAAGTAAATCCAGGGAGGTTTGGCGGTATGTCAGAGGGTTAAGGGCTTGTGGGGCTCACGAATAGAGGGGACAGGTGGAGGGATTTGGGGTCTGGCCCCCAGACCGCCACCTGCAGGGGAGTCGCTTTACAGGGGGTGAAGCAGGTCTTTAGGAGCTCTATCTTTCTCTCCAACCCTGTATTTCCTCTGGTCTCTCCTTTTGTGTCTGTCAGATGCAAGGTCAGTAACAACAACAACAACAAAAACAATAACCACCACAGTGACTAAGCAACAAGGGCAGCGAAAGGGGAACAAATGGAGTGCAGGAGCTGTGGATTATTCGTGGCGTAGGCACTCAGCTGTGGCAATAACCCCTTGAGGCAATCAATCCATACATGAAGAAGTAACACAGGTAACAGAGACGTATATGTCCCTGTGTGTTTCCACTGAGTTAATGTAAATGCACTTTTATTTACTTCTTCATGTATTTATTACCTTGCCACGAGAATTTCTTTTAATTGCTAAAAAAAATGTCATATCAAGGGTACCAGGTGGTGCCACACCCAGTTAAGCACTCATGTTACAATGCAGGAGGACTGGGCTTCAACACCCTGGTTCCCACCTGCCAGGGGAAATCTTTACAAGTGGTGCAGAAGTGCTGCAGTTGTCTCTCTCTGTGTCTCAAACTCTCTCTACCTCCCTTCCCTCTCAATTCCTGTCTATTTATTCCAGTGAATAATCAAGAAAATAGAAAGTAAAAAAAGAAAAAGGGAAAGGAAATATTCCACGACTTCAAATGGGCTACTCAGGACAATGCTTTCCTTGTTAAGATCCGCACAGCATTCCATATGCAGAAAGGCAAAGACGCCATGTATTTTTTAACCCAGTTTTTATATTTATTTATTTATTTAGGTGCTTATTCATTTTTGTTATTGATGAATTAATGTTTTACATTTGACATTGACTAAGGATCTGACACCAGCGGTCTCCAGTGACCCCTATATGGTACTCTGCCTCTACAAAACCGATCCATTGACCTGTCCATCCATCCATCCATCCACCCACCCATACATCTATCCATCCATTCATCCATTCATCCATCCATCCATCCATCCATCCATCCATCCATCCACCAGTCAACCAAGCTAAATACAAAAGGAGATCTCTCCTTAATGGTGAGCAGAAACAACGATGCATAGGTAGGTTGCAAAGGCCCATTTTGACTGAATAGGGCAGAGGGGCTGAACCAGGGAATGTGTTGGGGCGTGTGGGTTTGGGTGGGGTGAGCCGGAGACCCTGTGAGCTGGGTCACATTAGGGGCAGGCAGGGGGTGGAAGGGGTTGCGAACAGCTGTCACTGGAGAACCATCACAAGTGCTGGAGCTGGTGAGCAGGGCACCTGGAAGAGAGGACAGACAACGGAGAGAAGCAAAGTGCGGAGGAGAGGAGAGGGGAGAGGATGGTGAGGACAGGAGAGGACAGGAGAGGACAGGATTGGAGGGCACCTGAGAAACCTACCTGGACAAAGGCAGCATACAGACATCCAGGAAGGCAGGCAGGCATGCAGGCAGCTCTGGCCTGGGCTCCCTGGATCCCGGGCGCACCTCCACCTGTCTTCTCTTGGCTGCCAGCCCTGAGGTCCCTCGTCGGTCAGCACTGTCTTCCCATCCTTCCGTCCCTCTGTGCCAGGGCCCAGGTGTCTGGGCGCTGTTGCCTGACCTAGTGGCAGGGCAGTTGGGCTGCCCAGTGCCAGTGTGGCCAGCACAGATTGCCAGGGGCTAGGACATCACAGAGGGCTCCTGTGGTTGCTAGGCCACGGGGACCCCGCCCATCCAGTTGACCAGCAGCCATGACCCCCACGCTGAACTTGACCTGAGAGGTGGTGGCCAGCCACCAGAGCCAGAGCCCCAGGCCAAAGCCGGTGCTGGTCGGCCGGGCCAAGGGGCTATGGGCAGATTGGTGTGTGTCTGGGCATGGGGCTGGCATCTGACAGTCCAGGGCGGGGGACCAAGGTCCGCCAGGCCCCTGTCCCACCATGTGCACTGACACACAGTCTTGCTGACTGACTGACAGTCCCCGCCCCAGAGATACCCACACCAAGTCCCTGGGTGCCCTGAGCTGCCCCTGAGGGTTGGTGGGTGCCTGCCTGGACACATGCCTCCGTAATGGAGGCCTCCATTAATCCCGTTGCCTATTGACAGCTGCCCTCCTGCCCCTCCTCCTCCTCCTCCGCCTCCTCTCCTCCTCCTCTTCTTCCTCCTCCTCTTCCTCCTCTTCCTCCTGCTCTTCCTCCTCCTCCTCCTCCACCCCCTCCTCCTCTTCCTCATCCTCAGAGGGACTCACTCAGGGCCCTTGGCCTAGGCAAGCCAGGGCTGCTGCTCTGGCTTCTGCAGCTTCTATCCAGTGGGGGGGGATTGTAGGAATCTGTTCCTGTCAGTCCCTGATTCCTGGGACCTTCCATGCCTCCAGCTGCCCCCACTCTCTAGTCCTGACCCCTCCTCAAGGATGCCCCCTTTCCCCTTACCCTCTGTCCCCCAGCTCCCAACTAACATCTACTGTGTTCCTCCCTGCGCTACTTTACTGCCACCCTGCTTCTGCCCTTCAGCCATGAGGGCCCAGGGCCAGCCCAGCTGCCATCTCACCATCCAGCAGGGGGACCTGCCCTAACGCCCTGCCACCACACCCACACACACAGCCCTGCACACACTCCTGGGCTCCCCTGCCTGCAGCCTGCCTCTCAAACAGTCTCCTTCTGCCCCCTAGCCCCCTTACAGCCTCTGCCACCGAGCCCCACAGACACCTGGGCATCAGCAGTGCAGACATGCAAACAGCTCCCCTCGCCCCCACTCCAGTTGCTCCAAGGTTGTCAAGAGTCTTTTTTTCATGCTGTAGGAGAGGGAGTTGAGACAGTCCAATGTCCTGGGGAGCAAGAACTGCAAACAGTCCATCTACAATGTAACATTTGGGTCTCAGGCCGCCCAATCCCTAGTGCGCTGTGCAGACCTTTGACTGGCAAAAACACCCCATCTGAGCGTGAGATCTGACTGGGCTAGTGGCTCTTTCTGTGGACTAAGAGACAGACAGACAGAGTTTTCAGGTTCAAAACCTATACTTGCCAGAAGATGGTCATTCAATTGGGTAAAAAAAAAAAAAAAAAAAAAAAAAAAAAAAAAAAGGCTTTTTATTTTTTTTCCCCTGCCTGGGTAACCTGTCTCCTGCCTGTTTCAAAGTGAAAAAAGGGAAAAATCTTTTTTGGAGGGAAAAGGACCAAAATGCAGGCAGGTGGACTCCGTGGAGGCTTCATGGGGAGTTGCTCCTGCCCTGGCACTTGAGCCCCAGCTGCTGTTCCAGGTGCTCTCTGATAACAGAGATCTCCGTGTGTCGTGTCATGACACTGTCATCAGGACTGACCCTCAGGATAATGAGGATTCAAAACGAGGCAGGTGATACTGCCTTCAAAAGTAAATCCAGGGAGGTTTGGCGGTATGTCAGAGGGTTAAGGGCTTGTGGGGCTCACGAATAGAGGGGACAGGTGGAGGGATTTGGGGTCTGGCCCCCAGACCGCCACCTGCAGGGGAGTCGCTTTACAGGGGGTGAAGCAGGTCTTTAGGAGCTCTATCTTTCTCTCCAACCCTGTATTTCCTCTGGTCTCTCCTTTTGTGTCTGTCAGATGCAAGGTCAGTAACAACAACAACAACAAAAACAATAACCACCACAGTGACTAAGCAACAAGGGCAGCGAAAGGGGAACAAATGGAGTGCAGGAGCTGTGGATTATTCGTGGCGTAGGCACTCAGCTGTGGCAATAACCCCTTGAGGCAATCAATCCATACATGAAGAAGTAACACAGGTAACAGAGACGTATATGTCCCTGTGTGTTTCCACTGAGTTAATGTAAATGCACTTTTATTTACTTCTTCATGTATTTATTACCTTGCCACGAGAATTTCTTTTAATTGCTAAAAAAAATGTCATATCAAGGGTACCAGGTGGTGCCACACCCAGTTAAGCACTCATGTTACAATGCAGGAGGACTGGGCTTCAACACCCTGGTTCCCACCTGCCAGGGGAAATCTTTACAAGTGGTGCAGAAGTGCTGCAGTTGTCTCTCTCTGTGTCTCAAACTCTCTCTACCTCCCTTCCCTCTCAATTCCTGTCTATTTATTCCAGTGAATAATCAAGAAAATAGAAAGTAAAAAAAGAAAAAGGGAAAGGAAATATTCCACGACTTCAAATGGGCTACTCAGGACAATGCTTTCCTTGTTAAGATCCGCACAGCATTCCATATGCAGAAAGGCAAAGACGCCATGTATTTTTTAACCCAGTTTTTATATTTATTTATTTATTTAGGTGCTTATTCATTTTTGTTATTGATGAATTAATGTTTTACATTTGACATTGACTAAGGATCTGACACCAGCGGTCTCCAGTGACCCCTATATGGTACTCTGCCTCTACAAAACCGATCCATTGACCTGTCCATCCATCCATCCATCCACCCACCCATACATCTATCCATCCATTCATCCATTCATCCATCCATCCATCCATCCATCCATCCATCCATCCACCAGTCAACCAAGCTAAATACAAAAGGAGATCTCTCCTTAATGGTGAGCAGAAACAACGATGCATAGGTAGGTTGCAAAGGCCCATTTTGACTGAATAGGGCAGAGGGGCTGAACCAGGGAATGTGTTGGGGCGTGTGGGTTTGGGTGGGGTGAGCCGGAGACCCTGTGAGCTGGGTCACATTAGGGGCAGGCAGGGGGTGGAAGGGGTTGCGAACAGCTGTCACTGGAGAACCATCACAAGTGCTGGAGCTGGTGAGCAGGGCACCTGGAAGAGAGGACAGACAACGGAGAGAAGCAAAGTGCGGAGGAGAGGAGAGGGGAGAGGATGGTGAGGACAGGAGAGGACAGGAGAGGACAGGATTGGAGGGCACCTGAGAAACCTACCTGGACAAAGGCAGCATACAGACATCCAGGAAGGCAGGCAGGCATGCAGGCAGCTCTGGCCTGGGCTCCCTGGATCCCGGGCGCACCTCCACCTGTCTTCTCTTGGCTGCCAGCCCTGAGGTCCCTCGTCGGTCAGCACTGTCTTCCCATCCTTCCGTCCCTCTGTGCCAGGGCCCAGGTGTCTGGGCGCTGTTGCCTGACCTAGTGGCAGGGCAGTTGGGCTGCCCAGTGCCAGTGTGGCCAGCACAGATTGCCAGGGGCTAGGACATCACAGAGGGCTCCTGTGGTTGCTAGGCCACGGGGACCCCGCCCATCCAGTTGACCAGCAGCCATGACCCCCACGCTGAACTTGACCTGAGAGGTGGTGGCCAGCCACCAGAGCCAGAGCCCCAGGCCAAAGCCGGTGCTGGTCGGCCGGGCCAAGGGGCTATGGGCAGATTGGTGTGTGTCTGGGCATGGGGCTGGCATCTGACAGTCCAGGGCGGGGGACCAAGGTCCGCCAGGCCCCTGTCCCACCATGTGCACTGACACACAGTCTTGCTGACTGACTGACAGTCCCCGCCCCAGAGATACCCACACCAAGTCCCTGGGTGCCCTGAGCTGCCCCTGAGGGTTGGTGGGTGCCTGCCTGGACACATGCCTCCGTAATGGAGGCCTCCATTAATCCCGTTGCCTATTGACAGCTGCCCTCCTGCCCCTCCTCCTCCTCCTCCGCCTCCTCTCCTCCTCCTCTTCTTCCTCCTCCTCTTCCTCCTCTTCCTCCTGCTCTTCCTCCTCCTCCTCCTCCACCCCCTCCTCCTCTTCCTCATCCTCAGAGGGACTCACTCAGGGCCCTTGGCCTAGGCAAGCCAGGGCTGCTGCTCTGGCTTCTGCAGCTTCTATCCAGTGGGGGGGGATTGTAGGAATCTGTTCCTGTCAGTCCCTGATTCCTGGGACCTTCCATGCCTCCAGCTGCCCCCACTCTCTAGTCCTGACCCCTCCTCAAGGATGCCCCCTTTCCCCTTACCCTCTGTCCCCCAGCTCCCAACTAACATCTACTGTGTTCCTCCCTGCGCTACTTTACTGCCACCCTGCTTCTGCCCTTCAGCCATGAGGGCCCAGGGCCAGCCCAGCTGCCATCTCACCATCCAGCAGGGGGACCTGCCCTAACGCCCTGCCACCACACCCACACACACAGCCCTGCACACACTCCTGGGCTCCCCTGCCTGCAGCCTGCCTCTCAAACAGTCTCCTTCTGCCCCCTAGCCCCCTTACAGCCTCTGCCACCGAGCCCCACAGACACCTGGGCATCAGCAGTGCAGACATGCAAACAGCTCCCCTCGCCCCCACTCCAGTTGCTCCAAGGTTGTCAAGAGTCTTTTTTTCATGCTGTAGGAGAGGGAGTTGAGACAGTCCAATGTCCTGGGGAGCAAGAACTGCAAACAGTCCATCTACAATGTAACATTTGGGTCTCAGGCCGCCCAATCCCTAGTGCGCTGTGCAGACCTTTGACTGGCAAAAACACCCCATCTGAGCGTGAGATCTGACTGGGCTAGTGGCTCTTTCTGTGGACTAAGAGACAGACAGACAGAGTTTTCAGGTTCAAAACCTATACTTGCCAGAAGATGGTCATTCAATTGGGTAAAAAAAAAAAAAAAAAAAAAAAAAAAAAAAAAAAAGGCTTTTTATTTTTTTTCCCCTGCCTGGGTAACCTGTCTCCTGCCTGTTTCAAAGTGAAAAAAGGGAAAAATCTTTTTTGGAGGGAAAAGGACCAAAATGCAGGCAGGTGGACTCCGTGGAGGCTTCATGGGGAGTTGCTCCTGCCCTGGCACTTGAGCCCCAGCTGCTGTTCCAGGTGCTCTCTGATAACAGAGATCTCCGTGTGTCGTGTCATGACACTGTCATCAGGACTGACCCTCAGGATAATGAGGATTCAAAACGAGGCAGGTGATACTGCCTTCAAAAGTAAATCCAGGGAGGTTTGGCGGTATGTCAGAGGGTTAAGGGCTTGTGGGGCTCACGAATAGAGGGGACAGGTGGAGGGATTTGGGGTCTGGCCCCCAGACCGCCACCTGCAGGGGAGTCGCTTTACAGGGGGTGAAGCAGGTCTTTAGGAGCTCTATCTTTCTCTCCAACCCTGTATTTCCTCTGGTCTCTCCTTTTGTGTCTGTCAGATGCAAGGTCAGTAACAACAACAACAACAAAAACAATAACCACCACAGTGACTAAGCAACAAGGGCAGCGAAAGGGGAACAAATGGAGTGCAGGAGCTGTGGATTATTCGTGGCGTAGGCACTCAGCTGTGGCAATAACCCCTTGAGGCAATCAATCCATACATGAAGAAGTAACACAGGTAACAGAGACGTATATGTCCCTGTGTGTTTCCACTGAGTTAATGTAAATGCACTTTTATTTACTTCTTCATGTATTTATTACCTTGCCACGAGAATTTCTTTTAATTGCTAAAAAAAATGTCATATCAAGGGTACCAGGTGGTGCCACACCCAGTTAAGCACTCATGTTACAATGCAGGAGGACTGGGCTTCAACACCCTGGTTCCCACCTGCCAGGGGAAATCTTTACAAGTGGTGCAGAAGTGCTGCAGTTGTCTCTCTCTGTGTCTCAAACTCTCTCTACCTCCCTTCCCTCTCAATTCCTGTCTATTTATTCCAGTGAATAATCAAGAAAATAGAAAGTAAAAAAAGAAAAAGGGAAAGGAAATATTCCACGACTTCAAATGGGCTACTCAGGACAATGCTTTCCTTGTTAAGATCCGCACAGCATTCCATATGCAGAAAGGCAAAGACGCCATGTATTTTTTAACCCAGTTTTTATATTTATTTATTTATTTAGGTGCTTATTCATTTTTGTTATTGATGAATTAATGTTTTACATTTGACATTGACTAAGGATCTGACACCAGCGGTCTCCAGTGACCCCTATATGGTACTCTGCCTCTACAAAACCGATCCATTGACCTGTCCATCCATCCATCCATCCACCCATACATCTATCCATCCATTCATCCATTCATCCATCCATCCATCCATCCATCCATCCATCCATCCACCAGTCAACCAAGCTAAATACAAAAGGAGATCTCTCCTTAATGGTGAGCAGAAACAACGATGCATAGGTAGGTTGCAAAGGCCCATTTTGACTGAATAGGGCAGAGGGGCTGAACCAGGGAATGTGTTGGGGCGTGTGGGTTTGGGTGGGGTGAGCCGGAGACCCTGTGAGCTGGGTCACATTAGGGGCAGGCAGGGGGTGGAAGGGGTTGCGAACAGCTGTCACTGGAGAACCATCACAAGTGCTGGAGCTGGTGAGCAGGGCACCTGGAAGAGAGGACAGACAACGGAGAGAAGCAAAGTGCGGAGGAGAGGAGAGGGGAGAGGATGGTGAGGACAGGAGAGGACAGGAGAGGACAGGATTGGAGGGCACCTGAGAAACCTACCTGGACAAAGGCAGCATACAGACATCCAGGAAGGCAGGCAGGCATGCAGGCAGCTCTGGCCTGGGCTCCCTGGATCCCGGGCGCACCTCCACCTGTCTTCTCTTGGCTGCCAGCCCTGAGGTCCCTCGTCGGTCAGCACTGTCTTCCCATCCTTCCGTCCCTCTGTGCCAGGGCCCAGGTGTCTGGGCGCTGTTGCCTGACCTAGTGGCAGGGCAGTTGGGCTGCCCAGTGCCAGTGTGGCCAGCACAGATTGCCAGGGGCTAGGACATCACAGAGGGCTCCTGTGGTTGCTAGGCCACGGGGACCCCGCCCATCCAGTTGACCAGCAGCCATGACCCCCACGCTGAACTTGACCTGAGAGGTGGTGGCCAGCCACCAGAGCCAGAGCCCCAGGCCAAAGCCGGTGCTGGTCGGCCGGGCCAAGGGGCTATGGGCAGATTGGTGTGTGTCTGGGCATGGGGCTGGCATCTGACAGTCCAGGGCGGGGGACCAAGGTCCGCCAGGCCCCTGTCCCACCATGTGCACTGACACACAGTCTTGCTGACTGACTGACAGTCCCCGCCCCAGAGATAGCCACACCAAGTCCCTGGGTGCCCTGAGCTGCCCCTGAGGGTTGGTGGGTGCCTGCCTGGACACATGCCTCCGTAATGGAGGCCTCCATTAATCCCGTTGCCTATTGACAGCTGCCCTCCTGCCCCTCCTCCTCCTCCTCCGCCTCCTCTCCTCCTCCTCTTCTTCCTCCTCCTCTTCCTCCTCTTCCTCCTGCTCTTCCTCCTCCTCCTCCTCCACCCCCTCCTCCTCTTCCTCATCCTCAGAGGGACTCACTCAGGGCCCTTGGCCTAGGCAAGCCAGGGCTGCTGCTCTGGCTTCTGCAGCTTCTATCCAGTGGGGGGGGATTGTAGGAATCTGTTCCTGTCAGTCCCTGATTCCTGGGACCTTCCATGCCTCCAGCTGCCCCCACTCTCTAGTCCTGACCCCTCCTCAAGGATGCCCCCTTTCCCCTTACCCTCTGTCCCCCAGCTCCCAACTAACATCTACTGTGTTCCTCCCTGCGCTACATTACTGCCACCCTGCTTCTGCCCTTCAGCCATGAGGGCCCAGGGCCAGCCCAGCTGCCATCTCACCATCCAGCAGGGGGACCTGCCCTAACGCCCTGCCACCACACCCACACACACAGCCCTGCACACACTCCTGGGCTCCCCTGCCTGCAGCCTGCCTCTCAAACAGTCTCCTTCTGCCCCCTAGCCCCCTTACAGCCTCTGCCACCGAGCCCCACAGACACCTGGGCATCAGCAGTGCAGACATGCAAACAGCTCCCCTCGCCCCCACTCCAGTTGCTCCAAGGTTGTCAAGAGTCTTTTTTTCATGCTGTAGGAGAGGGAGTTGAGACAGTCCAATGTCCTGGGGAGCAAGAACTGCAAACAGTCCATCTACAATGTAACATTTGGGTCTCAGGCCGCCCAATCCTTAGTGCGCTGTGCAGACCTTTGACTGGCAAAAACACCCCATCTGAGCGTGAGATCTGACTGGGCTAGTGGCTCTTTCTGTGGACTAAGAGACAGACAGACAGAGTTTTCAGGTTCAAAACCTATACTTGCCAGAAGATGGTCATTCACTTGGGTAAAAAAAAAAAAAAAAAGGCTTTTTATTTTTTTTCCCCTGCCTGGGTAACCTGTCTCCTGCCTGTTTCAAAGTGAAAAAAGGGAAAAATCTTTTTTGGAGGGAAAAGGACCAAAATGCAGGCAGGTGGACTCCGTGGAGGCTTCATGGGGAGTTGCTCCTGCCCTGGCACTAGAGCCCCAGCTGCTGTTCCAGGTGCTCTCTGATAACAGAGATCTCCGTGTGTCGTGTCATGACACTGTCATCAGGACTGACCCTCAGGATAATGAGGATTCAAAACGAGGCAGGTGATACTGCCTTCAAAAGTAAATCCAGGGAGGTTTGGCGGTATGTCAGAGGGTTAAGGGCTTGTGGGGCTCACGAATAGAGGGGACAGGTGGAGGGATTTGGGGTCTGGCCCCCAGACCGCCACCTGCAGGGGAGTCGCTTTACAGGGGGTGAAGCAGGTCTTTAGGAGCTCTATCTTTCTCTCCAACCCTGTATTTCCTCTGCTCTCTCCTTTTGTGTCTGTCAGATGCAAGGTCAGTAACAACAACAACAACAAAAACAATAACCACCACAGTGACTAAGCAACAAGGGCAGCGAAAGGGGAACAAATGGAGTGCAGGAGCTGTGGATTATTCGTGGCGTAGGCACTCAGCTGTGGCAATAACCCCTTGAGGCAATCAATCCATACATGAAGAAGTAACACAGGTAACAGAGACGTATATGTCCCTGTGTGTTTCCACTGAGTTAATGTAAATGCACTTTTATTTACTTCTTCATGTATTTATTACCTTGCCACGAGAATTTCTTTTAATTGCTAAAAAAAATGTCATATCAAGGGTACCAGGTGGTGCCACACCCAGTTAAGCACTCATGTTACAATGCAGGAGGACTGGGCTTCAACACCCTGGTTCCCACCTGCCAGGGGAAATCTTTACAAGTGGTGCAGAAGTGCTGCAGTTGTCTCTCTCTGTGTCTCAAACTCTCTCTACCTCCCTTCCCTCTCAATTCCTGTCTATTTATTCCAGTGAATAATCAAGAAAATAGAAAGTAAAAAAAGAAAAAGGAAAAGGAAATATTCCACGACTTCAAATGGGCTACTCAGGACAATGCTTTCCTTGTTAAGATCCGCACAGCATTCCATATGCAGAAAGGCAAAGACGCCATGTATTTTTTAACCCAGTTTTTATATTTATTTATTTATTTAGGTGCTTATTCATTTTTGTTATTGATGAATTAATGTTTTACATTTGACATTGACTAAGGATCTGACACCAGCGGTCTCCAGTGACCCCTATATGGTACTCTGCCTCTACAAAACCGATCCATTGACCTGTCCATCCATCCATCCATCCACCCATACATCTATCCATCCATTCATCCATTCATCCATCCATCCATCCATCCATCCACCAGTCAACCAAGCTAAATACAAAAGGAGATCTCTCCTTAATGGTGAGCAGAAACAACGATGCATAGGTAGGTTGCAAAGGCCCATTTTGACTGAATAGGGCAGAGGGGCTGAACCAGGGAATGTGTTGGGGCGTGTGGGTTTGGGTGGGGTGAGCCGGAGACCCTGTGAGCTGGGTCACATTAGGGGCAGGCAGGGGGTGGAAGGGGTTGTGAACAGCTGTCACTGGAGAACCATCACAAGTGCTGGAGCTGGTGAGCAGGGCACCTGGAAGAGAGGACAGACAAAGGAGAGAAGCAAAGTGCGGAGGAGAGGAGAGGGGAGAGGATGGTGAGGACAGGAGAGGACAGGAGAGGACAGGATTGGAGGGCACCTGAGAAACCTACCTGGACAAAGGCAGCATACAGACATCCAGGAAGGCAGGCAGGCATGCAGGCAGCTCTGGCCTGGGCTCCCTGGATCCCGGGCGCACCTCCACCTGTCTTCTCTTGGCTGCCAGCCCTGAGGTCCCTCGTCGGTCAGCACTGTCTTCCCATCCTTCCGTCCCTCTGTGCCAGGGCCCAGGTGTCTGGGCGCTGTTGCCTGACCTAGTGGCAGGGCAGTTGGGCTGCCCAGTGCCAGTGTGGCCAGCACAGATTGCCAGGGGCTAGGACATCACAGAGGGCTCCTGTGGTTGCTAGGCCACGGGGACCCCGCCCATCCAGTTGACCAGCAGCCATGACCCCCACGCTGAACTTGACCTGAGAGGTGGTGGCCAGCCACCAGAGCCAGAGCCCCAGGCCAAAGCCGGTGCTGGTCGGCCGGGCCAAGGGGCTATGGGCAGATTGGTGTGTGTCTGGGCATGGGGCTGGCATCTGACAGTCCAGGGCAGGGGACCAAGGTCCGCCAGGCCCCTGTCCCACCATGTGCACTGACACACAGTCTTGCTGACTGACTGACAGTCCCCGCCCCAGAGATACCCACACCAAGTCCCTGGGTGCCCTGAGCTGCCCCTGAGGGTTGGTGGGTGCCTGCCTGGACACATGCCTCCGTAATGGAGGCCTCCATTAATCCCGTTGCCTATTGACAGCTGCCCTCCTGCCCCTCCTCCTCCTCCTCCGCCTCCTCTCCTCCTCCTCTTCTTCCTCCTCCTCTTCCTCCTCTTCCTCCTGCTCTTCCTCCTCCTCCTCCTCCACCCCCTCCTCCTCTTCCTCATCCTCAGAGGGACTCACTCAGGGCCCTTGGCCTAGGCAAGCCAGGGCTGCTGCTCTGGCTTCTGCAGCTTCTATCCAGTGGGGGGGGATTGTAGGAATCTGTTCCTGTCAGTCCCTGATTCCTGGGACCTTCCATGCCTCCAGCTGCCCCCACTCTCTAGTCCTGACCCCTCCTCAAGGATGCCCCCTTTCCCCTTACCCTCTGTCCCCCAGCTCCCAACTAACATCTACTGTGTTCCTCCCTGCGCTACTTTACTGCCACCCTGCTTCTGCCCTTCAGCCATGAGGGCCCAGGGCCAGCCCAGCTGCCATCTCACCATCCAGCAGGGGGACCTGCCCTAACGCCCTGCCACCACACCCACACACACAGCCCTGCACACACTCCTGGGCTCCCCTGCCTGCAGCCTGCCTCTCAAACAGTCTCCTTCTGCCCCCTAGCCCCCTTACAGCCTCTGCCACCGAGCCCCACAGACACCTGGGCATCAGCAGTGCAGACATGCAAACAGCTCCCCTCGCCCCCACTCCAGTTGCTCCAAGGTTGTCAAGAGTCTTTTTTTCATGCTGTAGGGGAGGGAGTTGAGACAGTCCAATGTCCTGGGGAGCAAGAACTGCAAACAGTCCATCTACAATGTAACATTTGGGTCTCAGGCCGCCCAATCCCTAGTGCGCTGTGCAGACCTTTGACTGGCAAAAACACCCCATCTGAGCGTGAGATCTGACTGGGCTAGTGGCTCTTTCTGTGGACTAAGAGACAGACAGACAGAGTTTTCAGGTTCAAAACCTATACTTGCCAGAAGATGGTCATTCAATTGGGTAAAAAAAAAAAAAAAAGGCTTTTTATTTTTTTTCCCCTGCCTGGGTAACCTGTCTCCTGCCTGTTTCAAAGTGAAAAAAGGGAAAAATCTTTTTTGGAGGGAAAAGGACCAAAATGCAGGCAGGTGGACTCCGTGGAGGCTTCATGGGGAGTTGCTCCTGCCCTGGCACTTGAGCCCCAGCTGCTGTTCCAGGTGCTCTCTGATAACAGAGATCTCCGTGTGTCGTGTCATGACACTGTCATCAGGACTGACCCTCAGGATAATGAGGATTCAAAACGAGGCAGGTGATACTGCCTTCAAAAGTAAATCCAGGGAGGTTTGGCGGTATGTCAGAGGGTTAAGGGCTTGTGGGGCTCACGAATAGAGGGGACAGGTGGAGGGATTTGGGGTCTGGCCCCCAGACCGCCACCTGCAGGGGAGTCGCTTTACAGGGGGTGAAGCAGGTCTTTAGGAGCTCTATCTTTCTCTCCAACCCTGTATTTCCTCTGCTCTCTCCTTTTGTGTCTGTCAGATGCAAGGTCAGTAACAACAACAACAACAAAAACAATAACCACCACAGTGACTAAGCAACAAGGGCAGCGAAAGGGGAACAAATGGAGTGCAGGAGCTGTGGATTATTCGTGGCGTAGGCACTCAGCTGTGGCAATAACCCCTTGAGGCAATCAATCCATACATGAAGAAGTAACACAGGTAACAGAGACGTATATGTCCCTGTGTGTTTCCACTGAGTTAATGTAAATGCACTTTTATTTACTTCTTCATGTATTTATTACCTTGCCACGAGAATTTCTTTTAATTGCTAAAAAAAATGTCATATCAAGGGTACCAGGTGGTGCCACACCCAGTTAAGCACTCATGTTACAATGCAGGAGGACTGGGCTTCAACACCCTGGTTCCCACCTGCCAGGGGAAATCTTTACAAGTGGTGCAGAAGTGCTGCAGTTGTCTCTCTCTGTGTCTCAAACTCTCTCTACCTCCCTTCCCTCTCAATTCCTGTCTATTTATTCCAGTGAATAATCAAGAAAATAGAAAGTAAAAAAAGAAAAAGGGAAAGGAAATATTCCACGACTTCAAATGGGCTACTCAGGACAATGCTTTCCTTGTTAAGATCCGCACAGCATTCCATATGCAGAAAGGCAAAGACGCCATGTATTTTTTAACCCAGTTTTTATATTTATTTATTTATTTAGGTGCTTATTCATTTTTGTTATTGATGAATTAATGTTTTACATTTGACATTGACTAAGGATCTGACACCAGCGGTCTCCAGTGACCCCTATATGGTACTCTGCCTCTACAAAACCGATCCATTGACCTGTCCATCCATCCATCCATCCACCCATACATCTATCCATCCATTCATCCATTCATCCATCCATCCATCCATCCATCCATCCATCCATCCACCAGTCAACCAAGCTAAATACAAAAGGAGATCTCTCCTTAATGGTGAGCAGAAACAACGATGCATAGGTAGGTTGCAAAGGCCCATTTTGACTGAATAGGGCAGAGGGGCTGAACCAGGGAATGTGTTGGGGCGTGTGGGTTTGGGTGGGGTGAGCCGGAGACCCTGTGAGCTGGGTCACATTAGGGGCAGGCAGGGGGTGGAAGGGGTTGCGAACAGCTGTCACTGGAGAACCATCACAAGTGCTGGAGCTCGTGAGCAGGGCACCTGGAAGAGAGGACAGACAACGGAGAGAAGCAAAGTGCGGAGGAGAGGAGAGGGGAGAGGATGGTGAGGACAGGAGAGGACAGGAGAGGACAGGATTGGAGGGCACCTGAGAAACCTACCTGGACAAAGGCAGCATACAGACATCCAGGAAGGCAGGCAGGCATGCAGGCAGCTCTGGCCTGGGCTCCCTGGATCCCGGGCGCACCTCCACCTGTCTTCTCTTGGCTGCCAGCCCTGAGGTCCCTCGTCGGTCAGCACTGTCTTCCCATCCTTCCGTCCCTCTGTGCCAGGGCCCAGGTGTCTGGGCGCTGTTGCCTGACCTAGTGGCAGGGCAGTTGGGCTGCCCAGTGCCAGTGTGGCCAGCACAGATTGCCAGGGGCTAGGACATCACAGAGGGCTCCTGTGGTTGCTAGGCCACGGGGACCCCGCCCATCCAGTTGACCAGCAGCCATGACCCCCACGCTGAACTTGACCTGAGAGGTGGTGGCCAGCCACCAGAGCCAGAGCCCCAGGCCAAAGCCGGTGCTGGTCGGCCGGGCCAAGGGGCTATGGGCAGATTGGTGTGTGTCTGGGCATGGGGCTGGCATCTGACAGTCCAGGGCGGGGGACCAAGGTCCGCCAGGCCCCTGTCCCACCATGTGCACTGACACACAGTCTTGCTGACTGACTGACAGTCCCCGCCCCAGAGATACCCACACCAAGTCCCTGGGTGCCCTGAGCTGCCCCTGAGGGTTGGTGGGTGCCTGCCTGGACACATGCCTCCGTAATGGAGGCCTCCATTAATCCCGTTGCCTATTGACAGCTGCCCTCCTGCCCCTCCTCCTCCTCCTCCGCCTCCTCTCCTCCTCCTCTTCTTCCTCCTCCTCTTCCTCCTCTTCCTCCTGCTCTTCCTCCTCCTCCTCCTCCACCCCCTCCTCCTCTTCCTCATCCTCAGAGGGACTCACTCAGGGCCCTTGGCCTAGGCAAGCCAGGGCTGCTGCTCTGGCTTCTGCAGCTTCTATCCAGTGGGGGGGGATTGTAGGAATCTGTTCCTGTCAGTCCCTGATTCCTGGGACCTTCCATGCCTCCAGCTGCCCCCACTCTCTAGTCCTGACCCCTCCTCAAGGATGCCCCCTTTCCCCTTACCCTCTGTCCCCCAGCTCCCAACTAACATCTACTGTGTTCCTCCCTGCGCTACTTTACTGCCACCCTGCTTCTGCCCTTCAGCCATGAGGGCCCAGGGCCAGCCCAGCTGCCATCTCACCATCCAGCAGGGGGACCTGCCCTAACGCCCTGCCACCACACCCACACACACAGCCCTGCACACACTCCTGGGCTCCCCTGCCTGCAGCCTGCCTCTCAAACAGTCTCCTTCTGCCCCCTAGCCCCCTTACAGCCTCTGCCACCGAGCCCCACAGACACCTGGGCATCAGCAGTGCAGACATGCAAACAGCTCCCCTCGCCCCCACTCCAGTTGCTCCAAGGTTGTCAAGAGTCTTTTTTTCATGCTGTAGGAGAGGGAGTTGAGACAGTCCAATGTCCTGGGGAGCAAGAACTGCAAACAGTCCATCTACAATGTAACATTTGGGTCTCAGGCCGCCCAATCCCTAGTGCGCTGTGCAGACCTTTGACTGGCAAAAACACCCCATCTGAGCGTGAGATCTGACTGGGCTAGTGGCTCTTTCTGTGGACTAAGAGACAGACAGACAGAGTTTTCAGGTTCAAAACCTATACTTGCCAGAAGATGGTCATTCACTTGGGTAAAAAAAAAAAAAAAAGGCTTTTTATTTTTTTTCCCCTGCCTGGGTAACCTGTCTCCTGCCTGTTTCAAAGTGAAAAAAGGGAAAAATCTTTTTTGGAGGGAAAAGGACCAAAATGCAGGCAGGTGGACTCCGTGGAGGCTTCATGGGGAGTTGCTCCTGCCCTGGCACTAGAGCCCCAGCTGCTGTTCCAGGTGCTCTCTGATAACAGAGATCTCCCTGTGTCGTGTCATGACACTGTCATCAGGACTGACCCTCAGGATAATGAGGATTCAAAACGAGGCAGGTGATACTGCCTTCAAAAGTAAATCCAGGGAGGTTTGGCGGTATGTCAGAGGGTTAAGGGCTTGTGGGGCTCACGAATAGAGGGGACAGGTGGAGGGATTTGGGGTCTGGCCCCCAGACCGCCACCTGCAGGGGAGTCGCTTTACAGGGGGTGAAGCAGGTCTTTAGGAGCTCTATCTTTCTCTCCAACCCTGTATTTCCTCTGGTCTCTCCTTTTGTGTCTGTCAGATGCAAGGTCAGTAACAACAACAACAACAAAAACAATAACCACCACAGTGACTAAGCAACAAGGGCAGCGAAAGGGGAACAAATGGAGTGCAGGAGCTGTGGATTATTCGTGGCGTAGGCACTCAGCTGTGGCAATAACCCCTTGAGGCAATCAATCCATACATGAAGAAGTAACACAGGTAACAGAGACGTATATGTCCCTGTGTGTTTCCACTGAGTTAATGTAAATGCACTTTTATTTACTTCTTCATGTATTTATTACCTTGCCAGGAGAATTTCTTTTAATTGCTAAAAAAAATGTCATATCAAGGGTACCAGGTGGTGCCACACCCAGTTAAGCACTCATGTTACAATGCAGGAGGACTGGGCTTCAACACCCTGGTTCCCACCTGCCAGGGGAAATCTTTACAAGTGGTGCAGAAGTGCTGCAGTTGTCTCTCTCTGTGTCTCAAACTCTCTCTACCTCCCTTCCCTCTCAATTCCTGTCTATTTATTCCAGTGAATAATCAAGAAAATAGAAAGTAAAAAAAGAAAAAGGGAAAGGAAATATTCCACGACTTCAAATGGGCTACTCAGGACAATGCTTTCCTTGTTAAGATCCGCACAGCATTCCATATGCAGAAAGGCAAAGACGCCATGTATTTTTTAACCCAGTTTTTATATTTATTTATTTATTTAGGTGCTTATTCATTTTTGTTATTGATGAATTAATGTTTTACATTTGACATTGACTAAGGATCTGACACCAGCGGTCTCCAGTGACCCCTATATGGTACTCTGCCTCTACAAAACCGATCCATTGACCTGTCCATCCATCCATCCATCCACCCATACATCTATCCATCCATTCATCCATTCATCCATCCATCCATCCATCCATCCATCCATCCACCAGTCAACCAAGCTAAATACAAAAGGAGATCTCTCCTTAATGGTGAGCAGAAACAACGATGCATAGGTAGGTTGCAAAGGCCCATTTTGACTGAATAGGGCAGAGGGGCTGAACCAGGGAATGTGTTGGGGCGTGTGGGTTTGGGTGGGGTGAGCCGGAGACCCTGTGAGCTGGGTCACATTAGGGGCAGGCAGGGGGTGGAAGGGGTTGCGAACAGCTGTCACTGGAGAACCATCACAAGTGCTGGAGCTGGTGAGCAGGGCACCTGGAAGAGAGGACAGACAAAGGAGAGAAGCAAAGTGCGGAGGAGAGGAGAGGGGAGAGGATGGTGAGGACAGGAGAGGACAGGAGAGGACAGGATTGGAGGGCACCTGAGAAACCTACCTGGACAAAGGCAGCATACAGACATCCAGGAAGGCAGGCAGGCATGCAGGCAGCTCTGGCCTGGGCTCCCTGGATCCTGGGCGCACCTCCACCTGTCTTCTCTTGGCTGCCAGCCCTGAGGTCCCTCGTCGGTCAGCACTGTCTTCCCATCCTTCCGTCCCTCTGTGCCAGGGCCCAGGTGTCTGGGCGCTGTTGCCTGACCTAGTGGCAGGGCAGTTGGCCTGCCCAGTGCCAGTGTGGCCAGCACAGATTGCCAGGGGCTAGGACATCACAGAGGGCTCCTGTGGTTGCTAGGCCACGGGGACCCCGCCCATCCAGTTGACCAGCAGCCATGACCCCCACGCTGAACTTGACCTGAGAGGTGGTGGCCAGCCACCAGAGCCAGAGCCCCAGGCCAAAGCCGGTGCTGGTCGGCCGGGCCAAGGGGCTATGGGCAGATTGGTGTGTGTCTGGGCATGGGGCTGGCATCTGACAGTCCAGGGCGGGGGACCAAGGTCCGCCAGGCCCCTGTCCCACCATGTGCACTGACACACAGTCTTGCTGACTGACTGACAGTCCCCGCCCCAGAGATAGCCACACCAAGTCCCTGGGTGCCCTGAGCTGCCCCTGAGGGTTGGTGGGTGCCTGCCTGGACACATGCCTCCGTAATGGAGGCCTCCATTAATCCCGTTGCCTATTGACAGCTGCCCTCCTGCCCCTCCTCCTCCTCCTCCGCCTCCTCTCCTCCTCCTCTTCTTCCTCCTCCTCTTCCTCCTCTTCCTCCTGCTCTTCCTCCTCCTCCTCCTCCACCCCCTCCTCCTCTTCCTCATCCTCAGAGGGACTCACTCAGGGCCCTTGGCCTAGGCAAGCCAGGGCTGCTGCTCTGGCTTCTGCAGCTTCTATCCAGTGGGGGGGGATTGTAGGAATCTGTTCCTGTCAGTCCCTGATTACTGGGACCTTCCATGCCTCCAGCTGCCCCCACTCTCTAGTCCTGACCCCTCCTCAAGGATGCCCCCTTTCCCCTTACCCTCTGTCCCCCAGCTCCCAACTAACATCTACTGTGTTCCTCCCTGCGCTACTTTACTGCCACCCTGCTTCTGCCCTTCAGCCATGAGGGCCCAGGGCCAGCCCAGCTGCCATCTCACCATCCAGCAGGAGGACCTGCCCTAACGCCCTGCCACCACACCCACACACACAGCCCTGCACACACTCCTGGGCTCCCCTGCCTGCAGCCTGCCTCTCAAACAGTCTCCTTCTGCCCCCTAGCCCCCTTACAGCCTCTGCCACCGAGCCCCACAGACACCTGGGCATTAGCAGTGCAGACATGCAAACAGCTCCCCTCGCCCCCACTCCAGTTGCTCCAAGGTTGTCAAGAGTCTTTTTTTCATGCTGTAGGAGAGGGAGTTGAGACAGTCCAATGTCCTGGGGAGCAAGAACTGCAAACAGTCCATCTACAATGTAACATTTGGGTCTCAGGCCGCCCAATCCCTAGTGCGCTGTGCAGACCTTTGACTGGCAAAAACACCCCATCTGAGCGTGAGATCTGACTGGGCTAGTGGCTCTTTCTGTGGACTAAGAGACAGACAGACAGAGTTTTCAGGTTCAAAACCTATACTTGCCAGAAGATGGTCATTCACTTGGGTAAAAAAAAAAAAAAAGGCTTTTTATTTTTTTTCCCCTGCCTGGGTAACCTGTCTCCTGCCTGTTTCAAAGTGAAAAAAGGGAAAAATCTTTTTTGGAGGGAAAAGGACCAAAATGCAGGCAGGTGGACTCCGTGGAGGCTTCATGGGGAGTTGCTCCTGCCCTGGCACTAGAGCCCCAGCTGCTGTTCCAGGTGCTCTCTGATAACAGAGATCTCCGTGTGTCGTGTCATGACACTGTCATCAGGACTGACCCTAGGATAATGAGGATTCAAAACGAGGCAGGTGATACTGCCTTCAAAAGTAAATCCAGGGAGGTTTGGCGGTATGTCAGAGGGTTAAGGGCTTGTGGCGCTCACGAAAAGCGGGGACAGGTGGAAGGATCTGGGGTCTGGCCCCCAGACCGCCACCTGCAGGGGAGTCGCTTTACAGGGGGTGAAGCAGGTCTTTAGGAGCTCTATCTTTCTCTCCAACCCTGTATTTCCTCTGCTCTCTCCTTTTGTGTCTGTCAGATGCAAGGTCAGTAACAACAACAACAACAAAAACAATAACCACCACAGTGACTAAGCAACAAGGGCAGCGAAAGGGGAACAAATGGAGTGCAGGAGCTGTGGATTATTCGTGGCGTAGGCACTCAGCTGTGGCAATAACCCCTTGAGGCAATCAATCCATACATGAAGAAGTAACACAGGTAACAGAGACGTATATGTCCCTGTGTGTTTCCACTGAGTTAATGTAAATGCACTTTTATTTACTTCTTCATGTATTTATTACCTTGCCAGGAGAATTTCTTTTAATTGCTAAAAAAAATGTCATATCAAGGGTACCAGGTGGTGCCACACCCAGTTAAGCACTCATGTTACAATGCAGGAGGACTGGGCTTCAACACCCTGGTTCCCACCTGCCAGGGGAAATCTTTACAAGTGGTGCAGAAGTGCTGCAGTTGTCTCTCTCTGTGTCTCAAACTCTCTCTACCTCCCTTCCCTCTCAATTCCTGTCTATTTATTCCAGTGAATAATCAAGAAAATAGAAAGTAAAAAAAGAAAAAGGAAAAGGAAATATTCCACGACTTCAAATGGGCTACTCAGGACAATGCTTTCCTTGTTAAGATCCGCACAGCATTCCATATGCAGAAAGGCAAAGACGCCATGTATTTTTTAACCCAGTTTTTATATTTATTTATTTATTTAGGTGCTTATTCATTTTTGTTATTGATGAATTAATGTTTTACATTTGACATTGACTAAGGATCTGACACCAGCGGTCTCCAGTGACCCCTATATGGTACTCTGCCTCTACAAAACCGATCCATTGACCTGTCCATCCATCCATCCATCCACCCATACATCTATCCATCCATTCATCCATTCATCCATCCATCCATCCATCCATCCATCCATCCACCAGTCAACCAAGCTAAATACAAAAGGAGATCTCTCCTTAATGGTGAGCAGAAACAACGATGCATAGGTAGGTTGCAAAGGCCCATTTTGACTGAATAGGGCAGAGGGGCTGAACCAGGGAATGTGTTGGGGCGTGTGGGTTTGGGTGGGGTGAGCCGGAGACCCTGTGAGCTGGGTCACATTAGGGGCAGGCAGGGGGTGGAAGGGGTTGCGAACAGCTGTCACTGGAGAACCATCACAAGTGCTGGAGCTGGTGAGCAGGGCACCTGGAAGAGAGGACAGACAAAGGAGAGAAGCAAAGTGCGGAGGAGAGGAGAGGGGAGAGGATGGTGAGGACAGGAGAGGACAGGAGAGGACAGGATTGGAGGGCACCTGAGAAACCTACCTGGACAAAGGCAGCATACAGACATCCAGGAAGGCAGGCAGGCATGCAGGCAGCTCTGGCCTGGGCTCCCTGGATCCCGGGCGCACCTCCACCTGTCTTCTCTTGGCTGCCAGCCCTGAGGTCCCTCGTCGGTCAGCACTGTCTTCCCATCCTTCCGTCCCTCTGTGCCAGGGCCCAGGTGTCTGGGCGCTGTTGCCTGACCTAGTGGCAGGGCAGTTGGGCTGCCCAGTGCCAGTGTAGCCAGCACAGATTGCCAGGGGCTAGGACATCACAGAGGGCTCCTGTGGTTGCTAGGCCACGGGGACCCCGCCCATCCAGTTGACCAGCAGCCATGACCCCCACGCTGAACTTGACCTGAGAGGTGGTGGCCAGCCACCAGAGCCAGAGCCCCAGGCCAAAGCCGGTGCTGGTCGGCCGGGCCAAGGGGCTATGGGCAGATTGGTGTGTGTCTGGGCATGGGGCTGGCATCTGACAGTCCAGGGCGGGGGACCAAGGTCCGCCAGGCCCCTGTCCCACCATGTGCACTGACACACAGTCTTGCTGACTGACTGACAGTCCCCGCCCCAGAGATACCCACACCAAGTCCCTGGGTGCCCTGAGCTGCCCCTGAGGGTTGGTGGGTGCCTGCCTGGACACATGCCTCCGTAATGGAGGCCTCCATTAATCCCGTTGCCTATTGACAGCTGCCCTCCTGCCCCTCCTCCTCCTCCTCCGCCTCCTCTCCTCCTCCTCTTCTTCCTCCTCCTCTTCCTCCTCTTCCTCCTGCTCTTCCTCCTCCTCCTCCTCCACCCCCTCCTCCTCTTCCTCATCCTCAGAGGGACTCACTCAGGGCCCTTGGCCTAGGCAAGCCAGGGCTGCTGCTCTGGCTTCTGCAGCTTCTATCCAGTGGGGGGGGATTGTAGGAATCTGTTCCTGTCAGTCCCTGATTCCTGGGACCTTCCATGCCTCCAGCTGCCCCCACTCTCTAGTCCTGACCCCTCCTCAAGGATGCCCCCTTTCCCCTTACCCTCTGTCCCCCAGCTCCCAACTAACATCTACTGTGTTCCTCCCTGCGCTACTTTACTGCCACCCTGCTTCTGCCCTTCAGCCATGAGGGCCCAGGGCCAGCCCAGCTGCCATCTCACCATCCAGCAGGGGGACCTGCCCTAACGCCCTGCCACCACACCCACACACACAGCCCTGCACACACTCCTGGGCTCCCCTGCCTGCAGCCTGCCTCTCAAACAGTCTCCTTCTGCCCCCTAGCCCCCTTACAGCCTCTGCCACCGAGCCCCACAGACACCTGGGCATCAGCAGTGCAGACATGCAAACAGCTCCCCTCGCCCCCACTCCAGTTGCTCCAAGGTTGTCAAGAGTCTTTTTTTCATGCTGTAGGAGAGGGAGTTGAGACAGTCCAATGTCCTGGGGAGCAAGAACTGCAAACAGTCCATCTACAATGTAACATTTGGGTCTCAGGCCGCCCAATCCCTAGTGCGCTGTGCAGACCTTTGACTGGCAAAAACACCCCATCTGAGCGTGAGATCTGACTGGGCTAGTGGCTCTTTCTGTGGACTAAGAGACAGACAGACAGAGTTTTCAGGTTCAAAACCTATACTTGCCAGAAGATGGTCATTCAATTGGGTAAAAAAAAAAAAGGCTTTTTATTTTTTTTCCCCTGCCTGGGTAACCTGTCTCCTGCCTGTTTCAAAGTGAAAAAAGGGAAAAATCTTTTTTGGAGGGAAAAGTACCAAAATGCAGGCAGGTGGACTCCGTGGAGGCTTCATGGGGAGTTGCTCCTGCCCTGGCACTAGAGCCCCAGCTGCTGTTCCAGGTTCTCTCTGATAACAGAGATCTCCGTGTGTCGTGTCATGACACTGTCATCAGGACTGACCCTCAGGATAATGAGGATTCAAAACGAGGCAGGTGATACTGCCTTCAAAAGTAAATCCAGGGAGGTTTGGCGGTATGTCAGAGGGTTAAGGGCTTGTGGGGCTCACGAATAGAGGGGACAGGTGGAGGGATTTGGGGTCTGGCCCCCAGACCGCCACCTGCAGGGGAGTCGCTTTACAGGGGGTGAAGCAGGTCTTTAGGAGCTCTATCTTTCTCTCCAACCCTGTATTTCCTCTGCTCTCTCCTTTTGTGTCTGTCAGATGCAAGGTCAGTAACAACAACAACAACAAAAACAATAACCGCCACAGTGACTAAGCAACAAGGGCAGCGAAAGGGGAACAAATGGAGTGCAGGAGCTGTGGATTATTCGTGGCGTAGGCACTCAGCTGTGGCAATAACCCCTTGAGGCAATCAATCCATACATGAAGAAGTAACACAGGTAACAGAGACGTATATGTCCCTGTGTGTTTCCACTGAGTTAATGTAAATGCACTTTTATTTACTTCTTCATGTATTTATTACCTTGCCACGAGAATTTCTTTTAATTGCTAAAAAAATGTCATATCAAGGGTACCAGGTGGTGCCACACCCAGTTAAGCACTCATGTTACAATGCAGGAGGACTGGGCTTCAACACCCTGGTTCCCACCTGCCAGGGGAAATCTTTACAAGTGGTGCAGAAGTGCTGCAGTTGTCTCTCTCTGTGTCTCAAACTCTCTCTACCTCCCTTCCCTCTCAATTCCTGTCTATTTATTCCAGTGAATAATCAAGAAAATAGAAAGTAAAAAAAGAAAAAGGAAAAGGAAATATTCCACGACTTCAAATGGGCTACTCAGGACAATGCTTTCCTTGTTAAGATCCGCACAGCATTCCATATGCAGAAAGGCAAAGACGCCATGTATTTTTTAACCCAGTTTTTATATTTATTTATTTATTTAGGTGCTTATTCATTTTTGTTATTGATGAATTAATGTTTTACATTTGACATTGACTAAGGATCTGACACCAGCGGTCTCCAGTGACCCCTATATGGTACTCTGCCTCTACAAAACCGATCCATTGACCTGTCCATCCATCCATCCATCCACCCATACATCTATCCATCCATTCATCCATTCATCCATCCATCCATCCATCCATCCATCCACCAGTCAACCAAGCTAAATACAAAAGGAGATCTCTCCTTAATGGTGAGCAGAAACAACGATGCATAGGTAGGTTGCAAAGGCCCATTTTGACTGAATAGGGCAGAGGGGCTGAACCAGGGAATGTGTTGGGGCGTGTGGGTTTGGGTGGGGTGAGCCGGAGACCCTGTGAGCTGGGTCACATTAGGGGCAGGCAGGGGGTGGAAGGGGTTGCGAACAGCTGTCACTGGAGAACCATCACAAGTGCTGGAGCTGGTGAGCAGGGCACCTGGAAGAGAGGACAGACAAAGGAGAGAAGCAAAGTGCGGAGGAGAGGAGAGGGGAGAGGATGGTGAGGACAGGAGAGGACAGGAGAGGACAGGATTGGAGGGCACCTGAGAAACCTACCTGGACAAAGGCAGCATACAGACATCCAGGAAGGCAGGCAGGCATGCAGGCAGCTCTGGCCTGGGCTCCCTGGATCCCGGGCGCACCTCCACCTGTCTTCTCTTGGCTGCCAGCCCTGAGGTCCCTCGTCGGTCAGCACTGTCTTCCCATCCTTCCGTCCCTCTGTGCCAGGGCCCAGGTGTCTGGGCGCTGTTGCCTGACCTAGTGGCAGGGCAGTTGGGCTGCCCAGTGCCAGTGTGGCCAGCACAGATTGCCAGGGGCTAGGACATCACAGAGGGCTCCTGTGGTTGCTAGGCCACGGGGACCCCGCCCATCCAGTTGACCAGCAGCCATGACCCCCACGCTGAACTTGACCTGAGAGGTGGTGGCCAGCCACCAGAGCCAGAGCCCCAGGCCAAAGCCGGTGCTGGTCGGCCGGGCCAAGGGGCTATGGGCAGATTGGTGTGTGTCTGGGCATGGGGCTGGCATCTGACAGTCCAGGGCGGGGGACCAAGGTCCGCCAGGCCCCTGTCCCACCATGTGCACTGACACACAGTCTTGCTGACTGACTGACAGTCCCCGCCCCAGAGATACCCACACCAAGTCTCTGGGTGCCCTGAGCTGCCCCTGAGGGTTGGTGGGTGCCTGCCTGGACACATGCCTCCGTAATGGAGGCCTCCATGAATCCCGTTGCCTATTGACAGCTGCCCTCCTGCCCCTCCTCCTCCTCCTCCGCCTCCTCTCCTCCTCCTCTTCTTCCTCCTCCTCTTCCTCCTCTTCCTCCTGCTCTTCCTCCTCCTCCTCCTCCACCCCCTCCTCCTCTTCCTCATCCTCAGAGGGACTCACTCAGGGCCCTTGGCCTAGGCAAGCCAGGGCTGCTGCTCTGGCTTCTGCAGCTTCTATCCAGTGGGGGGGGATTGTAGGAATCTGTTCCTGTCAGTCCCTGATTCCTGGGACCTTCCATGCCTCCAGCTGCCCCCACTCTCTAGTCCTGACCCCTCCTCAAGGATGCCCCCTTTCCCCTTACCCTCTGTCCCCCAGCTCCCAACTAACATCTACTGTGTTCCTCCCTGCGCTACTTTACTGCCACCCTGCTTCTGCCCTTCAGCCATGAGGGCCCAGGGCCAGCCCAGCTGCCATCTCACCATCCAGCAGGGGGACCTGCCCTAACGCCCTGCCACCACACCCACACACACAGCCCTGCACACACTCCTGGGCTCCCCTGCCTGCAGCCTGCCTCTCAAACAGTCTCCTTCTGCCCCCTAGCCCCCTTACAGCCTCTGCCACCGAGCCCCACAGACACCTGGGCATGAGCAGTGCAGACATGCAAACAGCTCCCCTCGCCCCCACTCCAGTTGCTCCAAGGTTGTCAAGAGTCTTTTTTTCATGCTGTAGGAGAGGGAGTTGAGACAGTCCAATGTCCTGGGGAGCAAGAACTGCAAACAGTCCATCTACAATGTAACATTTGGGTCTCAGGCCGCCCAATCCCTAGTGCGCTGTGCAGACCTTTGACTGGCAAAAACACCCCATCTGAGCGTGAGATCTGACTGGGCTAGTGGCTCTTTCTGTGGACTAAGAGACAGACAGACAGAGTTTTCAGGTTCAAAACCTATACTTGCCAGAAGATGGTCATTCAATTGGGTAAAAAAAAAAAAAAAAAAAAAAAAAAAAGGCTTTTTATTTTTTTTCCCCTGCCTGGGTAACCTGTCTCCTGCCTGTTTCAAAGTGAAAAAAGGGAAAAATCTTTTTTGGAGGGAAAAGGACCAAAATGCAGGCAGGTGGACTCCGTGGAGGCTTCATGGGGAGTTGCTCCTGCCCTGGCACTAGAGCCCCAGCTGCTGTTCCAGGTGCTCTCTGATAACAGAGATCTCCGTGTGTCGTGTCATGACACTGTCATCAGGACTGACCCTCAGGATAATGAGGATTCAAAACGAGGCAGGTGATACTGCCTTCAAAAGTAAATCCAGGGAGGTTTGGCGGTATGTCAGAGGGTTAAGGGCTTGTGGGGCTCACGAATAGAGGGGACAGGTGGAGGGATTTGGGGTCTGGCCCCCAGACCGCCACCTGCAGGGGAGTCGCTTTACAGGGGGTGAAGCAGGTCTTTAGGAGCTCTATCTTTCTCTCCAACCCTGTATTTCCTCTGCTCTCTCCTTTTGTGTCTGTCAGATGCAAGGTCAGTAACAACAACAACAACAAAAACAATAACCACCACAGTGACTAAGCAACAAGGGCAGCGAAAGGGGAACAAATGGAGTGCAGGAGCTGTGGATTATTCGTGGCGTAGGCACTCAGCTGTGGCAATAACCCCTTGAGGCAATCAATCCATACATGAAGAAGTAACACAGGTAACAGAGACGTATATGTCCCTGTGTGTTTCCACTGAGTTAATGTAAATGCACTTTTATTTACTTCTTCATGTATTTATTACCTTGCCACGAGAATTTCTTTTAATTGCTAAAAAAATGTCATATCAAGGGTACCAGGTGGTGCCACACCCAGTTAAGCACTCATGTTACAATGCAGGAGGACTGGGCTTCAACACCCTGGTTCCCACCTGCCAGGGGAAATCTTTACAAGTGGTGCAGAAGTGCTGCAGTTGTCTCTCTCTGTGTCTCAAACTCTCTCTACCTCCCTTCCCTCTCAATTCCTGTCTATTTATTCCAGTGAATAATCAAGAAAATAGAAAGTAAAAAAAGAAAAAGGAAAAGGAAATATTCCACGACTTCAAATGGGCTACTCAGGACAATGCTTTCCTTGTTAAGATCCGCACAGCATTCCATATGCAGAAAGGCAAAGACGCCATGTATTTTTTAACCCAGTTTTTATATTTATTTATTTATTTAGGTGCTTATTCATTTTTGTTATTGATGAATTAATGTTTTACATTTGACATTGACTAAGGATCTGACACCAGCGGTCTCCAGTGACCCCTATATGGTACTCTGCCTCTACAAAACCGATCCATTGACCTGTCCATCCATCCATCCATCCACCCATACATCTATCCATCCATTCATCCATTCATCCATCCATCCATCCATCCATCCATCCATCCATCCACCAGTCAACCAAGCTAAATACAAAAGGAGATCTCTCCTTAATGGTGAGCAGAAACAACGATGCATAGGTAGGTTGCAAAGGCCCATTTTGACTGAATAGGGCAGAGGGGCTGAACCAGGGAATGTGTTGGGGCGTGTGGGTTTGGGTGGGGTGAGCTGGAGACCCTGTGAGCTGGGTCACATTAGGGGCAGGCAGGGGGTGGAAGGGGTTGCGAACAGCTGTCACTGGAGAACCATCACAAGTGCTGGAGCTGGTGAGCAGGGCACCTGGAAGAGAGGACAGACAAAGGAGAGAAGCAAAGTGCAGAGGAGAGGAGAGGGGATAGGATGGTGAGGACAGGAGAGGACAGGAGAGGACAGGATTGGAGGGCACCTGAGAAACCTACCTGGAGAAAGGCAGCATACAGACATCCAGGAAGGCAGGCAGGCATGCAGGCAGCTCTGGCCTGGGCTCCCTGGATCCCGGGCGCACCTCCACCTGTCTTCTCTTGGCTGCCAGCCCTGAGGTCCCTCGTCGGTCAGCACTGTCTTCCCATCCTTCCGTCCCTCTGTGCCAGGGCCCAGGTGTCTGGGCGCTGTTGCCTGACCTAGTGGCAGGGCAGTTGGGCTGCCCAGTGCCAGTGTGGCCAGCACAGATTGCCAGGGGCTAGGACATCACAGAGGGCTCCTGTGGTTGCTAGGCCACGGGGACCCCGCCCATCCAGTTGACCAGCAGCCATGACCCCCACGCTGAACTTGACCTGAGAGGTGGTGGCCAGCCACCAGAGCCAGAGCCCCAGGCCAAAGCCGGTGCTGGTCGGCCGGGCCAAGGGGCTATGGGCAGATTGGTGTGTGTCTGGGCATGGGGCTGGCATCTGACAGTCCAGGGCGGGGGACCAAGGTCCGCCAGGCCCCTGTCCCACCATGTGCACTGACACACAGTCTTGCTGACTGACTGACAGTCCCCGCCCCAGAGATACCCACACCAAGTCCCTGGGTGCCCTGAGCTGCCCCTGAGGGTTGGTGGGTGCCTGCCTGGACACATGCCTCCGTAATGGAGGCCTCCATGAATCCCGTTGCCTATTGACAGCTGCCCTCCTGCCCCTCCTCCTCCTCCTCCGCCTCCTCTCCTCCTCCTCTTCTTCCTCCTCCTCTTCCTCCTCTTCCTCCTGCTCTTCCTCCTCCTCCTCCTCCACCCCCTCCTCCTCTTCCTCATCCTCAGAGGGACTCACTCAGGGCCCTTGGCCTAGGCAAGCCAGGGCTGCTGCTCTGGCTTCTGCAGCTTCTATCCAGTGGGGGGGATTGTAGGAATCTGTTCCTGTCAGTCCCTGATTCCTGGGACCTTCCATGCCTCCAGCTGCCCCCACTCTCTAGTCCTGACCCCTCCTCAAGGATGCCCCCTTTCCCCTTACCCTCTGTCCCCCAGCTCCCAACTAACATCTACTGTGTTCCTCCCTGCGCTACTTTACTGCCACCCTGCTTCTGCCCTTCAGCCATGAGGGCCCAGGGCCAGCCCAGCTGCCATCTCACCATCCAGCAGGGGGACCTGCCCTAACGCCCTGCCACCACACGCACACACACAGCCCTGCACACACTCCTGGGCTCCCCTGCCTGCAGCCTGCCTCTCAAACAGTCTCCTTCTGCCCCCTAGCCCCCTTACAGCCTCTGCCACCGAGCCCCACAGACACCTGGGCATCAGCAGTGCAGACATGCAAACAGCTCCCCTCGCCCCCACTCCAGTTGCTCCAAGGTTGTCAAGAGTCTTTTTTTCATGCTGTAGGAGAGGGAGTTGAGACAGTCCAATGTCCTGGGGAGCAAGAACTGCAAACAGTCCATCTACAATGTAACATTTGGGTCTCAGGCCGCCCAATCCCTAGTGCGCTGTGCAGACCTTTGACTGGCAAAAACACCCCATCTGAGCGTGAGATCTGACTGGGCTAGTGGCTCTTTCTGTGGACTAAGAGACAGACAGACAGAGTTTTCAGGTTCAAAACCTATACTTGCCAGAAGATGGTCATTCAATTGGGTAAAAAAAAAAAAAAAAAAAAAAAAAGGCTTTTTATTTTTTTTCCCCTGCCTGGGTAACCTGTCTCCTGCCTGTTTCAAAGTGAAAAAAGGGAAAAATCTTTTTTGGAGGGAAAAGGACCAAAATGCAGGCAGGTGGACTCCGTGGAGGCTTCATGGGGAGTTGCTCCTGCCCTGGCACTAGAGCCCCAGCTGCTGTTCCAGGTGCTCTCTGATAACAGAGATCTCCGTGTGTCGTGTCATGACACTGTCATCAGGACTGACCATCAGGATAATGAGGATTCAAAACGAGGCAGGTGATACTGCCTTCAAAAGTAAATCCAGGGAGGTTTGGCGGTATGTCAGAGGGTTAAGGGCTTGTGGGGCTCACGAATAGAGGGGACAGGTGGAGGGATTTGGGGTCTGGCCCCCTGACCGCCACCTGCAGGGGAGTCGCTTTACAGGGGGTGAAGCAGGTCTTTAGGAGCTCTATCTTTCTCTCCAACCCTGTATTTCCTCTGCTCTCTCCTTTTGTGTCTGTCAGATGCAAGGTCAGTAACAACAACAACAACAAAAACAATAACCGCCACAGTGACTAAGCAACAAGGGCAGCGAAAGGGGAACAAATGGAGTGCAGGAGCTGTGGATTATTCGTGGCGTAGGCACTCAGCTGTGGCAATAACCCCTTGAGGCAATCAATCCATACATGAAGAAGTAACACAGGTAACAGAGACGTATATGTCCCTGTGTGTTTCCACTGAGTTAATGTAAATGCACTTTTATTTACTTCTTCATGTATTTATTACCTTGCCACGAGAATTTCTTTTAATTGCTAAAAAAAAATGTCATATCAAGGGTACCAGGTGGTGCCACACCCAGTTAAGCACTCATGTTACAATGCAGGAGGACTGGGCTTCAACACCCTGGTTCCCACCTGCCAGGGGAAATCTTTACAAGTGGTGCAGAAGTGCTGCAGTTGTCTCTCTCTGTGTCTCAAACTCTCTCTACCTCCCTTCCCTCTCAATTCCTGTCTATTTATTCCAGTGAATAATCAAGAAAATAGAAAGTAAAAAAAGAAAAAGGAAAAGGAAATATTCCACGACTTCAAATGGGCTACTCAGGACAATGCTTTCCTTGTTAAGATCCGCACAGCATTCCATATGCAGAAAGGCAAAGACGCCATGTATTTTTTAACCCAGTTTTTATATTTATTTATTTATTTAGGTGCTTATTCATTTTTGTTATTGATGAATTAATGTTTTACATTTGACATTGACTAAGGATCTGACACCAGCGGTCTCCAGTGACCCCTATATGGTACTCTGCCTCTACAAAACCGATCCATTGACCTGTCCATCCATCCATCCATTCATCCATTAATCCATCCATCCATTCATCCATCCATCCATCCATCCATCCATCCATCCATCCATCCATCCACCAGTCAACCAAGCTAAATACAAAAGGAGATCTCTCCTTAATGGTGAGCAGAAACAACGATGCATAGGTAGGTTGCAAAGGCCCATTTTGACTGAATAGGGCAGAGGGGCTGAACCAGGGAATGTGTTGGGGCGTGTGGGTTTGGGTGGGGTGAGCCGGAGACCCTGTGAGCTGGGTCACATTAGGGGCAGGCAGGGGGTGAAAGGGGTTGCGAACAGCTGTCACTGGAGAACCATCACAAGTGCTGGAGCTGGTGAGCAGGGCACCTGGAAGAGAGGACAGACAAAGGAGAGAAGCAAAGTGCGGAGGAGAGGAGAGGGGAGAGGATGGTGAGGACAGGAGAGGACAGGAGAGGACAGGATTGGAGGGCACCTGAGAAACCTACCTGGACAAAGGCAGCATACAGACATCCAGGAAGGCAGGCAGGCATGCAGGCAGCTCTGGCCTGGGCTCCCTGGATCCCAGGCGCACCTCCACCTGTCTTCTCTTGGCTGCCAGCCCTGAGGTCCCTCGTCGGTCAGCACTGTCTTCCCATCCTTCCGTCCCTCTGTGCCAGGGCCCAGGTGTCTGGGCGCTGTTGCCTGACCTAGTGGCAGGGCAGTTGGGCTGCCCAGTGCCAGTGTGGCCAGCACAGATTGCCAGGGGCTAGGACATCACAGAGGGCTCCTGTGGTTGCTAGGCCACGGGGACCCCGCCCATCCAGTTGACCAGCAGCCATGACCCCCACGCTGAACTTGACCTGAGAGGTGGTGGCCAGCCACCAGAGCCAGAGCCCCAGGCCAAAGCCGGTGCTGGTCGGCCGGGCCAAGGGGCTATGGGCAGATTGGTGTGTGTCTGGGCATGGGGCTGACATCTGACAGTCCAGGGCGGGGGACCAAGGTCCGCCAGGCCCCTGTCCCACCATGTGCACTGACACACAGTCTTGCTGACTGACTGACAGTCCCCGCCCCAGAGATAGCCACACCAAGTCCCTGGGTGCCCTGAGCTGCCCCTGAGGGTTGGTGGGTGCCTGCCTGGACACATGCCTCCGTAATGGAGGCCTCCATTAATCCCGTTGCCTATTGACAGCTGCCCTCCTGCCCCTCCTCCTCCTCCTCCGCCTCCTCTCCTCCTCCTCTTCTTCCTCCTCCTCTTCCTCCTCTTCCTCCTGCTCTTCCTCCTCCTCCTCCTCCACCCCCTCCTCCTCTTCCTCATCCTCAGAGGGACTCACTCAGGGCCCTTGGCCTAGGCAAGCCAGGGCTGCTGCTCTGGCTTCTGCAGCTTCTATCCAGTGGGGGGGGGATTGTAGGAATCTGTTCCTGTCAGTCCCTGATTCCTGGGACCTTCCATGCCTCCAGCTGCCCCCACTCTCTAGTCCTGACCCCTCCTCAAGGATGCCCCCTTTCCCCTTACCCTCTGTCCCCCAGCTCCCAACTAACATCTACTGTGTTCCTCCCTGCGCTACTTTACTGCCACCCTGCTTCTGCCCTTCAGCCATGAGGGCCCAGGGCCAGCCCAGCTGCCATCTCACCATCCAGCAGGGGGACCTGCCCTAACGCCCTGCCACCACACCCACACACACAGCCCTGCACACACTCCTGGGCTCCCCTGCCTGCATCCTGCCTCTCAAACAGTCTCCTTCTGCCCCCTAGCCCCCTTACAGCCTCTGCCACCGAGCCCCACAGACACCTGGGCATGAGCAGTGCAGACATGCAAACAGCTCCCCTCGCCCCCACTCCAGTTGCTCCAAGGTTGTCAAGAGTCTTTTTTTCATGCTGTAGGAGAGGGAGTTGAGACAGTCCAATGTCCTGGGGAGCAAGAACTGCAAACAGTCCATCTACAATGTAACATTTGGGTCTCAGGCCGCCCAATCCCTAGTGCGCTGTGCAGACCTTTGACTGGCAAAAACACCCCATCTGAGCGTGAGATCTGACTGGGCTAGTGGCTCTTTCTGTGGACTAAGAGACAGACAGACAGAGTTTTCAGGTTCAAAACCTATACTTGCCAGAAGATGGTCATTCAATTGGGTAAAAAAAAAAAAAAAAAAAAAAAAAGGCTTTTTATTTTTTTTCCCCTGCCTGGGTAACCTGTCTCCTGCCTGTTTCAAAGTGAAAAAAGGGAAAAATCTTTTTTGGAGGGAAAAGGACCAAAATGCAGGCAGGTGGACTCCGTGGAGGCTTCATGGGGAGTTGCTCCTGCCCTGGCACTAGAGCCCCAGCTGCTGTTCCAGGTGCTCTCTGATAACAGAGATCTCCGTGTGTCGTGTCATGACACTGTCATCAGGACTGACCCTCAGGATAATGAGGATTCAAAACGAGGCAGGTGATACTGCCTTCAAAAGTAAATCCAGGGAGGTTTGGCGGTATGTCAGAGGGTTAAGGGCTTGTGGGGCTCACGAATAGAGGGGACAGGTGGAGGGATTTGGGGTCTGGCCCCCAGACCGCCACCTGCAGGGGAGTCGCTTTACAGGGGGTGAAGCAGGTCTTTAGGAGCTCTATCTTTCTCTCCAACCCTGTATTTCCTCTGCTCTCTCCTTTTGTGTCTGTCAGATGCAAGGTCAGTAACAACAACAACAACAAAAACAATAACCGCCACAGTGACTAAGCAACAAGGGCAGCGAAAGGGGAACAAATGGAGTGCAGGAGCTGTGGATTATTCGTGGCGTAGGCACTCAGCTGTGGCAATAACCCCTTGAGGCAATCAATCCATACATGAAGAAGTAACACAGGTAACAGAGACGTATATGTCCCTGTGTGTTTCCACTGAGTTAATGTAAATGCACTTTTATTTACTTCTTCATGTATTTATTACCTTGCCACGAGAATTTCTTTTAATTGCTAAAAAAAAATGTCATATCAAGGGTACCAGGTGGTGCCACACCCAGTTAAGCACTCATGTTACAATGCAGGAGGACTGGGCTTCAACACCCTGGTTCCCACCTGCCAGGGGAAATCTTTACAAGTGGTGCAGAAGTGCTGCAGTTGTCTCTCTCTGTGTCTCAAACTCTCTCTACCTCCCTTCCCTCTCAATTCCTGTCTATTTATTCCAGTGAATAATCAAGAAAATAGAAAGTAAAAAAAGAAAAAGGAAAAGGAAATATTCCACGACTTCAAATGGGCTACTCAGGACAATGCTTTCCTTGTTAAGATCCGCACAGCATTCCATATGCAGAAAGGCAAAGACGCCATGTATTTTTTAACCCAGTTTTTATATTTATTTATTTATTTAGGTGCTTATTCATTTTTGTTATTGATGAATTAATGTTTTACATTTGACATTGACTAAGGATCTGACACCAGCGGTCTCCAGTGACCCCTATATGGTACTCTGCCTCTACAAAACCGATCCATTGACCTGTCCATCCATCCATCCATTCATCCATTAATCCATCCATCCATTCATCCATCCATCCATCCATCCATCCATCCATCCATCCACCAGTCAACCAAGCTAAATACAAAAGGAGATCTCTCCTTAATGGTGAGCAGAAACAACGATGCATAGGTAGGTTGCAAAGGCCCATTTTGACTGAATAGGGCAGAGGGGCTGAACCAGGGAATGTGTTGGGGCGTGTGGGTTTGGGTGGGGTGAGCCGGAGACCCTGTGAGCTGGGTCACATTAGGGGCAGGCAGGGGGTGGAAGGGGTTGCGAACAGCTGTCACTGGAGAACCATCACAAGTGCTGGAGCTGGTGAGCAGGGCACCTGGAAGAGAGGACAGACAAAGGAGAGAAGCAAAGTGCGGAGGAGAGGAGAGGGGAGAGGATGGTGAGGACAGGAGAGGACAGGAGAGGACAGGATTGGAGGGCACCTGAGAAACCTACCTGGACAAAGGCAGCATACAGACATCCAGGAAGGCAGGCAGGCATGCAGGCAGCTCTGGCCTGGGCTCCCTGGATCCCAGGCGCACCTCCACCTGTCTTCTCTTGGCTGCCAGCCCTGAGGTCCCTCGTCGGTCAGCACTGTCTTCCCATCCTTCCGTCCCTCTGTGCCAGGGCCCAGGTGTCTGGGCGCTGTTGCCTGACCTAGTGGCAGGGCAGTTGGGCTGCCCAGTGCCAGTGTGGCCAGCACAGATTGCCAGGGGCTAGGACATCACAGAGGGCTCCTGTGGTTGCTAGGCCACGGGGACCCCGCCCATCCAGTTGACCAGCAGCCATGACCCCCACGCTGAACTTGACCTGAGAGGTGGTGGCCAGCCACCAGAGCCAGAGCCCCAGGCCAAAGCCGGTGCTGGTCGGCCGGGCCAAGGGGCTATGGGCAGATTGGTGTGTGTCTGGGCATGGGGCTGACATCTGACAGTCCAGGGCGGGGGACCAAGGTCCGCCAGGCCCCTGTGCCACCATGTGCACTGACACACAGTCTTGCTGACTGACTGACAGTCCCCGCCCCAGAGATACCCACACCAAGTCCCTGGGTGCCCTGAGCTGCCCCTGAGGGTTGGTGGGTGCCTGCCTGGACACATGCCTCCGTAATGGAGGCCTCCATTAATCCCGTTGCCTATTGACAGCTGCCCTCCTGCCCCTCCTCCTCCTCCTCCGCCTCCTCTCCTCCTCCTCTTCTTCCTCCTCCTCTTCCTCCTCTTCCTCCTGCTCTTCCTCCTCCTCCTCCTCCACCCCCTCCTCCTCTTCCTCATCCTCAGAGGGACTCACTCAGGGCCCTTGGCCTAGGCAAGCCAGGGCTGCTGCTCTGGCTTCTGCAGCTTCTATCCAGTGGGGGGGGGATTGTAGGAATCTGTTCCTGTCAGTCCCTGATTCCTGGGACCTTCCATGCCTCCAGCTGCCCCCACTCTCTAGTCCTGACCCCTCCTCAAGGATGCCCCCTTTCCCCTTACCCTCTGTCCCCCAGCTCCCAACTAACATCTACTGTGTTCCTCCCTGCGCTACTTTACTGCCACCCTGCTTCTGCCCTTCAGCCATGAGGGCCCAGGGCCAGCCCAGCTGCCATCTCACCATCCAGCAGGGGGACCTGCCCTAACGCCCTGCCACCACACCCACACACACAGCCCTGCACACACTCCTGGGCTCCCCTGCCTGCATCCTGCCTCTCAAACAGTCTCCTTCTGCCCCCTAGCCCCCTTACAGCCTCTGCCACCGAGCCCCACAGACACCTGGGCATCAGCAGTGCAGACATGCAAACAGCTCCCCTCGCCCCCACTCCAGTTGCTCCAAGGTTGTCAAGAGTCTTTTTTTCATGCTGTAGTGGAGGGAGTTGAGACAGTCCAATGTCCTGGGGAGCAAGAACTGCAAACAGTCCATCTACAATGTAACATTTGGGTCTCAGGCCGCCCAATCCCTAGTGCGCTGTGCAGACCTTTGACTGGCAAAAACACCCCATCTGAGCGTGAGATCTGACTGGGCTAGTGGCTCTTTCTGTGGACTAAGAGACAGACAGACAGAGTTTTCAGGTTCAAAACCTATACTTGCCAGAAGATGGTCATTCAATTGGGTAAAAAAAAAAAAAAAAAAAAAAAAAAAAGGCTTTTTATTTTTTTTCCCCTGCCTGGGTAACCTGTCTCCTGCCTGTTTCAAAGTGAAAAAAGGGAAAAAACTTTTTTGGAGGGAAAAGGACCAAAATGCAGGCAGGTGGACTCCGTGGAGGGTTCATGTGGAGTTGCTCCTGCCCTGGCACTAGAGCCCCAGCTGCTGTTCCAGGTGCTCTCTGATAACAGAGATCTCCGTGTGTCGTGTCATGACACTGTCATCAGGACTGACCCTCAGGATAATGAGGATTCAAAACGAGGCAGGTGATACTGCCTTCAAAAGTAAATCCAGGGAGGTTTGGCGGTATGTCAGAGGGTTAAGGGCTTGTGGGGCTCACGAATAGAGGGGACAGGTGGAGGGATTTGGGGTCTGGCCCCCAGACCGCCACCTGCAGGGGAGTCGCTTTACAGGGGGTGAAGCAGGTCTTTAGGAGCTCTATCTTTCTCTCCAACCCTGTATTTCCTCTGCTCTCTCCTTTTGTGTCTGTCAGATGCAAGGTCAGTAACAACAACAACAACAAAAACAATAACCGCCACAGTGACTAAGCAACAAGGGCAGCGAAAGGGGAACAAATGGAGTGCAGGAGCTGTGGATTATTCGTGGCGTAGGCACTCAGCTGTGGCAATAACCCCTTGAGGCAATCAATCCATACATGAAGAAGTAACACAGGTAACAGAGACGTATATGTCCCTGTGTGTTTCCACTGAGTTAATGTAAATGCATTTTTATTTACTTCTTCATGTATTTATTACCTTGCCACGAGAATTTCTTTTAATTGTTAAAAAAAATGTCATATCAAGGGTACCAGGTGGTGCCACACCCAGTTAAGCACTCATGTTACAATGCAGGAGGACTGGGCTTCAACACCCTGGTTCCCACCTGCCAGGGGAAATCTTTACAAGTGGTGCAGAAGTGCTGCAGTTGTCTCTCTCTGTGTCTCAAACTCTCTCTACCTCCCTTCCCTCTCAATTCCTGTCTATTTATTCCAGTGAATAATCAAGAAAATAGAAAGTAAAAAAAGAAAAAGGAAAAGGAAATATTCCACGACTTCAAATGGGCTACTCAGGACAATGCTTTCCTTGTTAAGATCCGCACAGCATTCCATATGCAGAAAGGCAAAGACGCCATGTATTTTTTAACCCAGTTTTTATATTTATTTATTTATTTAGGTGCTTATTCATTTTTGTTATTGATGAATTAATGTTTTACATTTGACATTGACTAAGGATCTGACACCAGCGGTCTCCAGTGACCCCTATATGGTACTCTGCCTCTACAAAACCGATCCATTGACCTGTCCATCCATCCATCCATCCACCCATACATCTATCCATCCATTCATCCATTCATCCATCCATCCATCCATCCATCCATCCATCCATCCATCCACCAGTCAACCAAGCTAAATACAAAAGGAGATCTCTCCTTAATGGTGAGCAGAAACAACGATGCATAGGTAGGTTGCAAAGGCCCATTTTGACTGAATAGGGCAGAGGGGCTGAACCAGGGAATGTGTTGGGGTGTGTGGGTTTGGGTGGGGTGAGCCGGAGACCCTGTGAGCTGGGTCACATTAGGGGCAGGCAGGGGGTGGAAGGTGTTGCGAACAGCTGTCACTGGAGAACCATCACAAGTGCTGGAGCTGGTGAGCAGGGCACCTGGAAGAGATGACAGACAAAGGAGAGAAGCAAAGTGCGGAGGAGAGGAGAGGGGAGAGGATGGTGAGGACAGGAGAGGACAGGAGAGGACAGGATTGGAGGGCACCTGAGAAACCTACCTGGACAAAGGCAGCATACAGACATCCAGGAAGGCAGGCAGGCATGCAGGCAGCTCTGGCCTGGGCTCCCTGGATCCCGGGCGCACCTCCACCTGTCTTCTCTTGGCTGCCAGCCCTGAGGTCCCTCGTCGGTCAGCACTGTCTTCCCATCCTTCCGTCCCTCTGTGCCAGGGCCCAGGTGTCTGGGCGCTGTTGCCTGACCTACTGGCAGGGCAGTTGGGCTGCCCAGTGCCAGTGTGGCCAGCACAGATTGCCAGGGGCTAGGACATCACAGAGGGCTCCTGTGGTTGCTAGGCCACGGGGACCCCGCCCATCCAGTTGACCAGCAGCCATGACCCCCACGCTGAACTTGACCTGAGAGGTGGTGGCCAGCCACCAGAGCCAGAGCCCCAGGCCAAAGCCGGTGCTGGTCGGCCGGGCCAAGGGGCTATGGGCAGATTGGTGTGTGTCTGGGCATGGGGCTGGCATCTGACAGTCCAGGGCGGGGGACCAAGGTCCGCCAGGCCCCTGTCCCACCATGTGCACTGACACACCGTCTTGCTGACTGACTGACAGTCCCCGCCCCAGAGATAGCCACACCAAGTCCCTGGGTGCCCTGAGCTGCCCCTGAGGGTTGGTGGGTGCCTGCCTGGACACATGCCTCCGTAATGGAGGCCTCCATTAATCCCGTTGCCTATTGACAGCTGCCCTCCTGCCCCTCCTCCTCCTCCTCCGCCTCCTCTCCTCCTCCTCTTCTTCCTCCTCCTCTTCCTCCTCTTCCTCCTGCTCTTCCTCCTCCTCCTCCTCCACCCCCTCCTCCTCTTCCTCATCCTCAGAGGGACTCACTCAGGGCCCTTGGCCTAGGCAAGCCAGGGCTGCTGCTCTGGCTTCTGCAGCTTCTATCCAGTGGGGGGGGGGATTGTAGGAATCTGTTCCTGTCAGTCCCTGATTCCTGGGACCTTCCATGCCTCCAGCTGCCCCCACTCTCTAGTCCTGACCCCTCCTCAAGGATGCCCCCTTTCCCCTTACCCTCTGTCCCCCAGCTCCCAACTAACATCTACTGTGTTCCTCCCTGCGCTACTTTACTGCCACCCTGCTTCTGCCCTTCAGCCATGAGGGCCCAGGGCCAGCCCAGCTGCCATCTCACCATCCAGCAGGGGGACCTGCCCTAACGCCCTGCCACCACACCCACACACACAGCCCTGCACACACTCCTGGGCTCCCCTGCCTGCAGCCTGCCTCTCAGTCTCCTTCTGCCCCCTAGCCCCCTTACAGCCTCTGCCACCGAGCCCCACAGACACCTGGGCATCAGCAGTGCAGACATGCAAACAGCTCCCCTCGCCCCCACTCCAGTTGCTCCAAGGTTGTCAAGAGTCTTTTTTTCATGCTGTAGGGGAGGGAGTTGAGACAGTCCAATGTCCTGGGGAGCAAGAACTGCAAACAGTCCATCTACAATGTAACATTTGGGTCTCAGGCCGCCCAATCCCTAGTGCGCTGTGCAGACCTTTGACTGGCAAAAACACCCCATCTGAGCGTGAGATCTGACTGGGCTAGTGGCTCTTTCTGTGGACTAAGAGACAGACAGACAGAGTTTTCAGGTTCAAAACCTATACTTGCCAGAAGATGGTCATTCAATTGGGTAAAAAAAAAAAAAAAAAAAAAAAAAAAGGCTTTTTATTTTTTTTCCCCTGCCTGGGTAACCTGTCTCCTGCGTGTTTCAAAGTGAAAAAAGGGAAAAATCTTTTTTGGAGGGAAAAGGACCAAAATGCAGGCAGGTGGACTCCGTGGAGGGTTCATGTGGAGTTGCTCCTGCCCTGGCACTAGAGCCCCAGCTGCTGTTCCAGGTGCTCTCTGATAACAGAGATCTCCGTGTGTCGTGTCATGACACTGTCATCAGGACTGACCCTCAGGATAATGAGGATTCAAAACGAGGCAGGTGATACTGCCTTCAAAAGTAAATCCAGGGAGGTTTGGCGGTATGTCAGAGGGTTAAGGGCTTGTGGGGCTCACGAATAGAGGGGACAGGTGGAGGGATTTGGGGTCTGGCCCCCAGACCGCCACCTGCAGGGGAGTCGCTTTACAGGGGGTGAAGCAGGTCTTTAGGAGCTCTATCTTTCTCTCCAACCCTGTATTTCCTCTGCTCTCTCCTTTTGTGTCTGTCAGATGCAAGGTCAGTAACAACAACAACAACAAAAACAATAACCACCACAGTGACTAAGCAACAAGGGCAGCGAAAGGGGAACAAATGGAGTGCAGGAGCTGTGGATTATTCGTGGCATAGGCACTCAGCTGTGGCAATAACCCCTTGAGGCAATCAATCCATACATGAAGAAGTAACACAGGTAACAGAGACGTATATGTCCCTGTGTGTTTCCACTGAGTTAATGTAAATGCACTTTTATTTACTTCTTCATGTATTTATTACCTTGCCACGAGAATTTCTTTTAATTGCTAAAAAAATGTCATATCAAGGGTACCAGGTGGTGCCACACCCAGTTAAGCACTCATGTTACAATGCAGGAGGACTGGGCTTCAACACCCTGGTTCCCACCTGCCAGGGGAAATCTTTACAAGTGGTGCAGAAGTGCTGCAGTTGTCTCTCTCTGTGTCTCAAACTCTCTCTACCTCCCTTCCCTCTCAATTCCTGTCTATTTATTCCAGTGAATAATCAAGAAAATAGAAAGTAAAAAAAGAAAAAGGAAAAGGAAATATTCCACGACTTCAAATGGGCTACTCAGGACAATGCTTTCCTTGTTAAGATCCGCACAGCATTCCATATGCAGAAAGGCAAAGACGCCATGTATTTTTTAACCCAGTTTTTATATTTATTTATTTATTTAGGTGCTTATTCATTTTTGTTATTGATGAATTAATGTTTTACATTTGACATTGACTAAGGATCTGACACCAGCGGTCTCCAGTGACCCCTATATGGTACTCTGCCTCTACAAAACCGATCCATTGACCTGTCCATCCATCCATCCATTCATCCATTAATCCATCCATCCATTCATCCATCCATCCATCCATCCATCCATCCATCCATCCATCCATCCACCAGTCAACCAAGCTAAATACAAAAGGAGATCTCTCCTTAATGGTGAGCAGAAACAACGATGCATAGGTAGGTTGCAAAGGCCCATTTTGACTGAATAGGGCAGAGGGGCTGAACCAGGGAATGTGTTGGGGCGTGTGGGTTTGGGTGGGGTGAGCCGGAGACCCTGTGAGCTGGGTCACATTAGGGGCAGGCAGGGGGTGGAAGGGGTTGCGAACAGCTGTCACTGGAGAACCATCACAAGTGCTGGAGCTGGTGAGCAGGGCACCTGGAAGAGAGGACAGACAAAGGAGAGAAGCAAAGTGCGGAGGAGAGGAGAGGGGAGAGGATGGTGAGGACAGGAGAGGACAGGAGAGGACAGGATTGGAGGGCACCTGAGAAACCTACCTGGACAAAGGCAGCATACAGACATCCAGGAAGGCAGGCAGGCATGCAGGCAGCTCTGGCCTGGGCTCCCTGGATCCCAGGCGCACCTCCACCTGTCTTCTCTTGGCTGCCAGCCCTGAGGTCCCTCGTCGGTCAGCACTGTCTTCCCATCCTTCCGTCCCTCTGTGCCAGGGCCCAGGTGTCTGGGCGCTGTTGCCTGACCTAGTGGCAGGGCAGTTGGGCTGCCCAGTGCCAGTGTGGCCAGCACAGATTGCCAGGGGCTAGGACATCACAGAGGGCTCCTGTGGTTGCTAGGCCACGGGGACCCCGCCCATCCAGTTGACCAGCAGCCATGACCCCCACGCTGAACTTGACCTGAGAGGTGGTGGCCAGCCACCAGAGCCAGAGCCCCAGGCCAAAGCCGGTGCTGGTCGGCCGGGCCAAGGGGCTATGGGCAGATTGGTGTGTGTCTGGGCATGGGGCTGACATCTGACAGTCCAGGGCGGGGGACCAAGGTCCGCCAGGCCCCTGTCCCACCATGTGCACTGACACACAGTCTTGCTGACTGACTGACAGTCCCCGCCCCAGAGATAGCCACACCAAGTCCCTGGGTGCCCTGAGCTGCCCCTGAGGGTTGGTGGGTGCCTGCCTGGACACATGCCTCCGTAATGGAGGCCTCCATTAATCCCGTTGCCTATTGACAGCTGCCCTCCTGCCCCTCCTCCTCCTCCTCCGCCTCCTCTCCTCCTCCTCTTCTTCCTCCTCCTCTTCCTCCTCTTCCTCCTGCTCTTCCTCCTCCTCCTCCTCCACCCCCTCCTCCTCTTCCTCATCCTCAGAGGGACTCACTCAGGGCCCTTGGCCTAGGCAAGCCAGGGCTGCTGCTCTGGCTTCTGCAGCTTCTATCCAGTGGGGGGGGGATTGTAGGAATCTGTTCCTGTCAGTCCCTGATTCCTGGGACCTTCCATGCCTCCAGCTGCCCCCACTCTCTAGTCCTGACCCCTCCTCAAGGATGCCCCCTTTCCCCTTACCCTCTGTCCCCCAGCTCCCAACTAACATCTACTGTGTTCCTCCCTGCGCTACTTTACTGCCACCCTGCTTCTGCCCTTCAGCCATGAGGGCCCAGGGCCAGCCCAGCTGCCATCTCACCATCCAGCAGGGGGACCTGCCCTAACGCCCTGCCACCACACCCACACACACAGCCCTGCACACACTCCTGGGCTCCCCTGCCTGCAGCCTGCCTCTCAAACAGTCTCCTTCTGCCCCCTAGCCCCCTTACAGCCTCTGCCACCGAGCCCCACAGACACCTGGGCATGAGCAGTGCAGACATGCAAACAGCTCCCCTCGCCCCCACTCCAGTTGCTCCAAGGTTGTCAAGAGTCTTTTTTTCATGCTGTAGGAGAGGGAGTTGAGACAGTCCAATGTCCTGGGGAGCAAGAACTGCAAACAGTCCATCTACAATGTAACATTTGGGTCTCAGGCCGCCCAATCCCTAGTGCGCTGTGCAGACCTTTGACTGGCAAAAACACCCCATCTGAGCGTGAGATCTGACTGGGCTAGTGGCTCTTTCTGTGGACTAAGAGACAGACAGACAGAGTTTTCAGGTTCAAAACCTATACTTGCCAGAAGATGGTCATTCAATTGGGTAAAAAAAAAAAAAAAAAAAAAAAAGGCTTTTTATTTTTTTTCCCCTGCCTGGGTAACCTGTCTCCTGCCTGTTTCAAAGTGAAAAAAGGGAAAAATCTTTTTTGGAGGGAAAAGGACCAAAATGCAGGCAGGTGGAGTCCGTGGAGGCTTCATGGGGAGTTGCTCCTGCCCTGGCACTAGAGCCCCAGCTGCTGTTCCAGGTGCTCTCTGATAACAGAGATCTCCGTGTGTCGTGTCATGACACTGTCATCAGGACTGACCCTCAGGATAATGAGGATTCAAAACGAGGCAGGTGATACTGCCTTCAAAAGTAAATCCAGGGAGGTTTGGCGGTATGTCAGAGGGTTAAGGGCTTGTGGGGCTCACGAATAGAGGGGACAGGTGGAGGGATTTGGGGTCTGGCCCCCAGACCGCCACCTGCAGGGGAGTCGCTTTACAGGGGGTGAAGCAGGTCTTTAGGAGCTCTATCTTTCTCTCCAACCCTGTATTTCCTCTGCTCTCTCCTTTTGTGTCTGTCAGATGCAAGGTCAGTAACAACAACAACAACAAAAACAATAACCGCCACAGTGACTAAGCAACAAGGGCAGCGAAAGGGGAACAAATGGAGTGCAGGAGCTGTGGATTATTCGTGGCGTAGGCACTCAGCTGTGGCAATAACCCCTTGAGGCAATCAATCCATACATGAAGAAGTAACACAGGTAACAGAGACGTATATGTCCCTGTGTGTTTCCACTGAGTTAATGTAAATGCACTTTTATTTACTTCTTCATGTATTTATTACCTTGCCACGAGAATTTCTTTTAATTGCTAAAAAAAAATGTCATATCAAGGGTACCAGGTGGTGCCACACCCAGTTAAGCACTCATGTTACAATGCAGGAGGACTGGGCTTCAACACCCTGGTTCCCACCTGCCAGGGGAAATCTTTACAAGTGGTGCAGAAGTGCTGCAGTTGTCTCTCTCTGTGTCTCAAACTCTCTCTACCTCCCTTCCCTCTCAATTCCTGTCTATTTATTCCAGTGAATAATCAAGAAAATAGAAAGTAAAAAAAGAAAAAGGAAAAGGAAATATTCCACGACTTCAAATGGGCTACTCAGGACAATGCTTTCCTTGTTAAGATCCGCACAGCATTCCATATGCAGAAAGGCAAAGACGCCATGTATTTTTTAACCCAGTTTTTATATTTATTTATTTATTTAGGTGCTTATTCATTTTTGTTATTGATGAATTAATGTTTTACATTTGACATTGACTAAGGATCTGACACCAGCGGTCTCCAGTGACCCCTATATGGTACTCTGCCTCTACAAAACCGATCCATTGACCTGTCCATCCATCCATCCATTCATCCATTAATCCATCCATCCATTCATCCATCCATCCATCCATCCATCCATCCATCCATCCACCAGTCAACCAAGCTAAATACAAAAGGAGATCTCTCCTTAATGGTGAGCAGAAACAACGATGCATAGGTAGGTTGCAAAGGCCCATTTTGACTGAATAGGGCAGAGGGGCTGAACCAGGGAATGTGTTGGGGCGTGTGGGTTTGGGTGGGGTGAGCCGGAGACCCTGTGAGCTGGGTCACATTAGGGGCAGGCAGGGGGTGGAAGGGGTTGCGAACAGCTGTCACTGGAGAACCATCACAAGTGCTGGAGCTGGTGAGCAGGGCACCTGGAAGAGAGGACAGACAAAGGAGAGAAGCAAAGTGCGGAGGAGAGGAGAGGGGAGAGGATGGTGAGGACAGGAGAGGACAGGAGAGGACAGGATTGGAGGGCACCTGAGAAACCTACCTGGACAAAGGCAGCATACAGACATCCAGGAAGGCAGGCAGGCATGCAGGCAGCTCTGGCCTGGGCTCCCTGGATCCCAGGCGCACCTCCACCTGTCTTCTCTTGGCTGCCAGCCCTGAGGTCCCTCGTCGGTCAGCACTGTCTTCCCATCCTTCCGTCCCTCTGTGCCAGGGCCCAGGTGTCTGGGCGCTGTTGCCTGACCTAGTGGCAGGGCAGTTGGGCTGCCCAGTGCCAGTGTGGCCAGCACAGATTGCCAGGGGCTAGGACATCACAGAGGGCTCCTGTGGTTGCTAGGCCACGGGGACCCCGCCCATCCAGTTGACCAGCAGCCATGACCCCCACGCTGAACTTGACCTGAGAGGTGGTGGCCAGCCACCAGAGCCAGAGCCCCAGGCCAAAGCCGGTGCTGGTCGGCCGGGCCAAGGGGCTATGGGCAGATTGGTGTGTGTCTGGGCATGGGGCTGACATCTGACAGTCCAGGGCGGGGGACCAAGGTCCGCCAGGCCCCTGTCCCACCATGTGCACTGACACACAGTCTTGCTGACTGACTGACAGTCCCCGCCCCAGAGATACCCACACCAAGTCCCTGGGTGCCCTGAGCTGCCCCTGAGGGTTGGTGGGTGCCTGCCTGGACACATGCCTCCGTAATGGAGGCCTCCATTAATCCCGTTGCCTATTGACAGCTGCCCTCCTGCCCCTCCTCCTCCTCCTCCGCCTCCTCTCCTCCTCCTCTTCTTCCTCCTCCTCTTCCTCCTCTTCCTCCTGCTCTTCCTCCTCCTCCTCCTCCACCCCCTCCTCCTCTTCCTCATCCTCAGAGGGACTCACTCAGGGCCCTTGGCCTAGGCAAGCCAGGGCTGCTGCTCTGGCTTCTGCAGCTTCTATCCAGTGGGGGGGGGATTGTAGGAATCTGTTCCTGTCAGTCCCTGATTCCTGGGACCTTCCATGCCTCCAGCTGCCCCCACTCTCTAGTCCTGACCCCTCCTCAAGGATGCCCCCTTTCCCCTTACCCTCTGTCCCCCAGCTCCCAACTAACATCTACTGTGTTCCTCCCTGCGCTACTTTACTGCCACCCTGCTTCTGCCCTTCAGCCATGAGGGCCCAGGGCCAGCCCAGCTGCCATCTCACCATCCAGCAGGGGGACCTGCCCTAACGCCCTGCCACCACACCCACACACACAGCCCTGCACACACTCCTGGGCTCCCCTGCCTGCATCCTGCCTCTCAAACAGTCTCCTTCTGCCCCCTAGCCCCCTTACAGCCTCTGCCACCGAGCCCCACAGACACCTGGGCATCAGCAGTGCAGACATGCAAACAGCTCCCCTCGCCCCCACTCCAGTTGCTCCAAGGTTGTCAAGAGTCTTTTTTTCATGCTGTAGTGGAGGGAGTTGAGACAGTCCAATGTCCTGGGGAGCAAGAACTGCAAACAGTCCATCTACAATGTAACATTTGGGTCTCAGGCCGCCCAATCCCTAGTGCGCTGTGCAGACCTTTGACTGGCAAAAACACCCCATCTGAGCGTGAGATCTGACTGGGCTAGTGGCTCTTTCTGTGGACTAAGAGACAGACAGACAGAGTTTTCAGGTTCAAAACCTATACTTGCCAGAAGATGGTCATTCAATTGGGTAAAAAAAAAAAAAAAAAAAAGGCTTTTTATTTTTTTTCCCCTGCCTGGGTAACCTGTCTCCTGCCTGTTTCAAAGTGAAAAAAGGGAAAAAACTTTTTTGGAGGGAAAAGGACCAAAATGCAGGCAGGTGGACTCCGTGGAGGGTTCATGTGGAGTTGCTCCTGCCCTGGCACTAGAGCCCCAGCTGCTGTTCCAGGTGCTCTCTGATAACAGAGATCTCCGTGTGTCGTGTCATGACACTGTCATCAGGACTGACCCTCAGGATAATGAGGATTCAAAACGAGGCAGGTGATACTGCCTTCAAAAGTAAATCCAGGGAGGTTTGGCGGTATGTCAGAGGGTTAAGGGCTTGTGGGGCTCACGAATAGAGGGGACAGGTGGAGGGATTTGGGGTCTGGCCCCCAGACCGCCACCTGCAGGGGAGTCGCTTTACAGGGGGTGAAGCAGGTCTTTAGGAGCTCTATCTTTCTCTCCAACCCTGTATTTCCTCTGCTCTCTCCTTTTGTGTCTGTCAGATGCAAGGTCAGTAACAACAACAACAACAAAAACAATAACCGCCACAGTGACTAAGCAACAAGGGCAGCGAAAGGGGAACAAATGGAGTGCAGGAGCTGTGGATTATTCGTGGCGTAGGCACTCAGCTGTGGCAATAACCCCTTGAGGCAATCAATCCATACATGAAGAAGTAACACAGGTAACAGAGACGTATATGTCCCTGTGTGTTTCCACTGAGTTAATGTAAATGCACTTTTATTTACTTCTTCATGTATTTATTACCTTGCCACGAGAATTTCTTTTAATTGTTAAAAAAAATGTCATATCAAGGGTACCAGGTGGTGCCACACCCAGTTAAGCACTCATGTTACAATGCAGGAGGACTGGGCTTCAACACCCTGGTTCCCACCTGCCAGGGGAAATCTTTACAAGTGGTGCAGAAGTGCTGCAGTTGTCTCTCTCTGTGTCTCAAACTCTCTCTACCTCCCTTCCCTCTCAATTCCTGTCTATTTATTCCAGTGAATAATCAAGAAAATAGAAAGTAAAAAAAGAAAAAGGAAAAGGAAATATTCCACGACTTCAAATGGGCTACTCAGGACAATGCTTTCCTTGTTAAGATCCGCACAGCATTCCATATGCAGAAAGGCAAAGACGCCATGTATTTTTTAACCCAGTTTTTATATTTATTTATTTAGGTACTTATTCATTTTTGTTATTGATGAATTAATGTTTTACATTTGACATTGACTAAGGATCTGACACCAGCGGTCTCCAGTGACCCCTATATGGTACTCTGCCTCTACAAAACCGATCCATTGACCTGTCCATCCATCCATCCATCCACCCATACATCTATCCATCCATTCATACATTCATCCATCCATCCATTCATCCATCCATCCATCCATCCATCCATCCATCCATCCATCCACCAGTCAACCAAGCTAAATACAAAAGGAGATCTCTCCTTAATGGTGAGCAGAAACAACGATGCATAGGTAGGTTGCAAAGGCCCATTTTGACTGAATAGGGCAGAGGGGCTGAACCAGGGAATGTGTTGGGGCTTGTGGGTTTGGGTGGGGTGAGCCGGAGACCCTGTGAGCTGGGTCACATTAGGGGCAGGCAGGGGGTGGAAGGGGTTGCGAACAGCTGTCACTGGAGAACCATCACAAGTGCTGGAGCTGGTGAGCAGGGCACCTGGAAGAGAGGACAGACAAAGGAGAGAAGCAAAGTGCGGAGGAGAGGAGAGGGGAGAGGATGGTGAGGACAGGAGAGGACAGGAGAGGACAGGATTGGAGGGCACCTGAGAAACCTACCTGGACAAAGGCAGCATACAGACATCCAGGAAGGCAGGCAGGCATGCAGGCAGCTCTGGCCTGGGCTCCCTGGATCCCGGGCGCACCTCCACCTGTCTTCTCTTGGCTGCCAGCCCTGAGGTCCCTCGTCGGTCAGCACTTTCTTCCCATCCTTCCGTCCCTCTGTGCCAGGGCCCAGGTGTCTGGGCGCTGTTGCCTGACCTAGTGGCAGGGCAGTTGGGCTGCCCAGTGCCAGTGTGGCCAGCACAGATTGCCAGGGGCTAGGACATCACAGAGGGCTCCTGTGGTTGCTAGGCCAAGGGGACCCCGCCCATCCAGTTGACCAGCAGCCATGACCCCCAAGCTGAACTTGACCTGAGAGGTGGTGGCCAGCCACCAGAGCCAGAGCCATAGGCCAAAGCCGGTGCTGGTCGGCCGGGCCAAGGGGCTATGGGCAGATTGGTGTGTGTCTGGGCATGGGGCTGGCATCTGACAGTCCAGGGTGGGGGACCAAGGTCCGCCAGGCCCCTGTCCCACCATGTGCACTGACACACAGTCTTGCTGACTGACTGACAGTCCCCGCCCCAGAGATAGCCACACCAAGTCCCTGGGTGCCCTGAGCTGCCCCTGAGGGTTGGTGGGTGCCTGCCTGGACACATGCCTCCGTAATGGAGGCCTCCATTAATCCCGTTGCCTATTGACAGCTGCCCTCCTGCCCCTCTTCCTCCTCCTCCGCCTTCTCTCCTCCTCCTCTTCTTCCTCCTCCTCTTCCTCCTCTTCCTCCTGCTCTTCCTCCTCCTCCTCCTCCACCCCCTCCTCCTCTTCCTCATCCTCAGAGGGACTCACTCAGGGCCCTTGGCCTAGGCAAGCCAGGGCTGCTGCTCTGGCTTCTGCAGCTTCTATCCAGTGGGGGGGGGATTGTAGGAATCTGTTCCTGTCAGTCCCTGATTCCTGGGACCTTCCATGCCTCCAGCTGCCCCCACTCTCTAGTCCTGACCCCTCCTCAAGGATGCCCCCTTTCCCCTTACCCTCTGTCCCCCAGCTCCCAACTAACATCTACTGTGTTCCTCCCTGCGCTACTTTACTGCCACCCTGCTTCTGCCCTTCAGCCATGAGGGCCCAGGGCCAGCCCAGCTGCCATCTCACCATCCAGCAGGGGGACCTGCCCTAACGCCCTGCCACCACACCCACACACACAGCCCTGCACACACTCCTGGGCTCCACTGCCTGCAGCCTGCCTCTCAAACAGTCTCCTTCTGCCCCCTAGCCCCCTTACAGCCTCTGCCACCGAGCCCCACAGACACCTGGGCATCAGCAGTGCAGACATGCAAACAGCTCCCCTCGCCCCCACTCCAGTTGCTCCAAGGTTGTCAAGAGTCTTTTTTTCATGCTGTAGGGGAGGGAGTTGAGACAGTCCAATGTCCTGGGGAGCAAGAACTGCAAACAGTCCATCTACAATGTAACATTTGGGTCTCAGGCCGCCCAATCCCTAGTGCGCTGTGCAGACCTTTGACTGGCAAAAACACCCCATCTGAGCGTGAGATCTGACTGGGCTAGTGGCTCTTTCTGTGGACTAAGAGACAGACAGACAGAGTTTTCAGGTTCAAAACCTATACTTGCCAGAAGATGGTCATTCACTTGGGTAAAAAAAAAAAAAAAAAAGGCTTTTTATTTTTTTTTCCCCTGCCTGGGTAACCTGTCTCCTGCCTGTTTCAAAGTGAAAAAAGGGAAAAATCTTTTTTGGAGGGAAAAGGACCAAAATGCAGGCAGGTGGACTCCGTGGAGGGTTCATGTGGAGTTGCTCCTGCCCTGGCACTAGAGCCCCAGCTGCTGTTCCAGGTGCTCTCTGATAACAGAGATCTCCGTGTGTTGTGTCATGACACTGTCATCAGGACTGACCCTCAGGATAATGAGGATTCAAAACGAGGCAGGTGATACTGCCTTCAAAAGTAAATCCAGGGAGGTTTGGCGGTATGTCAGAGGGTTAAGGGCTTGTGGGGCTCACGAATAGAGGGGACAGGTGGAGGGATTTGGGGTCTGGCCCCCAGACCGCCACCTGCAGGGGAGTCGCTTTACAGGGGGTGAAGCAGGTCTTTAGGAGCTCTATCTTTCTCTCCAACCCTGTATTTCCTCTGCTCTCTCCTTTTGTGTCTGTCAGATGCAAGGTCAGTAACAACAACAACAACAACAAAAACAATAACCACCACAGTGACTAAGCAACAAGGGCAGCGAAAGGGGAACAAATGGAGTGCAGGAGCTGTGTATTATTTGTGGCGTAGGCACTCAGCTGTGGCAATAACCCCTTGAGGCAATCAATCCATACATGAAGAAGTAACACAGGTAACAGAGACGTATATGTCCCTGTGTGTTTCCACTGAGTTAATGTAAATGCACTTTTATTTACTTCTTCATGTATTTATTACCTTGCCACGAGAATTTCTTTTAATTGCTAAAAAAAATGTCATATCAAGGGTACCAGGTGGTGCCACACCCAGTTAAGCACTCATGTTACAATGCAGGAGGACTGGGCTTCAACACCCTGGTTCCCACCTGCCAGGGGAAATCTTTACAAGTGGTGCAGAAGTGCTGCAGTTGTCTCTCTCTGTGTCTCAAACTCTCTCTACCTCCCTTCCCTCTCAATTCCTGTCTATTTATTCCAGTGAATAATCAAGAAAATAGAAAGTAAAAAAAGAAAAAGGAAAAGGAAATATTCCACGACTTCAAATGGGCTACTCAGGACAATGCTTTCCTTGTTAAGATCCGCACAGCATTCCATATGCAGAAAGGCAAAGACGCCATGTATTTTTTAACCCAGTTTTTATATTTATTTATTTAGGTACTTATTCATTTTTGTTATTGATGAATTAATGTTTTACATTTGACATTGACTAAGGATCTGACACCAGCGGTCTCCAGTGACCCCTATATGGTACTCTGCCTCTACAAAACCGATCCATTGACCTGTCCATCCATCCATCCATCCACCCATACATCTATCCATCCATTCATACATTCATCCATCCATCCATTCATCCATCCATCCATCCATCCATCCATCCATCCATCCATCCACCAGTCAACCAAGCTAAATACAAAAGGAGATCTCTCCTTAATGGTGAGCAGAAACAACGATGCATAGGTAGGTTGCAAAGGCCCATTTTGACTGAATAGGGCAGAGGGGCTGAACCAGGGAATGTGTTGGGGCTTGTGGGTTTGGGTGGGGTGAGCCGGAGACCCTGTGAGCTGGGTCACATTAGGGGCAGGCAGGGGGTGGAAGGGGTTGCGAACAGCTGTCACTGGAGAACCATCACAAGTGCTGGAGCTGGTGAGCAGGGCACCTGGAAGAGAGGACAGACAAAGGAGAGAAGCAAAGTGCGGAGGAGAGGAGAGGGGAGAGGATGGTGAGGACAGGAGAGGACAGGAGAGGACAGGATTGGAGGGCACCTGAGAAACCTACCTGGACAAAGGCAGCATACAGACATCAAGGAAGGCAGGCAGGCATGCAGGCAGCTCTGGCCTGGGCTCCCTGGATCCCGGGCGCACCTCCACCTGTCTTCTCTTGGCTGCCAGCCCTGAGGTCCCTCGTCGGTCAGCACTTTCTTCCCATCCTTCCGTCCCTCTGTGCCAGGGCCCAGGTGTCTGGGCGCTGTTGCCTGACCTAGTGGCAGGGCAGTTGGGCTGCCCAGTGCCAGTGTGGCCAGCACAGATTGCCAGGGGCTAGGACATCACAGAGGGCTCCTGTGGTTGCTAGGCCAAGGGGACCCCGCCCATCCAGTTGACCAGCAGCCATGACCCCCAAGCTGAACTTGACCTGAGAGGTGGTGGCCAGCCACCAGAGCCAGAGCCCCAGGCCAAAGCCGGTGCTGGTCGGCCGGGCCAAGGGGCTATGGGCAGATTGGTGTGTGTCTGGGCATGGGGCTGGCATCTGACAGTCCAGGGTGGGGGACCAAGGTCCGCCAGGCCCCTGTCCCACCATGTGCACTGACACACAGTCTTGCTGACTGACTGACAGTCCCCGCCCCAGAGATAGCCACACCAAGTCCCTGGGTGCCCTGAGCTGCCCCTGAGGGTTGGTGGGTGCCTGCCTGGACACATGCCTCCGTAATGGAGGCCTCCATTAATCCCGTTGCCTATTGACAGCTGCCCTCCTGCCCCTCTTCCTCCTCCTCCGCCTTCTCTCCTCCTCCTCTTCTTCCTCCTCCTCTTCCTCCTCTTCCTCCTGCTCTTCCTCCTCCTCCTCCTCCACCCCCTCCTCCTCTTCCTCATCCTCAGAGGGACTCACTCAGGGCCCTTGGCCTAGGCAAGCCAGGGCTGCTGCTCTGGCTTCTGCAGCTTCTATCCAGTGGGGGGGGGATTGTAGGAATCTGTTCCTGTCAGTCCCTGATTCCTGGGACCTTCCATGCCTCCAGCTGCCCCCACTCTCTAGTCCTGACCCCTCCTCAAGGATGCCCCCTTTCCCCTTACCCTCTGTCCCCCAGCTCCCAACTAACATCTACTGTGTTCCTCCCTGCGCTACTTTACTGCCACCCTGCTTCTGCCCTTCAGCCATGAGGGCCCAGGGCCAGCCCAGCTGCCATCTCACCATCCAGCAGGGGGACCTGCCCTAACGCCCTGCCACCACACCCACACACACAGCCCTGCACACACTCCTGGGCTCCACTGCCTGCAGCCTGCCTCTCAAACAGTCTCCTTCTGCCCCCTAGCCCCCTTACAGCCTCTGCCACCGAGCCCCACAGACACCTGGGCATCAGCAGTGCAGACATGCAAACAGCTCCCCTCGCCCCCACTCCAGTTGCTCCAAGGTTGTCAAGAGTCTTTTTTTCATGCTGTAGGGGAGGGAGTTGAGACAGTCCAATGTCCTGGGGAGCAAGAACTGCAAACAGTCCATCTACAATGTAACATTTGGGTCTCAGGCCGCCCAATCCCTAGTGCGCTGTGCAGACCTTTGACTGGCAAAAACACCCCATCTGAGCGTGAGATCTGACTGGGCTAGTGGCTCTTTCTGTGGACTAAGAGACAGACAGACAGAGTTTTCAGGTTCAAAACCTATACTTGCCAGAAGATGGTCATTCAATTGGGTAAAAAAAAAAAAAAAAAAGGCTTTTTATTTTTTTTCCCCTGCCTGGGTAACCTGTCTCCTGCCTGTTTCAAAGTGAAAAAAGGGAAAAATCTTTTTTGGAGGGAAAAGGACCAAAATGCAGGCAGGTGGACTCCGTGGAGGGTTCATGTGGAGTTGCTCCTGCCCTGGCACTAGAGCCCCAGCTGCTGTTCCAGGTTCTCTCTGATAACAGAGATCTCCGTGTGTCGTGTCATGACACTGTCATCAGGACTGACCCTCAGGATAATGAGGATTCAAAACGAGGCAGGTGATACTGCCTTCAAAAGTAAATCCAGGGATGTTTGGCGGTATGTCAGAGGGTTAAGGGCTTGTGGGGCTCACGAATAGAGGGGACAGGTGGAGGGATTTGGGGTCTGGCCCCCAGACCGCCACCTGCAGGGGAGTCGCTTTACAGGGGGTGAAGCAGGACTTTAGGAGCTCTATCTTTCTCTCCAACCCTGTATTTCCTCTGCTCTCTCCTTTTGTGTCTGTCAGATGCAAGGTCAGTAACAACAACAACAACAAAAACAATAACCACCACAGTGACTAAGCAACAAGGGCAGCGAAAGGGGAACAAATGGAGTGCAGGAGCTGTGGATTATTCGTGGCGTAGGCACTCAGCTGTGGCAATAACCCCTTGAGGCAATCAATCCATACATGAAGAAGTAACACAGGTAACAGAGACGTATATGTCCCTGTGTGTTTCCACTGAGTTAATGTAAATGCACTTTTATTTACTTCTTCATGTATTTATTACCTTGCCACGAGAATTTCTTTTAATTGCTAAAAAAAATGTCATATCAAGGGTACCAGGTGGTGCCACACCCAGTTAAGCACTCATGTTACAATGCAGGAGGACTGGGCTTCAACACCCTGGTTCCCACCTGCCAGGGGAAATCTTTACAAGTGGTGCAGAAGTGCTGCAGTTGTCTCTCTCTGTGTCTCAAACTCTCTCTACCTCCCTTCCCTCTCAATTCCTGTCTATTTATTCCAGTGAATAATCAAGAAAATAGAAAGTAAAAAAAGAAAAAGGAAAAGGAAATATTCCACGACTTCAAATGGGCTACTCAGGACAATGCTTTCCTTGTTAAGATCCGCACAGCATTCCATATGCAGAAAGGCAAAGACGCCATGTATTTTTTAACCCAGTTTTTATATTTATTTATTTATTTAGGTGCTTATTCATTTTTGTTATTGATGAATTAATGTTTTACATTTGACATTGACTAAGGATCTGACACCAGCGGTCTCCAGTGACCCCTATATGGTACTCTGCCTCTACAAAACCGATCCATTGACCTGTCCATCCATCCATCCATCCACCCATACATCTATCCATCCATTCATCCATTCATCCATCCATCCATCCATCCATCCATCCATCCATCCATCCATCCACCAGTCAACCAAGCTAAATACAAAAGGAGATCTCTCCTTAATGGTGAGCAGAAACAACGATGCATAGGTAGGTTGCAAAGGCCCATTTTGACTGAATAGGGCAGAGGGGCTGAACCAGGGAATGTGTTGGGGCGTGTGGGTTTGGGTGAGGTGAGCCGGAGACCCTGTGAGCTGGGTCACATTAGGGGCAGGCAGGGGGTGGAAGGGGTTGCGAACAGCTGTCACTGGAGAACCATCACAAGTGCTGGAGCTGGTGAGCAGGGCACCTGGAAGAGAGGACAGACAAAGGAGAGAAGCAAAGTGCGGAGGAGAGGAGAGGGGAGAGGATGGTGAGGACAGGAGAGGACAGGAGAGGACAGGTTTGGAGGGCACCTGAGAAACCTACCTGGACAAAGGCAGAATACAGACATCCAGGAAGGCAGGCAGGCATGCAGGCAGCTCTGGCCTGGGCTCCCTGGATCCCGGGCGCACCTCCACCTGTCTTCTCTTGGCTGCCAGCCCTGAGGTCCCTCGTCGGTCAGCACTGTCTTCCCATCCTTCCGTCCCTCTGTGCCAGGGCCCAGGTGTCTGGGCGCTGTTGCCTGACCTAGTGGCAGGGCAGTTGGGCTGCCCAGTGCCAGTGTGGCCAGCACAGATTGCCAGGGGCTAGGACATCACAGAGGGCTCCTGTGGTTGCTAGGCCACGGGGACCCCGCCCATCCAGTTGACCAGCAGCCATGACCCCCACGCTGAACTTGACCTGAGAGGTGGTGGCCAACCACCAGAGCCAGAGCCCCAGGCCAAAGCCGGTGCTGGTCGGCCGGGCCAAGGGGCTATGGGCAGATTGGTGTGTGTCTGGGCATGGGGCTGGCATCTGACAGTCCAGGGCGGGGGACCAAGGTCCGCCAGGCCCCTGTCCCACCATGTGCACTGACACACAGTCTTGCTGACTGACTGACAGTCCCAGCCCCAGAGATACCCACACCAAGTCCCTGGGTGCCCTGAGCTGCCCCTGAGGGTTGGTGGGTGCCTGCCTGGACACATGCCTCCATAATGGAGGCCTCCATTAATCCCGTTGCCTATTGACAGCTGCCCTCCTGCCCCTCCTCCTCCTCCTCCGCCTCCTCTCCTCCTCCTCTTCTTCCTCCTCCTCTTCCTCCTCTTTCTCCTGCTCTTCCTCCTCCTCCTCCTCCACCCCCTCCTCCTCTTCCTCATCCTCAGAGGGACTCACTCAGGGCCCTTGGCCTAGGCAAGCCAGGGCTGCTGCTCTGGCTTCTGCAGCTTCTATCCAGTGGGGGGGGGATTGTAGGAATCTGTTCCTGTCAGTCCCTGATTCCTGGGACCTTCCATGCCTCCAGCTGCCCCCACTCTCTAGTCCTGACCCCTCCTCAAGGATGCCCCCTTTCCCCTTACCCTCTGTCCCCCAGCTCCCAACTAACATCTACTGTGTTCCTCCCTGCGCTACTTTACTGCCACCCTGCTTCTGCCCTTCAGCCATGAGGGCCCAGGGCCAGCCCAGCTGCCATCTCACCATCCAGCAGGGGGACCTGCCCTAACGCCCTGCCACCACACCCACACACACAGCCCTGCACACACTCCTGGGCTCCCCTGCCTGCAGCCTGCCTCTCAAACAGTCTCCTTCTGCCCCCTAGCCCCCTTACAGCCTCTGCCACCGAGCCCCACAGACACCTGGGCATCAGCAGTGCAGACATGCAAACAGCTCCCCTCGCCCCCACTCCAGTTGCTCCAAGGTTGTCAAGAGTCTTTTTTTCATGCTGTAGGGGAGGGAGTTGAGACAGTCCAATGTCCTGGGGAGCAAGAACTGCAAACAGTCCATCTACAATGTAACATTTGGGTCTCAGGCCGCCCAATCCCTAGTGCGCTGTGCAGACCTTTGACTGGCAAAAACACCCCATCTGAGCGTGAGATCTGACTGGGCTAGTGGCTCTTTCTGTGGACTAAGAGACAGACAGACAGAGTTTTCAGGTTCAAAATCTATACTTGCCAGAAGATGGTCATTCAATTGGGTAAAAAAAAAAAAAAAAAAAAAAAAAAAAAGGCTTTTTATTTTTTTCCCCTGCCTGGGTAACCTGTCTCCTGCCTGTTTCAAAGTGAAAAAAGGGAAAAATCTTTTTTGGAGGGAAAAGGACCAAAATGCAGGCAGGTGGACTCCGTGGAGGCTTCATGGGGAGTTGCTCCTGCCCTGGCACTTGAGCCCCAGCTGCTGTTCCAGGTGCTCTCTGATAACAGAGATCTCCGTGTGTCCTGTCATGACACTGTCATCAGGACTGACCCTCAGGATAATGAGGATTCAAAACGAGGCAGGTGATACTGCCTTCAAAAGTAAATCCAGGGAGGTTTGGCGGTATGTCAGAGGGTTAAGGGCTTGTGGGGCTCACGAATAGAGGGGACAGGTGGAGGGATTTGGGGTCTGGCCCCCAGACCGCCACCTGCAGGGGAGTCGCTTTACAGGGGGTGAAGCAGGTCTTTAGGAGCTCTATCTTTCTCTCCAACCCTGTATTTCCTCTTCTCTCTCCTTTTGTGTCTGTCAGATGCAAGGTCAGTAACAACAACAACAACAAAAACAATAACCACCACAGTGACTAAGCAACAAGGGCAGCGAAAGGGGAACAAATGGAGTGCAGGAGCTGTGGATTATTCGTGGCGTAGGCACTCAGCTGTGGCAATAACCCCTTGAGGCAATCAATCCATACATGAAGAAGTAACACAGGTAACAGAGACGTATATGTCCCTGTGTGTTTCCACTGAGTTAATGTAAATGCACTTTTATTTACTTCTTCATGTATTTATTACCTTGCCACGAGAATTTCTTTTAATTGCTAAAAAAAATGTCATATCAAGGGTACCAGGTGGTGCCACACCCAGTTAAGCACTCATGTTACAATGCAGGAGGACTGGGCTTCAACACCCTGGTTCCCACCTGCCAGGGGAAATCTTTACAAGTGGTGCAGAAGTGCTGCAGTTGTCTCTCTCTGTGTCTCAAACTCTCTCTACCTCCCTTCCCTCTCAATTCCTGTCTATTTATTCCAGTGAATAATCAAGAAAATAGAAAGTAAAAAAAGAAAAAGGAAAAGGAAATATTCCACGACTTCAAATGGGCTACTCAGGACAATGCTTTCCTTGTTAAGATCCGCACAGCATTCCATATGCAGAAAGGCAAAGACGCCATGTATTTTTTAACCCAGTTTTTATATTTATTTATTTATTTAGGTGCTTATTCATTTTTGTTATTGATGAATTAATGTTTTACATTTGACATTGACTAAGGATCTGACACCAGCGGTCTCCAGTGACCCCTATATGGTACTCTGCCTCTACAAAACCGATCCATTGACCTGTCCATCCATCCATCCATCCACCCATACATCTATCCATCCATTCATCCATTCATCCATCCATCCACCCATCCATCCATCCATCCATCCATCCACCAGTCAACCAAGCTAAATACAAAAGGAGATCTCTCCTTAATGGTGAGCAGAAACAACGATGCATAGGTAGGTTGCAAAGGCCCATTTTGACTGAATAGGGCAGAGGGGCTGAACCAGGGAATGTGTTGGGGCGTGTGGGTTTGGGTGAGGTGAGCCGGAGACCCTGTGAGCTGGGTCACATTAGGGGCAGGCAGGGGGTGGAAGGGGTTGCGAACAGCTGTCACTGGAGAACCATCACAAGTGCTGGAGCTGGTGAGCAGGGCACCTGGAAGAGAGGACAGACAAAGGAGAGAAGCAAAGTGCGGAGGAGAGGAGAGGGGAGAGGATGGTGAGGACAGGAGAGGACAGGAGAGGACAGGTTTGGAGGGCACCTGAGAAACCTACCTGGACAAAGGCAGAATACAGACATCCAGGAAGGCAGGCAGGCATGCAGGCAGCTCTGGCCTGGGCTCCCTGGATCCCGGGCGCACCTCCACCTGTCTTCTCTTGGCTGCCAGCCCTGAGGTCCCTCGTCGGTCAGCACTGTCTTCCCATCCTTCCGTCCCTCTGTGCCAGGGCCCAGGTGTCTGGGCGCTGTTGCCTGACCTAGTGGCAGGGCAGTTGGGCTGCCCAGTGCCAGTGTGGCCAGCACAGATTGCCAGGGGCTAGGACATCACAGAGGGCTCCTGTGGTTGCTAGGCCACGGGGACCCCGCCCATCCAGTTGACCAGCAGCCATGACCCCCACGCTGAACTTGACCTGAGAGGTGGTGGCCAACCACCAGAGCCAGAGCCCCAGGCCAAAGCCGGTGCTGGTCGGCCGGGCCAAGGGGCTATGGGCAGATTGGTGTGTGTCTGGGCATGGGGCTGGCATCTGACAGTCCAGGGCGGGGGACCAAGGTCCGCCAGGCCCCTGTCCCACCATGTGCACTGACACACAGTCTTGCTGACTGACTGACAGTCCCAGCCCCAGAGATACCCACACCAAGTCCCTGGGTGCCCTGAGCTGCCCCTGAGGGTTGGTGGGTGCCTGCCTGGACACATGCCTCCATAATGGAGGCCTCCATTAATCCCGTTGCCTATTGACAGCTGCCCTCCTGCCCCTCCTCCTCCTCCTCCGCCTCCTCTCCTCCTCCTCTTCTTCCTCCTCCTCTTCCTCCTCTTTCTCCTGCTCTTCCTCCTCCTCCTCCTCCACCCCCTCCTCCTCTTCCTCATCCTCAGAGGGACTCACTCAGGGCCCTTGGCCTAGGCAAGCCAGGGCTGCTGCTCTGGCTTCTGCAGCTTCTATCCAGTGGGGGGGGGGATTGTAGGAATCTGTTCCTGTCAGTCCCTGATTCCTGGGACCTTCCATGCCTCCAGCTGCCCCCACTCTCTAGTCCTGACCCCTCCTCAAGGATGCCCCCTTTCCCCTTACCCTCTGTCCCCCAGCTCCCAACTAACATCTACTGTGTTCCTCCCTGCGCTACTTTACTGCCACCCTGCTTCTGCCCTTCAGCCATGAGGGCCCAGGGCCAGCCCAGCTGCCATCTCACCATCCAGCAGGGGGACCTGCCCTAACGCCCTGCCACAACACCCACACACACAGCCCTGCACACACTCCTGGGCTCCCCTGCCTGCAGCCTGCCTCTCAAACAGTCTCCTTCTGCCCCCTAGCCCCCTTACAGCCTCTGCCACCGAGCCCCACAGACACCTGGGCATCAGCAGTGCAGACATGCAAACAGCTCCCCTCGCCCCCACTCCAGTTGCTCCAAGGTTGTCAAGAGTCTTTTTTTCATGCTGTAGGGGAGGGAGTTGAGACAGTCCAATGTCCTGGGGAGCAAGAACTGCAAACAGTCCATCTACAATGTAACATTTGGGTCTCAGGCCGCCCAATCCCTAGTGCGCTGTGCAGACCTTTGACTGGCAAAAACACCCCATCTCAGCGTGAGATCTGACTGGGCTAGTGGCTCTTTCTGTGGACTAAGAGACAGACAGACAGAGTTTTCAGGTTCAAAATCTATACTTGCCAGAAGATGGTCATTCAATTGGGTAAAAAAAAAAAAAAAAAAAAAAAAAAAAAGGCTTTTTATTTTTTTTCCCCTGCCTGGGTAACCTGTCTCCTGCCTGTTTCAAAGTGAAAAAAGGGAAAAATCTTTTTTGGAGGGAAAAGGACCAAAATGCAGGCAGGTGGACTCCGTGGAGGCTTCATGGGGAGTTGCTCCTGCCCTGGCACTTGAGCCCCAGCTGCTGTTCCAGGTGCTCTCTGATAACAGAGATCTCCGTGTGTCCTGTCATGACACTGTCATCAGGACTGACCCTCAGGATAATGAGGATTCAAAACGAGGCAGGTGATACTGCCTTCAAAAGTAAATCCAGGGAGGTTTGGCGGTATGTCAGAGGGTTAAGGGCTTGTGGGGCTCACGAATAGAGGGGACAGGTGGAGGGATTTGGGGTCTGGCCCCCAGACCGCCACCTGCAGGGGAGTCGCTTTACAGGGGGTGAAGCAGGTCTTTAGGAGCTCTATCTTTCTCTCCAACCCTGTATTTCCTCTTCTCTCTCCTTTTGTGTCTGTCAGATGCAAGGTCAGTAACAACAACAACAACAAAAACAATAACCACCACAGTGACTAAGCAACAAGGGCAGCGAAAGGGGAACAAATGGAGTGCAGGAGCTGTGGATTATTCGTGGCGTAGGCACTCAGCTGTGGCAATAACCCCTTGAGGCAATCAATCCATACATGAAGAAGTAACACAGGTAACAGAGACGTATATGTCCCTGTGTGTTTCCACTGAGTTAATGTAAATGCACTTTTATTTACTTCTTAATGTATTTATTACCTTGCCACGAGAATTTCTTTTAATTGCTAAAAAAATGTCATATCAAGGGTACCAGGTGGTGCCACACCCAGTTAAGCACTCATGTTACAATGCAGGAGGACTGGGCTTCAACACCCTGGTTCCCACCTGCCAGGGGAAATCTTTACAAGTGGTGCAGAAGTGCTGCAGTTGTCTCTCTCTGTGTCTCAAACTCTCTCTACCTCCCTTCCCTCTCAATTCCTGTCTATTTATTCCAGTGAATAATCAAGAAAATAGAAAGTAAAAAAAGAAAAAGGAAAAGGAAATATTCCACGACTTCAAATGGGCTACTCAGGACAATGCTTTCCTTGTTAAGATCCGCACAGCATTCCATATGCAGAAAGGCAAAGACGCCATGTATTTTTTAACCCAGTTTTTATATTTATTTATTTATTTAGGTGCTTATTCATTTTTGTTATTGATGAATTAATGTTTTACATTTGACATTGACTAAGGATCTGACACCAGCGGTCTCCAGTGACCCCTATATGGTACTCTGCCTCTACAAAACCGATCCATTGACCTGTCCATCCATCCATCCATCCACCCATACATCTATCCATCCATTCATCCATTCATCCATCCATCCATTCATCCATCCATCCATCCATCCATCCATCCATCCATCCATCCATCCACCAGTCAACCAAGCTAAATACAAAAGGAGATCTCTCCTTAATGGTGAGCAGAAACAACGATGCATAGGTAGGTTGCAAAGGCCCATTTTGACTGAATAGGGCAGAGGGGCTGAACCAGGGAATGTGTTGGGGCGTGTGGGTTTGGGTGGGGTGAGCCGGAGACCCTGTGAGCTGGGTCACATTAGGGGCAGGCAGGGGGTGGAAGGGGTTGCGAACAGCTGTCACTGGAGAACCATCACAAGTGCTGGAAATGGTGAGCAGGGCACCTGGAAGAGAGGACAGACAAAGGAGAGAAGCAAAGTGCAAAGGAGAGGAGAGGGGAGAGGATGGTGAGGACAGGAGAGGACAGGAGAGGACAGGATTGGAGGGCACCTGAGAAACCTACCTGGACAAAGGCAGCATACAGACATCCAGGAAGGCAGGCAGGCATGCAGGCAGCTCTGGCCTGGGCTCCCTGGATCCCGGGCGCACCTCCACCTGTCTTCTCTTGGCTGCCAGCCCTGAGGTCCCTCGTCGGTCAGCACTGTCTTCCCATCCTTCCGTCCCTCTGTGCCAGGGCCCAGGTGTCTGGGCGCTGTTGCCTGACCTAGTGGCAGGGCAGTTGGGCTGCCCAGTGCCAGTGTGGCCAGCACAGATTGCCAGGGGCTAGGACATCACAGAGGGCTCCTGTGGTTGCTAGGCCACGGGGACCCCGCCCATCCAGTTGACCAGCAGCCATGACCCCCACGCTGAACTTGACCTGAGAGGTGGTGGCCAGCCACCAGAGCCAGAGCCCCAGGCCAAAGCCGGTGCTGGTCGGCCGGGCCAAGGGGCTATGGGCAGATTGGTGTGTGTCTGGGCATGGGGCTGGCATCTGACAGTCCAGGGCGGGGGACCAAGGTCCGCCAGGCCCCTGTCCCACCATGTGCACTGACACACTGTCTTGCTGACTGACTGACAGTCCCCGCCCCAGAGATACCCACACCAAGTCCCTGGGTGCCCTGAGCTGCCCCTGAGGGTTGGTGGGTTCCTGCCTGGACACATGCCTCCGTAATGGAGGCCTCCATTAATCCCGTTGCCTATTGACAGCTGCCCTCCTGCCCCTCCTCCTCCTCCTCCGCCTCCTCTCCTCCTCCTCTTCTTCCTCCTCCTCTTCCTCCTCTTCCTCCTGCTCTTCCTCCTCCTCCTCCTCCACCCCCTCCTCCTCTTCCTCATCCTCAGAGGGACTCACTCAGGGCCCTTGGCCTAGGCAAGCCAGGGCTGCTGCTCTGGCTTCTGCAGCTTCTATCCAGTGGGGGGGATTGTAGGAATCTGTCCCTGTCAGTCCCTGATTCCTGGGACCTTCCATGCCTCCAGCTGCCCCCACTCTCTAGTCCTGACCCCTCCTCAAGGATGCCCCCTTTCCCCTTACCCTCTGTCCCCCAGCTCCCAACTAACATCTACTGTGTTCCTCCCTGCGCTACTTTACTGCCACCCTGCTTCTGCCCTTCAGCCATGAGGGCCCAGGGCCAGCCCAGCTGCCATCTCACCATCCAGCAGGGGGACCTGCCCTAACGCCCTGCCACCACACCCACACACACAGCCCTGCACACACTCCTGGGCTCCCCTGCCTGCAGCCTGCCTCTCAAACAGTCTCCGTCTGCCCCCTAGCCCCCTTACAGCCTCTGCCACTGAGCCCCACAGACACCTGGGCATCAGCAGTGCAGACATGCAAACAGCTCCCCTCGCCCCCACTCCAGTTGCTCCAAGGTTGTCAAGAGTCTTTTTTTCATGCTGTAGGGGAGGGAGTTGAGACAGTCCAATGTCCTGGGGAGCAAGAACTGCAAACAGTCCATCTACAATGTAACATTTGGGTCTCAGGCCGCCCAATCCCTAGTGCGCTGTGCAGACCTTTGACTGGCAAAAACACCCCATCTGAGCGTGAGATCTGACTGGGCTAGTGGCTCTTTCTGTGGACTAAGAGACAGACAGACAGAGTTTTCAGGTTCAAAACCTATACTTGCCAGAAGATGGTCATTCAATTGGGTAAAAAAAAAAAAAAAAAAAAAAAAGGCTTTTTATTTTTTTTCCCCTGCCTGGGTAACCTGTCTCCTGCCTGTTTCAAAGTGAAAAAAGGGAAAAATCTTTTTTGGAGGGAAAAGGACCAAAATGCAGGCAGGTGGACTCCGTGGGGGCTTCATGGGGAGTTGCTCCTGCCCTGGCACTAGAGCCCCAGCTGCTGTTCCAGGTGCTCTCTGATAACAGAGATCTCCGTGTGTCGTGTCATGACACTGTCATCAGGACTGACCCTCAGGATAATGAGGATTCAAAACGAGGCAGGTGATACTGCCTTCAAAAGTAAATCCAGGGAGGTTTGGCGGTATGTCAGAGGGTTAAGGGCTTGTGGGGCTCACGAATAGAGGGGACAGGTGGAGGGATTTGGGGTCTGGCCCCCAGACCGCCACCTGCAGGGGAGTCGCTTTACAGGGGGTGAAGCAGGTCTTTAGGAGCTCTATCTTTCTCTCCAACCCTGTATTTCCTCTGCTCTCTCCTTTTGTGTCTGTCAGATGCAAGGTCAGTAACAACAACAACAACAAAAACAATAACCACCACAGTGACTAAGCAACAAGGGCAGCGAAAGGGGAACAAATGGAGTGCAGGAGCTGTGGATTATTCGTGGCGTAGGCACTCAGCTGTGGCAATAACCCCTTGAGGCAATCAATCCATACATGAAGAAGTAACACAGGTAACAGAGACGTATATGTCCCTGTGTGTTTCCACTGAGTTAATGTAAATGCACTTTTATTTACTTCTTCATGTATTTATTACCTTGCCACGAGAATTTCTTTTAATTGCTAAAAAAAATGTCATATCAAGGGTACCAGGTGGTGCCACACCCAGTTAAGCACTCATGTTACAATGCAGGAGGACTGGGCTTCAACACCCTGGTTCCCACCTGCCAGGGGAAATCTTTACAAGTGGTGCAGAAGTGCTGCAGTTGTCTCTCTCTGTGTCTCAAACTCTCTCTACCTCCCTTCCCTCTCAATTCCTGTCTATTTATTCCAGTGAATAATCAAGAAAATAGAAAGTAAAAAAAGAAAAAGGAAAAGGAAATATTCCACGACTTCAAATGGGCTACTCAGGACAATGCTTTCCTTGTTAAGATCCGCACAGCATTCCATATGCAGAAAGGCAAAGACGCCATGTATTTTTAACCCAGTTTTTATATTTATTTATTTATTTAGGTGCTTATTCATTTTTGTTATTGATGAATTAATGTTTTACATTTGACATTGACTAAGGATCTGACACCAGCGGTCTCCAGTGACCCCTATATGGTACTCTGCCTCTACAAAACCGATCCATTGACCTGTCCATCCATCCATCCATCCACCCATACATCTATCCATCCATTCATCCATTCATCCATCCATCCATTCATCCATCCATCCATCCATCCATCCATCCACCAGTCAACCAAGCTAAATACAAAAGGAGATCTCTCCTTAATGGTGAGCAGAAACAACGATGCATAGGTAGGTTGCAAAGGCCCATTTTGACTGAATAGGGCAGAGGGGCTGAACCAGGGAATGTGTTGGGGCGTGTGGGTTTGGGTGGGGTGAGCCGGAGACCCTGTGAGCTGGGTCACATTAGGGGCAGGCAGGGGGTGGAAGGGGTTGCGAACAGCAGTCACTGGAGAACCATCACAAGTGCTGGAGCTGGTGAGCAGGGCACCTGGAAGAGAGGACAGACAAAGGAGAGAAGCAAAGTGCGGAGGAGAGGAGAGGGGAGAGGATGGTGAGGACAGGAGAGGACAGGAGAGGACAGGATTGGAGGGCACCTGAGAAACCTACCTGGACAAAGGCAGCATACAGACATCCAGGAAGGCAGGCAGGCATGCAGGCAGCTCTGGCCTGGGCTCCCTGGATCCCGGGCGCACCTCCACCTGTCTTCTCTTGGCTGCCAGCCCTGAGGTCCCTCGTCGGTCAGCACTGTCTTCCCATCCTTCCGTCCCACTGTGCCAGGGCCCAGGCGTCTGGGCGCTGTTGCCTGACCTAGTGGCAGGGCAGTTGGGCTGCCCAGTGCCAGTGTGGCCAGCACAGATTGCCAGGGGCTAGGACATCACAGAGGGCTCCTGTGGTTGCTAGGCCACGGGGACCCCGCCCATCCAGTTGACCAGCAGCCATGACCCCCACGCTGAACTTGACCTGAGAGGTGGTGGCCAGCCACCAGAGCCAGAGCCCCAGGCCAAAGCCGGTGCTGGTCGGCCGGGCCAAGGGGCTATGGGCAGATTGGTGTGTGTCTGGGCATGGGGCTGGCATCTGACAGTCCAGGGCGGGGGACCAAGGTCCGCCAGGCCCCTGTCCCACCATGTGCACTGACACACAGTCTTGCTGACTGACTGACAGTCCCCGCCCCAGAGATACCCACACCAAGTCCCTGGGTGCCCTGAGCTGCCCCTGAGGGTTGGTGGGTTCCTGCCTGGACACATGCCTCCGTAATGGAGGTCTCCATTAATCCCGTTGCCTATTGACAGCTGCCCTCCTGCCCCTCCTCCTCCTCCTCCGCCTCCTCTCCTCCTCCTCTTCTTCCTCCTCCTCTTCCTCCTCTTCCTCCTGCTCTTCCTCCTCCTCCTCCTCCACCCCCTCCTCCTCTTCTTCATCCTCAGAGGGACTCACTCAGGGCCCTTGGCCTAGGCAAGCCAGGGCTGCTGCTCTGGCTTCTGCAGCTTCTATCCAGTGGGGGGGATTGTAGGAATCTGTCCCTGTCAGTCCCTGATTCCTGGGACCTTCCATGCCTCCAGCTGCCCCCACTCTCTAGTCCTGACCCCTCCTCAAGGATGCCCCCTTTCCCCTTACCCTCTGTCCCCCAGCTCCCAACTAACATCTACTGTGTTCCTCCCTGCGCTACTTTACTGCCACCCTGCTTCTGCCCTTCAGCCATGAGGGCCCAGGGCCAGCCCAGCTGCCATCTCACCATCCAGCAGGGGGACCTGCCCTAACGCCCTGCCACCACACCCACACACACAGCCCTGCACACACTCCTGGGCTCCCCTGCCTGCAGCCTGCCTCTCAAACAGTCTCCGTCTGCCCCCTAGCCCCCTTACAGCCTCTGCCACTGAGCCCCACAGACACCTGGGCATCAGCAGTGCAGACATGCAAACAGCTCCCCTCGCCCCCACTCCAGTTGCTCCAAGGTTGTCAAGAGTCTTTTTTTCATGCTGTAGGGGAGGGAGTTGAGACAGTCCAATGTCCTGGGGAGCAAGAACTGCAAACAGTCCATCTACAATGTAACATTTGGGTCTCAGGCCGCCCAATCCCTAGTGCGCTGTGCAGACCTTTGACTGGCAAAAACACCCCATCTGAGCGTGAGATCTGACTGGGCTAGTGGCTCTTTCTGTGGACTAAGAGACAGACAGACAGAGTTTTCAGGTTCAAAACCTATACTTGCCAGAAGATGGTCATTCAATTGGGTAAAAAAAAAAAAAAAAAAAAAAGGCTTTTTATTTTTTTTCCCCTGCCTGGGTAACCTGTCTCCTGCCTGTTTCAAAGTGAAAAAAGGGAAAAATCTTTTTTGGAGGGAAAAGGACCAAAATGCAGGCAGGTGGACTCCGTGGGGGCTTCATGGGGAGTTGCTCCTGCCCTGGCACTAGAGCCCCAGCTGCTGTTCCAGGTGCTCTCTGATAACAGAGATCTCCGTGTGTCGTGTCATGACACTGTCATCAGGACTGACCCTCAGGATAATGAGGATTCAAAACGAGGCAGGTGATACTGCCTTCAAAAGTAAATCCAGGGAGGTTTGGCGGTATGTCAGAGGGTTAAGGGCTTGTGGGGCTCACGAATAGAGGGGACAGGTGGAGGGATTTGGGGTCTGGCCCCCAGACCGCCACCTGCAGGGGAGTCGCTTTACAGGGGGTGAAGCAGGTCTTTAGGAGCTCTATCTTTCTCTCCAACCCTGTATTTCCTCTGCTCTCTCCTTTTGTGTCTGTCAGATGCAAGGTCAGTAACAACAACAACAACAAAAACAATAACCACCACAGTGACTAAGCAACAAGGGCAGCGAAAGGGGAACAAATGGAGTGCAGGAGCTGTGGATTATTCGTGGCGTAGGCACTCAGCTGTGGCAATAACCCCTTGAGGCAATCAATCCATACATGAAGAAGTAACACAGGTAACAGAGACGTATATGTCCCTGTGTGTTTCCACTGAGTTAATGTAAATGCACTTTTATTTACTTCTTCATGTATTTATTACCTTGCCACGAGAATTTCTTTTAATTGCTAAAAAAAATGTCATATCAAGGGTACCAGGTGGTGCCACACCCAGTTAAGCACTCATGTTACAATGCAGGAGGACTGGGCTTCAACACCCTGGTTCCCACCTGCCAGGGGAAATCTTTACAAGTGGTGCAGAAGTGCTGCAGTTGTCTCTCTCTGTGTCTCAAACTCTCTCTACCTCCCTTCCCTCTCAATTCCTGTCTATTTATTCCAGTGAATAATCAAGAAAATAGAAAGTAAAAAAAGAAAAAGGAAAAGGAAATATTCCACGACTTCAAATGGGCTACTCAGGACAATGCTTTCCTTGTTAAGATCCGCACAGCATTCCATATGCAGAAAGGCAAAGACGCCATGTATTTTTAACCCAGTTTTTATATTTATTTATTTATTTAGGTGCTTATTCATTTTTGTTATTGATGAATTAATGTTTTACATTTGACATTGACTAAGGATCTGACACCAGCGGTCTCCAGTGACCCCTATATGGTACTCTGCCTCTACAAAACCGATCCATTGACCTGTCCATCCATCCATCCATCCACCCATACATCTATCCATCCATTCATCCATTCATCCATCTATCCATTCATCCATCCATCCATCCATCCATCCATCCATCCACCAGTCAACCAAGCTAAATACAAAAGGAGATCTCTCCTTAATGGTGAGCAGAAACAACGATGCATAGGTAGGTTGCAAAGGCCCATTTTGACTGAATAGGGCAGAGGGGCTGAACCAGGGAATGTGTTGGGGCGTGTGGGTTTGGGTGGGGTGAGCCGGAGACCCTGTGAGCTGGGTCACATTAGGGGCAGGCAGGGGGTGGAAGGGGTTGCGAACAGCAGTCACTGGAGAACCATCACAAGTGCTGGAGCTGGTGAGCAGGGCACCTGGAAGAGAGGACAGACAAAGGAGAGAAGCAAAGTGCGGAGGAGAGGAGAGGGGAGAGGATGGTGAGGACAGGAGAGGACAGGAGAGGACAGGATTGGAGGGCACCTGAGAAACCTACCTGGACAAAGGCAGCATACAGACATCCAGGAAGGCAGGCAGGCATGCAGGCAGCTCTGGCCTGGGCTCCCTGGATCCCGGGCGCACCTCCACCTGTCTTCTCTTGGCTGCCAGCCCTGAGGTCCCTCGTCGGTCAGCACTGTCTTCCCATCCTTCCGTCCCTCTGTGCCAGGGCCCAGGTGTCTGGGCGCTGTTGCCTGACCTAGTGGCAGGGCAGTTGGGCTGCCCAGTGCCAGTGTGGCCAGCACAGATTGCCAGGGGCTAGGACATCACAGAGGGCTCCTGTGGTTGCTAGGCCACGGGGACCCCGCCCATCCAGTTGACCAGCAGCCATGACCCCCACGCTGAACTTGACCTGAGAGGTGGTGGCCAGCCACCAGAGCCAGAGCCCCAGGCCAAAGCCGGTGCTGGTCGGCCGGGCCAAGGGGCTATGGGCAGATTGGTGTGTGTCTGGGCATGGGGCTGGCATCTGACAGTCCAGGGCGGGGGACCAAGGTCCGCCAGGCCCCTGTCCCACCATGTGCACTGACACACAGTCTTGCTGACTGACTGACAGTCCCCGCCCCAGAGATACCCACACCAAGTCCCTGGGTGCCCTGAGCTGCCCCTGAGGGTTGGTGGGTTCCTGCCTGGACACATGCCTCCGTAATGGAGGCCTCCATTAATCCCGTTGCCTATTGACAGCTGCCCTCCTGCCCCTCCTCCTCCTCCTCCGCCTCCTCTCCTCCTCCTCTTCTTCCTCCTCCTCTTCCTCCTCTTCCTCCTGCTCTTCCTCCTCCTCCTCCTCCACCCCCTCCTCCTCTTCCTCATCCTCAGAGGGACTCACTCAGGGCCCTTGGCCTAGGCAAGCCAGGGCTGCTGCTCTGGCTTCTGCAGCTTCTATCCAGTGGGGGGGATTGTAGGAATCTGTTCCTGTCAGTCCCTGATTCCTGGGACCTTCCATGCCTCCAGCTGCCCCCACTCTCTAGTCCTGACCGCTCCTCAAGGATGCCCCCTTTCCCCTTACCCTCTGTCCCCCAGCTCCCAACTAACATCTACTGTGTTCCTCCCTGCGCTACTTTACTGCAACCCTGCTTCTGCCCTTCAGCCATGAGGGCCCAGGGCCAGCCCAGCTGCCATCTCACCATCCAGCAGGGGGACCTGCCCTAACGCCCTGCCACCACACCCACACACACAGCCCTGCACACACTCCTGGGCTCCCCTGCCTGCAGCCTGCCTCTCAAACAGTCTCATTCTGCCCCCTAGCCCCCTTACAGCCTCTGCCACCGAGCCCCACAGACACCTGGGCATCAGCAGTGCAGACATGCAAACAGCTCCCCTCGCCCCCACTCCAGTTGCTCCAAGGTTGTCAAGAGTCTTTTTTTCAGGCTGTAGGGGAGGGAGTTGAGACAGTCCAATGTCCTGGGGAGCAAGAACTGCAAACAGTCCATCTACAATGTAACATTTGGGTCTCAGGCCGCCCAATCCCTAGTGCGCTGTGCAGACCTTTGACTGGCAAAAACACCCCATCTGAGCGTGAGATCTGACTGGGCTAGTGGCTCTTTCTGTGGACTAAGAGACAGACAGACAGAGTTTTCAGGTTCAAAACCTATACTTGCCAGAAGATGGTCATTCACTTGGGTAAAAAAAAAAAAAAAAAAAAGGCTTTTTATTTTTTTTCCCCTGCCTGGGTAACCTGTCTCCTGCCTGTTTCAAAGTGAAAAAAGGGAAAAATCTTTTTTGGAGGGAAAAGGACCAAAATGCAGGCAGGTGGACTCCGTGGAGGCTTCATGGGGAGTTGCTCCTGCCCTGGCACTAGAGCCCCAGCTGCTGTTCCAGGTGCTCTCTGATAACAGAGATCTCCGTGTGTCGTGTCATGACACTGTCATCAGGACTGACCCTCAGGATAATGAGGATTCAAAACGAGGCAGGTGATACTGCCTTCAAAAGTAAATCCAGGGAGGTTTGGCGGTATGTCAGAGGGTTAAGGGCTTGTGGGGCTCACGAATAGAGGGGACAGGTGGAGGGATTTGGGGTCTGGCCCCCAGACCGCCACCTGCAGGGGAGTCGCTTTACAGGGGGTGAAGCAGGTCTTTAGGAGCTCTATCTTTCTCTCCAACCCTGTATTTCCTCTGCTCTCTCCTTTTGTGTCTGTCAGATGCAAGGTCAGTAACAACAACAACAACAAAAACAATAACCACCACAGTGACTAAGCAACAAGGGCAGCGAAAGGGGAACAAATGGAGTGCAGGAGCTGTGGATTATTCGTGGCGTAGGCACTCAGCTGTGGCAATAACCCCTTGAGGCAATCAATCCATACATGAAGAAGTAACACAGGTAACAGAGACGTATATGTCCCTGTGTGTTTCCACTGAGTTAATGTAAATGCACTTTTATTTACTTCTTCATGTATTTATTACCTTGCCACGAGAATTTCTTTTAATTGCTAAAAAAAATGTCATATCAAGGGTACCAGGTGGTGCCACACCCAGTTAAGCACTCATGTTACAATGCAGGAGGACTGGGCTTCAACACCCTGGTTCCCACCTGCCAGGGGAAATCTTTACAAGTGGTGCAGAAGTGCTGCAGTTGTCTCTCTCTGTGTCTCAAACTCTCTCTACCTCCCTTCCCTCTCAATTCCTGTCTATTTATTCCAGTGAATAATCAAGAAAATAGAAAGTAAAAAAAGAAAAAGGAAAAGGAAATATTCCACGACTTCAAATGGGCTACTCAGGACAATGCTTTCCTTGTTAAGATCCGCACAGCATTCCATATGCAGAAAGGCAAAGACGCCATGTATTTTTAACCCAGTTTTTATATTTATTTATTTATTTAGGTGCTTATTCATTTTTGTTATTGATGAATTAATGTTTTACATTTGACATTGACTAAGGATCTGACACCAGCGGTCTCCAGTGACCCCTATATGGTACTCTGCCTCTACAAAACCGATCCATTGACCTGTCCATCCATCCATCCATCCACCCATACATCTATCCATCCATTCATCCATTCATCCATCTATCCATTCATCCATCCATCCATCCATCCATCCATCCATCCACCAGTCAACCAAGCTAAATACAAAAGGAGATCTCTCCTTAATGGTGAGCAGAAACAACGATGCATAGGTAGGTTGCAAAGGCCCATTTTGACTGAATAGGGCAGAGGGGCTGAACCAGGGAATGTGTTGGGGCGTGTGGGTTTGGGTGGGGTGAGCCGGAGACCCTGTGAGCTGGGTCACATTAGGGGCAGGCAGGGGGTGGAAGGGGTTGCGAACAGCAGTCACTGGAGAACCATCACAAGTGCTGGAGCTGGTGAGCAGGGCACCTGGAAGAGAGGACAGACAAAGGAGAGAAGCAAAGTGCGGAGGAGAGGAGAGGGGAGAGGATGGTGAGGACAGGAGAGGACAGGAGAGGACAGGATTGGAGGGCACCTGAGAAACCTACCTGGACAAAGGCAGCATACAGACATCCAGGAAGGCAGGCAGGCATGCAGGCAGCTCTGGCCTGGGCTCCCTGGATCCCGGGCGCACCTCCACCTGTCTTCTCTTGGCTGCCAGCCCTGAGGTCCCTCGTCGGTCAGCACTGTCTTCCCATCCTTCCGTCCCTCTGTGCCAGGGCCCAGGTGTCTGGGCGCTGTTGCCTGACCTAGTGGCAGGGCAGTTGGGCTGCCCAGTGCCAGTGTGGCCAGCACAGATTGCCAGGGGCTAGGACATCACAGAGGGCTCCTGTGGTTGCTAGGCCACGGGGACCCCGCCCATCCAGTTGACCAGCAGCCATGACCCCCACGCTGAACTTGACCTGAGAGGTGGTGGCCAGCCACCAGAGCCAGAGCCCCAGGCCAAAGCCGGTGCTGGTCGGCCGGGCCAAGGGGCTATGGGCAGATTGGTGTGTGTCTGGGCATGGGGCTGGCATCTGACAGTCCAGGGCGGGGGACCAAGGTCCGCCAGGCCCCTGTCCCACCATGTGCACTGACACACAGTCTTGCTGACTGACTGACAGTCCCCGCCCCAGAGATACCCACACCAAGTCCCTGGGTGCCCTGAGCTGCCCCTGAGGGTTGGTGGGTGCCTGCCTGGACACATGCCTCCGTAATGGAGGCCTCCATTAATCCCGTTGCCTATTGACAGCTGCCCTCCTGCCCCTCCTCCTCCTCCTCCGCCTCCTCTCCTCCTCCTCTTCTTCCTCCTCCTCTTCCTCCTCTTCCTCCTGCTCTTCCTCCTCCTCCTCCTCCACCCCCTCCTCCTCTTCCTCATCCTCAGAGGGACTCACTCAGGGCCCTTGGCCTAGGCAAGCCAGGGCTGCTGCTCTGGCTTCTGCAGCTTCTATCCAGTGGGGGGGATTGTAGGAATCTGTTCCTGTCAGTCCCTGATTCCTGGGACCTTCCATGCCTCCAGCTGCCCCCACTCTCTAGTCCTGACCGCTCCTCAAGGATGCCCCCTTTCCCCTTACCCTCTGTCCCCCAGCTCCCAACTAACATCTACTGTGTTCCTCCCTGCGCTACTTTACTGCAACCCTGCTTCTGCCCTTCAGCCATGAGGGCCCAGGGCCAGCCCAGCTGCCATCTCACCATCCAGCAGGGGGACCTGCCCTAACGCCCTGCCACCACACCCACACACACAGCCCTGCACACACTCCTGGGCTCCCCTGCCTGCAGCCTGCCTCTCAAACAGTCTCCTTCTGCCCCCTAGCCCCCTTACAGCCTCTGCCACCGAGCCCCACAGACACCTGGGCATCAGCAGTGCAGACATGCAAACAGCTCCCCTCGCCCCCACTCCAGTTGCTCCAAGGTTGTCAAGAGTCTTTTTTTCATGCTGTAGGGGAGGGAGTTGAGACAGTCCAATGTCCTGGGGAGCAAGAACTGCAAACAGTCCATCTACAATGTAACATTTGGGTCTCAGGCCGCCCAATCCCTAGTGCGCTGTGCAGACCTTTGACTGGCAAAAACACCCCATCTGAGCGTGAGATCTGACTGGGCTAGTGGCTCTTTCTGTGGACTAAGAGACAGACAGACAGAGTTTTCAGGTTCAAAACCTATACTTGCCAGAAGATGGTCATTCACTTGGGTAAAAAAAAAAAAAAAAAAAAAAAAAAAGGCTTTTTATTTTTTTTCCCCTGCCTGGGTAACCTGTCTCCTGCCTGTTTCAAAGTGAAAAAAGGGAAAAATCTTTTTTGGAGGGAAAAGGACCAAAATGCAGGCAGGTGGACTCCGTGGAGGCTTCATGGGGAGTTGCTCCTGCCCTGGCACTAGAGCCCCAGCTGCTGTTCCAGGTGCTCTCTGATAACAGAGATCTCCGTGTGTCGTGTCATGACACTGTCATCAGGACTGACCCTCAGGATAATGAGGATTCAAAACGAGGCAGGTGATACTGCCTTCAAAAGTAAATCCAGGGAGGTTTGGCGGTATGTCAGAGGGTTAAGGGCTTGTGGGGCTCACGAATAGAGGGGACAGGTGGAGGGATTTGGGGTCTGGCCCCCAGACCGCCACCTGCAGGGGAGTCGCTTTACAGGGGGTGAAGCAGGTCTTTAGGAGCTCTATCTTTCTCTCCAACCCTGTATTTCCTCTGCTCTCTCCTTTTGTGTCTGTCAGATGCAAGGTCAGTAACAACAACAACAACAAAAACAATAACCACCACAGTGACTAAGCAACAAGGGCAGCGAAAGGGGAACAAATGGAGTGCAGGAGCTGTGGATTATTCGTGGCGTAGGCACTCAGCTGTGGCAATAACCCCTTGAGGCAATCAATCCATACATGAAGAAGTAACACAGGTAACAGAGACGTATATGTCCCTGTGTGTTTCCACTGAGTTAATGTAAATGCACTTTTATTTACTTCTTCATGTATTTATTACCTTGCCACGAGAATTTATTTTAATTGTTAAAAAAAATGTCATATCAAGGGTACCAGGTGGTGCCACACCCAGTTAAGCACTCATGTTACAATGCAGGAGGACTGGGCTTCAACACCCTGGTTCCCACCTGCCAGGGGAAATCTTTACAAGTGGTGCAGAAGTGCTGCAGTTGTCTCTCTCTGTGTCTCAAACTCTCTCTACCTCCCTTCCCTCTCAATTCCTGTCTATTTATTCCAGTGAATAATCAAGAAAATAGAAAGTAAAAAAAGAAAAAGGAAAAGGAAATATTCCACGACTTCAAATGGGCTACTCAGGACAATGCTTTCCTTGTTAAGATCCGCACAGCATTCCATATGCAGAAAGGCAAAGACGCCATGTATTTTTAACCCAGTTTTTATATTTATTTATTTATTTAGGTGCTTATTCATTTTTGTTATTGATGAATTAATGTTTTACATTTGACATTGACTAAGGATCTGACACCAGCGGTCTCCAGTGACCCCTATATGGTACTCTGCCTCTACAAAACCGATCCATTGACCTGTCCATCCATACATCCATCCACCCATACATCTATCCATCCATTCATCCATTCATCCATCCATCCATTCATCCATCCATCCATCCATCCATCCATCCACCCATCCATCCATCCACCAGTCAACCAAGCTAAATACAAAAGGAGATCTCTCCTTAATGGTGAGCAGAAACAACGATGCATAGGTAGGTTGCAAAGGCCCATTTTGACTGAATAGGGCAGAGGGGCTGAACCAGGGAATGTGTTGGGGCGTGTGTGTTTGGGTGGGGTGAGCCGGAGACCCTGTGAGCTGGGTCACATTAGGGGCAGGCAGGGGGTGAAAGGGGTTGCGAACAGCTGTCACTGGAGAACCATCACAAGTGCTGGAGCTGGTGAGCAGGGCACCTGGAAGAGAGGACAGACAAAGGAGAGAAGCAAAGTGCGGAGGAGAGGAGAGGGGAGAGGATGGTGAGGACAGGAGAGGACAGGAGAGGACAGGATTGGAGGGCACCTGAGAAACCTACCTGGACAAAGGCAGCATACAGACATCCAGGAAGGCAGGCAGGCATGCAGGCAGCTCTGGCCTGGGCTCCCTGGATCCCGGGCGCACCTCCACCTGTCTTCTCTTGGCTGCCAGCCCTGAGGTCCCTCGTCGGTCAGCACTGTCTTCCCATCCTTCCGTCCCTCTGTGCCAGGGCCCAGGTGTCTGGGCGCTGTTGCCTGACCTAGTGGCAGGGCAGTTGGGCTGCCCAGTGCCAGTGTGGCCAGCACAGATTGCCAGGGGCTAGGACATCACAGAGGGCTCCTGTGGTTGCTAGGCCACGGGGACCCCGCCCATCCAGTTGACCAGCAGCCATGACCCCCACGCTGAACTTGACCTGAGAGGTGGTGGCCAGCCACCAGAGCCAGAGCCCCAGGCCAAAGCCAATGCTGGTCGGCCGGGCCAAGGGGCTATGGGCAGATTGGTGTGTGTCTGGGCATGGGGCTGGTATCTGACAGTCCAGGGCGGGGGACCAAGGTCCGCCAGGCCCCTGTCCCACCATGTGCACTGACACACAGTCTTGCTGACTGACTGACAGTCCCCGCCCCAGAGATACCCACACCATGTCCCTGGGTGCCCTGAGCTGCCCCTGAGGGTTGGTGGGTGCCTGCCTGGACATATGCCTCCGTAATGGAGGCCTCCATTAATCCCGTTGCCTATTGACAGCTGCCCTCCTGCCCCTCCTCCTCCTCCTCCGCCTCCTCTCCTCCTCAACTTCTTCCTCCTCCTCTTCCTCCTCTTCCTCCTGCTCTTCCTCCTCCTCCTCCTCCACCCCCTCCTCCTCTTCCTCATCCTCAGAGGGACTCACTCAGGTCCCTTGGCCTAGGCAAGCCAGGGCTGCTGCTCTGGCTTCTGCAGCTTCTATCCAGTGGGGGGGGATTGTAGGAATCTGTTCCTGTCAGTCCCTGATTCCTGGGACCTTCCATGCCTCCAGCTGCCCCCACTCTCTAGTCCTGACCCCTCCTCAAGGATGCCCCCTTTCCCCTTACCCTCTGTCCCCCAGCTCCCAACTAACATCTACTGTGTTCCTCCCTGCGCTACTTTACTGCCACCCTGCTTCTGCCCTTCAGCCATGAGGGCCCAGGGCCAGCCCAGCTGCCATCTCACCATCCAGCAGGGGGACCTGCCCTAACGCCCTGCCACCACACCCACACACACAGCCCTGCACACACTCCTGGGCTCCCCTGCCTGCAGCCTGCCCTCAAACAGTCTCCTTCTGCCCCCTAGCCCCCTTACAGCCTCTGCCACCGAGCCCCACAGACACCTGGGCATCAGCAGTGCAGACATGCAAACAGCTCCCCTCGCCCCCACTCCAGTTGCTCCAAGGTTGTCAAGAGTCTTTTTTTCATGCTGTAGGGGAGGGAGTTGAGACAGTCCAATGTCCTGGGGAGCAAGAACTGCAAACAGTCCATCTACAATGTAACATTTGGGTCTCAGGCCGCCCAATCCCTAGTGCGCTGTGCAGACCTTTGACTGGCAAAAACACCCCATCTGAGCGTGAGATCTGACTGGGCTAGTGGCTCTTTCTGTGGACTAAGAGACAGACAGACAGAGTTTTCAGGTTCAAAACCTATACTTGCCAGAAGATGGTCATTCACTTGGGTAAAAAAAAAAAAAAAAAAAAAAAAAAAAAGGCTTTTTATTTTTTTTCCCCTGCCTGGGTAACCTGTCTCCTGCCTGTTTCAAAGTGAAAAAAGGGAAAAATCTTTTTTGGAGGGAAAAGGACCAAAATGCAGGCAGGTGGACTCCGTGGAGGCTTCATGGGCAGTTGCTCCTGCCCTGGCACTAGAGCCCCAGCTGCTGTTCCAGGTGCTCTCTGATAACAGAGATCTCCATGTGTCGTGTCATGACACTGTCATCAGGACTGACCCTCAGGATAATGAGGATTCAAAACGAGGCAGGTGATACTGCCTTCAAAAGTAAATCCAGGGAGGTTTGGCGGTATGTCAGAGGGTTAAGGGCTTGTGGGGCTCACGAATAGAGGGGACAGGTGGAGGGATTTGGGGTCTGGCCCCCAGACCGCCACCTGCAGGGGAGTCGCTTTACAGGGGGTGAAGCAGGTCTTTAGGAGCTCTATCTTTCTCTCCAACCCTGTATTTCCTCTGCTCTCTCCTTTTGTGTCTGTCAGATGCAAGGTCAGTAACAACAACAACAACAAAAACAATAACCACCACAGTGACTAAGCAACAAGGGCAGCGAAAGGGGAACAAATGGAGTGCAGGAGCTGTGGATTATTCGTGGCGTAGGCACTCAGCTGTGGCAATAACCCCTTGAGGCAATCAATCCATACATGAAGAAGTAACACAGGTAACAGAGACGTATATGTCCCTGTGTGTTTCCACTGAGTTAATGTAAATGCACTTTTATTTACTTCTTCATGTATTTATTACCTTGCCAGGAGAATTTCTTTTAATTGCTAAAAAAAATGTCATATCAAGGGTACCAGGTGGTGCCACACCCAGTTAAGCACTCATGTTACAATGCAGGAGGACTGGGCTTCAACACCCTGGTTCCCACCTGCCAGGGGAAATCTTTACAAGTGGTGCAGAAGTGCTGCAGTTGTCTCTCTCTGTGTCTCAAACTCTCTCTACCTCCCTTCCCTCTCAATTCCTGTCTATTTATTCCAGTGAATAATCAAGAAAATAGAAAGTAAAAAAAGAAAAAGGAAAAGGAAATATTCCACGACTTCAAATGGGCTACTCAGGACAATGCTTTCCTTGTTAAGATCCGCACAGCATTCCATATGCAGAAAGGCAAAGACGCCATGTATTTTTAACCCAGTTTTTATATTTATTTATTTATTTAGGTGCTTATTCATTTTTGTTATTGATGAATTAATGTTTTACATTTGACATTGACTAAGGATCTGACACCAGCAGTCTCCAGTGACCCCTATATGGTACTCTGCCTCTACAAAACCGATCCATTGACCTGTCCATCCATCCATCCATCCACCCATACATCTATCCATCCATTCATCCATTCATCCATCCATCCATTCATCCATCCATCCATCCATCCATCCATCCATCCACCAGTCAACCAAGCTAAATACAAAAGGAGATCTCTCCTTAATGGTGAGCAGAAACAACGATGCATAGGTAGGTTGCAAAGGCCCATTTTGACTGAATAGGGCAGAGGGGCTGAACCAGGGAATGTGTTGGGGCGTGTGGGTTTGGGTGGGGTGAGCCGGAGACCCTGTGAGCTGGGTCACATTAGGGGCAGGCAGGGGGTGGAAGGGGTTGCGAACAGCAGTCACTGGAGAACCATCACAAGTGCTGGAGCTGGTGAGCAGGGCACCTGGAAGAGAGGACAGACAAAGGAGAGAAGCAAAGTGCGGAGGAGAGGAGAGGGGAGAGGATGGTGAGGACAGGAGAGGACAGGAGAGGACAGGATTGGAGGGCACCTGAGAAACCTACCTGGACAAAGGCAGCATACAGACATCCAGGAAGGCAGGCAGGCATGCAGGCAGCTCTGGCCTGGGCTCCCTGGATCCCGGGCGCACCTCCACCTGTCTTCTCTTGGCTGCCAGCCCTGAGGTCCCTCGTCGGTCAGCACTGTCTTCCCATCCTTCCGTCCCTCTGTGCCAGGGCCCAGGTGTCTGGGCGCTGTTGCCTGACCTAGTGGCAGGGCAGTTGGGCTGCCCAGTGCCAGTGTGGCCAGCACAGATTGCCAGGGGCTAGGACATCACAGAGGGCTCCTGTGGTTGCTAGGCCACGGGGACCCCGCCCATCCAGTTGACCAGCAGCCATGACCCCCACGCTGAACTTGACCTGAGAGGTGGTGGCCAGCCACCAGAGCCAGAGCCCCAGGCCAAAGCCGGTGCTGGTCGGCCGGGCCAAGGGGCTATGGGCAGATTGGTGTGTGTCTGGGCATGGGGCTGGCATCTGACAGTCCAGGGCGGGGGACCAAGGTCCGCCAGGCCCCTGTCCCACCATGTGCACTGACACACAGTCTTGCTGACTGACTGACAGTCCCCGCCCCAGAGATACCCACACCAAGTCCCTGGGTGCCCTGAGCTGCCCCTGAGGGTTGGTGGGTGCCTGCCTGGACACATGCCTCCGTAATGGAGGCCTCCATTAATCCCGTTGCCTATTGACAGCTGCCCTCCTGCCCCTCCTCCTCCTCCTCCGCCTCCTCTCCTCCTCCTCTTCTTCCTCCTCCTCTTCCTCCTCTTCCTCCTGCTCTTCCTCCTCCTCCTCCTCCACCCCCTCCTCCTCTTCCTCATCCTCAGAGGGACTCACTCAGGGCCCTTGGCCTAGGCAAGCCAGGGCTGCTGCTCTGGCTTCTGCAGCTTCTATCCAGTGGGGGGGATTGTAGGAATCTGTTCCTGTCAGTCCCTGATTCCTGGGACCTTCCATGCCTCCAGCTGCCCCCACTCTCTAGTCCTGACCGCTCCTCAAGGATGCCCCCTTTCCCCTTACCCTCTGTCCCCCAGCTCCCAACTAACATCTACTGTGTTCCTCCCTGCGCTACTTTACTGCAACCCTGCTTCTGCCCTTCAGCCATGAGGGCCCAGGGCCAGCCCAGCTGCCATCTCACCATCCAGCAGGGGGACCTGCCCTAACGCCCTGCCACCACACCCACACACACAGCCCTGCACACACTCCTGGGCTCCCCTGCCTGCAGCCTGCCTCTCAAACAGTCTCCTTCTGCCCCCTAGCCCCCTTACAGCCTCTGCCACCGAGCCCCACAGACACCTGGGCATGAGCAGTGCAGACATGCAAACAGCTCCCCTCGCCCCCACTCCAGTTGCTCCAAGGTTGTCAAGAGTCTTTTTTTCATGCTGTAGGGGAGGGAGTTGAGACAGTCCAATGTCCTGGGGAGCAAGAACTGCAAACAGTCCATCTACAATGTAACATTTGGGTCTCAGGCCGCCCAATCCCTAGTGCGCTGTGCAGACCTTTGACTGGCAAAAACACCCCATCTGAGCGTGAGATCTGACTGGGCTAGTGGCTCTTTCTGTGGACTAAGAGACAGACAGACAGAGTTTTCAGGTTCAAAACCTATACTTGCCAGAAGATGGTCATTCACTTGGGTAAAAAAAAAAAAAAAAAAAAAAAAAAAAAAAAAGGCTTTTTATTTTTTTTCCCCTGCCTGGGTAACCTGTCTCCTGCCTGTTTCAAAGTGAAAAAAGGGAAAAATCTTTTTTGGAGGGAAAAGGACCAAAATGCAGGCAGGTGGACTCCGTGGAGGCTTCATGGGGAGTTGCTCCTGCCCTGGCACTAGAGCCCCAGCTGCTGTTCCAGGTGCTCTCTGATAACAGAGATCTCCGTGTGTCGTGTCATGACACTGTCATCAGGACTGACCCTCAGGATAATGAGGATTCAAAACGAGGCAGGTGATACTGCCTTCAAAAGTAAATCCAGGGAGGTTTGGCGGTATGTCAGAGGGTTAAGGGCTTGTGGGGCTCACGAATAGAGGGGACAGGTGGAGGGATTTGGGGTCTGGCCCCCAGACCGCCACCTGCAGGGGAGTCGCTTTACAGGGGGTGAAGCAGGTCTTTAGGAGCTCTATCTTTCTCTCCAACCCTGTATTTCCTCTGCTCTCTCCTTTTGTGTCTGTCAGATGCAAGGTCAGTAACAACAACAACAACAAAAACAATAACCACCACAGTGACTAAGCAACAAGGGCAGCGAAAGGGGAACAAATGGAGTGCAGGAGCTGTGGATTATTCGTGGCGTAGGCACTCAGCTGTGGCAATAACCCCTTGAGGCAATCAATCCATACATGAAGAAGTAACACAGGTAACAGAGACGTATATGTCCCTGTGTGTTTCCACTGAGTTAATGTAAATGCACTTTTATTTACTTCTTCATGTATTTATTACCTTGCCAGGAGAATTTCTTTTAATTGCTAAAAAAAATGTCATATCAAGGGTACCAGGTGGTGCCACACCCAGTTAAGCACTCATGTTACAATGCAGGAGGACTGGGCTTCAACACCCTGGTTCCCACCTGCCAGGGGAAATCTTTACAAGTGGTGCAGAAGTGCTGCAGTTGTCTCTCTCTGTGTCTCAAACTCTCTCTACCTCCCTTCCCTCTCAATTCCTGTCTATTTATTCCAGTGAATAATCAAGAAAATAGAAAGTAAAAAAAGAAAAAGGAAAAGGAAATATTCCACGACTTCAAATGGGCTACTCAGGACAATGCTTTCCTTGTTAAGATCCGCACAGCATTCCATATGCAGAAAGGCAAAGACGCCATGTATTTTTAACCCAGTTTTTATATTTATTTATTTATTTAGGTGCTTATTCATTTTTGTTATTGATGAATTAATGTTTTACATTTGACATTGACTAAGGATCTGACACCAGCAGTCTCCAGTGACCCCTATATGGTACTCTGCCTCTACAAAACCGATCCATTGACCTGTCCATCCATCCATCCATCCACCCATACATCTATCCATCCATTCATCCATTCATCCATCCATCCATTCATCCATCCATCCATCCATCCATCCATCCATCCACCAGTCAACCAAGCTAAATACAAAAGGAGATCTCTCCTTAATGGTGAGCAGAAACAACGATGCATAGGTAGGTTGCAAAGGCCCATTTTGACTGAATAGGGCAGAGGGGCTGAACCAGGGAATGTGTTGGGGCGTGTGGGTTTGGGTGGGGTGAGCCGGAGACCCTGTGAGCTGGGTCACATTAGGGGCAGGCAGGGGGTGGAAGGGGTTGCGAACAGCAGTCACTGGAGAACCATCACAAGTGCTGGAGCTGGTGAGCAGGGCACCTGGAAGAGAGGACAGACAAAGGAGAGAAGCAAAGTGCGGAGGAGAGGAGAGGGGAGAGGATGGTGAGGACAGGAGAGGACAGGAGAGGACAGGATTGGAGGGCACCTGAGAAACCTACCTGGACAAAGGCAGCATACAGACATCCAGGAAGGCAGGCAGGCATGCAGGCAGCTCTGGCCTGGGCTCCCTGGATCCCGGGCGCACCTCCACCTGTCTTCTCTTGGCTGCCAGCCCTGAGGTCCCTCGTCGGTCAGCACTGTCTTCCCATCCTTCCGTCCCTCTGTGCCAGGGCCCAGGTGTCTGGGCGCTGTTGCCTGACCTAGTGGCAGGGCAGTTGGGCTGCCCAGTGCCAGTGTGGCCAGCACAGATTGCCAGGGGCTAGGACATCACAGAGGGCTCCTGTGGTTGCTAGGCCACGGGGACCCCGCCCATCCAGTTGACCAGCAGCCATGACCCCCACGCTGAACTTGACCTGAGAGGTGGTGGCCAGCCACCAGAGCCAGAGCCCCAGGCCAAAGCCGGTGCTGGTCGGCCGGGCCAAGGGGCTATGGGCAGATTGGTGTGTGTCTGGGCATGGGGCTGGCATCTGACAGTCCAGGGCGGGGGACCAAGGTCCGCCAGGCCCCTGTCCCACCATGTGCACTGACACACAGTCTTGCTGACTGACTGACAGTCCCCGCCCCAGAGATACCCACACCAAGTCCCTGGGTGCCCTGAGCTGCCCCTGAGGGTTGGTGGGTGCCTGCCTGGACACATGCCTCCGTAATGGAGGCCTCCATTAATCCCGTTGCCTATTGACAGCTGCCCTCCTGCCCCTCCTCCTCCTCCTCCGCCTCCTCTCCTCCTCCTCTTCTTCCTCCTCCTCTTCCTCCTCTTCCTCCTGCTCTTCCTCCTCCTCCTCCTCCACCCCCTCCTCCTCTTCCTCATCGTCAGAGGGACTCACTCAGGGCCCTTGGCCTAGGCAAGCCAGGGCTGCTGCTCTGGCTTCTGCAGCTTCTATCCAGTGGGGGGGATTGTAGGAATCTGTTCCTGTCAGTCCCTGATTCCTGGGACCTTCCATGCCTCCAGCTGCCCCCACTCTCTAGTCCTGACCGCTCCTCAAGGATGCCCCCTTTCCCCTTACCCTCTGTCCCCCAGCTCCCAACTAACATCTACTGTGTTCCTCCCTGCGCTACTTTACTGCAACCCTGCTTCTGCCCTTCAGCCATGAGGGCCCAGGGCCAGCCCAGCTGCCATCTCACCATCCAGCAGGGGGACCTGCCCTAACGCCCTGCCACCACACCCACACACACAGCCCTGCACACACTCCTGGGCTCCCCTGCCTGCAGCCTGCCTCTCAAACAGTCTCCTTCTGCCCCCTAGCCCCCTTACAGCCTCTGCCACCGAGCCCCACAGACACCTGGGCATGAGCAGTGCAGACATGCAAACAGCTCCCCTCGCCCCCACTCCAGTTGCTCCAAGGTTGTCAAGAGTCTTTTTTTCATGCTGTAGGGGAGGGAGTTGAGACAGTCCAATGTCCTGGGGAGCAAGAACTGCAAACAGTCCATCTACAATGTAACATTTGGGTCTCAGGCCGCCCAATCCCTAGTGCGCTGTGCAGACCTTTGACTGGCAAAAACACCCCATCTGAGCGTGAGATCTGACTGGGCTAGTGGCTCTTTCTGTGGACTAAGAGACAGACAGACAGAGTTTTCAGGTTCAAAACCTATACTTGCCAGAAGATGGTCATTCACTTGGGTAAAAAAAAAAAAAAAAAAAAAAAAAAGGCTTTTAATTTTTTTTTCCCCTGCCTGGGTAACCTGTCTGCTGCCTGTTTCAAAGTGAAAAAAGGGAAAAATCTTTTTTGGAGGGAAAAGGACCAAAATGCAGGCAGGTGGACTCCGTGGAGGCTTCATGGGGAGTTGCTCCTGCCCTGGCACTAGAGCCCCAGCTGCTGTTCCAGGTGCTCTCTGATAACAGAGATCTCCGTGTGTCGTGTCATGACACTGTCATCAGGACTGACCCTCAGGATAATGAGGATTCAAAACGAGGCAGGTGATACTGCCTTCAAAAGTAAATCCAGGGAGGTTTGGCGGTATGTCAGAGGGTTAAGGGCTTGTGGGGCTCACGAATAGAGGGGACAGGTGGAGGGATTTGGGGTCTGGCCCCCAGACCGCCACCTGCAGGGGAGTCGCTTTACAGGGGGTGAAGCAGGTCTTTAGGAGCTCTATCTTTCTCTCCAACCCTGTATTTCCTCTGCTCTCTCCTTTTGTGTCTGTCAGATGCAAGGTCAGTAACAACAACAACAACAAAAACAATAACCACCACAGTGACTAAGCAACAAGGGCAGCGAAAGGGGAACAAATGGAGTGCAGGAGCTGTGGATTATTCGTGGCGTAGGCACTCAGCTGTGGCAATAACCCCTTGAGGCAATCAATCCATACATGAAGAAGTAACACAGGTAACAGAGACGTATATGTCCCTGTGTGTTTCCACTGAGTTAATGTAAATGCACTTTTATTTACTTCTTCATGTATTTATTACCTTGCCAGGAGAATTTCTTTTAATTGCTAAAAAAAATGTCATATCAAGGGTACCAGGTGGTGCCACACCCAGTTAAGCACTCATGTTACAATGCAGGAGGACTGGGCTTCAACACCCTGGTTCCCACCTGCCAGGGGAAATCTTTACAAGTGGTGCAGAAGTGCTGCAGTTGTCTCTCTCTGTGTCTCAAACTCTCTCTACCTCCCTTCCCTCTCAATTCCTGTCTATTTATTCCAGTGAATAATCAAGAAAATAGAAAGTAAAAAAAGAAAAAGGAAAAGGAAATATTCCACGACTTCAAATGGGCTACTCAGGACAATGCTTTCCTTGTTAAGATCCGCACAGCATTCCATATGCAGAAAGGCAAAGACGCCATGTATTTTTAACCCAGTTTTTATATTTATTTATTTATTTAGGTGCTTATTCATTTTTGTTATTGATGAATTAATGTTTTACATTTGACATTGACTAAGGATCTGACACCAGCAGTCTCCAGTGACCCCTATATGGTACTCTGCCTCTACAAAACCGATCCATTGACCTGTCCATCCATCCATCCATCCACCCATACATCTATCCATCCATTCATCCATTCATCCATCCATCCATTCATCCATCCATCCATCCATCCATCCATCCATCCACCAGTCAACCAAGCTAAATACAAAAGGAGATCTCTCCTTAATGGTGAGCAGAAACAACGATGCATAGGTAGGTTGCAAAGGCCCATTTTGACTGAATAGGGCAGAGGGGCTGAACCAGGGAATGTGTTGGGGCGTGTGGGTTTGGGTGGGGTGAGCCGGAGACCCTGTGAGCTGGGTCACATTAGGGGCAGGCAGGGGGTGGAAGGGGTTGCGAACAGCAGTCACTGGAGAACCATCACAAGTGCTGGAGCTGGTGAGCAGGGCACCTGGAAGAGAGGACAGACAAAGGAGAGAAGCAAAGTGCGGAGGAGAGGAGAGGGGAGAGGATGGTGAGGACAGGAGAGGACAGGAGAGGACAGGATTGGAGGGCACCTGAGAAACCTACCTGGACAAAGGCAGCATACAGACATCCAGGAAGGCAGGCAGGCATGCAGGCAGCTCTGGCCTGGGCTCCCTGGATCCCGGGCGCACCTCCACCTGTCTTCTCTTGGCTGCCAGCCCTGAGGTCCCTCGTCGGTCAGCACTGTCTTCCCATCCTTCCGTCCCTCTGTGCCAGGGCCCAGGTGTCTGGGCGCTGTTGCCTGACCTAGTGGCAGGGCAGTTGGGCTGCCCAGTGCCAGTGTGGCCAGCACAGATTGCCAGGGGCTAGGACATCACAGAGGGCTCCTGTGGTTGCTAGGCCACGGGGACCCCGCCCATCCAGTTGACCAGCAGCCATGACCCCCACGCTGAACTTGACCTGAGAGGTGGTGGCCAGCCACCAGAGCCAGAGCCCCAGGCCAAAGCCGGTGCTGGTCGGCCGGGCCAAGGGGCTATGGGCAGATTGGTGTGTGTCTGGGCATGGGGCTGGCATCTGACAGTCCAGGGCGGGGGACCAAGGTCCGCCAGGCCCCTGTCCCACCATGTGCACTGACACACAGTCTTGCTGACTGACTGACAGTCCCCGCCCCAGAGATACCCACACCAAGTCCCTGGGTGCCCTGAGCTGCCCCTGAGGGTTGGTGGGTGCCTGCCTGGACACATGCCTCCGTAATGGAGGCCTCCATTAATCCCGTTGCCTATTGACAGCTGCCCTCCTGCCCCTCCTCCTCCTCCTCCGCCTCCTCTCCTCCTCCTCTTCTTCCTCCTCCTCTTCCTCCTCTTCCTCCTGCTCTTCCTCCTCCTCCTCCTCCACCCCCTCCTCCTCTTCCTCATCCTCAGAGGGACTCACTCAGGGCCCTTGGCCTAGGCAAGCCAGGGCTGCTGCTCTGGCTTCTGCAGCTTCTATCCAGTGGGGGGGATTGTAGGAATCTGTTCCTGTCAGTCCCTGATTCCTGGGACCTTCCATGCCTCCAGCTGCCCCCACTCTCTAGTCCTGACCGCTCCTCAAGGATGCCCCCTTTCCCCTTACCCTCTGTCCCCCAGCTCCCAACTAACATCTACTGTGTTCCTCCCTGCGCTACTTTACTGCAACCCTGCTTCTGCCCTTCAGCCATGAGGGCCCAGGGCCAGCCCAGCTGCCATCTCACCATCCAGCAGGGGGACCTGCCCTAACGCCCTGCCACCACACCCACACACACAGCCCTGCACACACTCCTGGGCTCCCCTGCCTGCAGCCTGCCTCTCAAACAGTCTCCTTCTGCCCCCTAGCCCCCTTACAGCCTCTGCCACCGAGCCCCACAGACACCTGGGCATGAGCAGTGCAGACATGCAAACAGCTCCCCTCGCCCCCACTCCAGTTGCTCCAAGGTTGTCAAGAGTCTTTTTTTCATGCTGTAGGGGAGGGAGTTGAGACAGTCCAATGTCCTGGGGAGCAAGAACTGCAAACAGTCCATCTACAATGTAACATTTGGGTCTCAGGCCGCCCAATCCCTAGTGCGCTGTGCAGACCTTTGACTGGCAAAAACACCCCATCTGAGCGTGAGATCTGACTGGGCTAGTGGCTCTTTCTGTGGACTAAGAGACAGACAGACAGAGTTTTCAGGTTCAAAACCTATACTTGCCAGAAGATGGTCATTCACTTGGGTAAAAAAAAAAAAAAAAAAAAAAGGCTTTTTATTTTTTTTCCCCTGCCTGGGTAACCTGTCTCCTGCCTGTTTCAAAGTGAAAAAAGGGAAAAATCTTTTTTGGAGGGAAAAGGACCAAAATGCAGGCAGGTGGACTCCGTGGAGGCTTCATGGGGAGTTGCTCCTGCCCTGGCACTAGAGCCCCAGCTGCTGTTCCAGGTGCTCTCTGATAACAGAGATCTCCGTGTGTCGTGTCATGACACTGTCATCAGGACTGACCCTCAGGATAATGAGGATTCAAAACGAGGCAGGTGATACTGCCTTCAAAAGTAAATCCAGGGAGGTTTGGCGGTATGTCAGAGGGTTAAGGGCTTGTGGGGCTCACGAATAGAGGGGACAGGTGGAGGGATTTGGGGTCTGGCCCCCAGACCGCCACCTGCAGGGGAGTCGCTTTACAGGGGGTGAAGCAGGTCTTTAGGAGCTCTATCTTTCTCTCCAACCCTGTATTTCCTCTGCTCTCTCCTTTTGTGTCTGTCAGATGCAAGGTCAGTAACAACAACAACAACAAAAACAATAACCACCACAGTGACTAAGCAACAAGGGCAGCGAAAGGGGAACAAATGGAGTGCAGGAGCTGTGGATTATTCGTGGCGTAGGCACTCAGCTGTGGCAATAACCCCTTGAGGCAATCAATCCATACATGAAGAAGTAACACAGGTAACAGAGACGTATATGTCCCTGTGTGTTTCCACTGAGTTAATGTAAATGCACTTTTATTTACTTCTTCATGTATTTATTACCTTGCCAGGAGAATTTCTTTTAATTGCTAAAAAAAATGTCATATCAAGGGTACCAGGTGGTGCCACACCCAGTTAAGCACTCATGTTACAATGCAGGAGGACTGGGCTTCAACACCCTGGTTCCCACCTGCCAGGGGAAATCTTTACAAGTGGTGCAGAAGTGCTGCAGTTGTCTCTCTCTGTGTCTCAAACTCTCTCTACCTCCCTTCCCTCTCAATTCCTGTCTATTTATTCCAGTGAATAATCAAGAAAATAGAAAGTAAAAAAAGAAAAAGGAAAAGGAAATATTCCACGACTTCAAATGGGCTACTCAGGACAATGCTTTCCTTGTTAAGATCCGCACAGCATTCCATATGCAGAAAGGCAAAGACGCCATGTATTTTTAACCCAGTTTTTATATTTATTTATTTATTTAGGTGCTTATTCATTTTTGTTATTGATGAATTAATGTTTTACATTTGACATTGACTAAGGATCTGACACCAGCAGTCTCCAGTGACCCCTATATGGTACTCTGCCTCTACAAAACCGATCCATTGACCTGTCCATCCATCCATCCATCCACCCATACATCTATCCATCCATTCATCCATTCATCCATCCATCCATTCATCCATCCATCCATCCATCCATCCATCCATCCACCAGTCAACCAAGCTAAATACAAAAGGAGATCTCTCCTTAATGGTGAGCAGAAACAACGATGCATAGGTAGGTTGCAAAGGCCCATTTTGACTGAATAGGGCAGAGGGGCTGAACCAGGGAATGTGTTGGGGCGTGTGGGTTTGGGTGGGGTGAGCCGGAGACCCTGTGAGCTGGGTCACATTAGGGGCAGGCAGGGGGTGGAAGGGGTTGCGAACAGCAGTCACTGGAGAACGATCACAAGTGCTGGAGCTGGTGAGCAGGGCACCTGGAAGAGAGGACAGACAAAGGAGAGAAGCAAAGTGCGGAGGAGAGGAGAGGGGAGAGGATGGTGAGGACAGGAGAGGACAGGAGAGGACAGGATTGGAGGGCACCTGAGAAACCTACCTGGACAAAGGCAGCATACAGACATCCAGGAAGGCAGGCAGGCATGCAGGCAGCTCTGGCCTGGGCTCCCTGGATCCCGGGCGCACCTCCACCTGTCTTCTCTTGGCTGCCAGCCCTGAGGTCCCTCGTCGGTCAGCACTGTCTTCCCATCCTTCCGTCCCTCTGTGCCAGGGCCCAGGTGTCTGGGCGCTGTTGCCTGACCTAGTGGCAGGGCAGTTGGGCTGCCCAGTGCCAGTGTGGCCAGCACAGATTGCCAGGGGCTAGGACATCACAGAGGGCTCCTGTGGTTGCTAGGCCACGGGGACCCCGCCCATCCAGTTGACCAGCAGCCATGACCCCCACGCTGAACTTGACCTGAGAGGTGGTGGCCAGCCACCAGAGCCAGAGCCCCAGGCCAAAGCCGGTGCTGGTCGGCCGGGCCAAGGGGCTATGGGCAGATTGGTGTGTGTCTGGGCATGGGGCTGGCATCTGACAGTCCAGGGCGGGGGACCAAGGTCCGCCAGGCCCCTGTCCCACCATGTGCACTGACACACAGTCTTGCTGACTGACTGACAGTCCCCGCCCCAGAGATACCCACACCAAGTCCCTGGGTGCCCTGAGCTGCCCCTGAGGGTTGGTGGGTGCCTGCCTGGACACATGCCTCCGTAATGGAGGCCTCCATTAATCCCGTTGCCTATTGACAGCTGCCCTCCTGCCCCTCCTCCTCCTCCTCCGCCTCCTCTCCTCCTCCTCTTCTTCCTCCTCCTCTTCCTCCTCTTCCTCCTGCTCTTCCTCCTCCTCCTCCTCCACCCCCTCCTCCTCTTCCTCATCCTCAGAGGGACTCACTCAGGGCCCTTGGCCTAGGCAAGCCAGGGCTGCTGCTCTGGCTTCTGCAGCTTCTATCCAGTGGGGGGGATTGTAGGAATCTGTTCCTGTCAGTCCCTGATTCCTGGGACCTTCCATGCCTCCAGCTGCCCCCACTCTCTAGTCCTGACCGCTCCTCAAGGATGCCCCCTTTCCCCTTACCCTCTGTCCCCCAGCTCCCAACTAACATCTACTGTGTTCCTCCCTGCGCTACTTTACTGCAACCCTGCTTCTGCCCTTCAGCCATGAGGGCCCAGGGCCAGCCCAGCTGCCATCTCACCATCCAGCAGGGGGACCTGCCCTAACGCCCTGCCACCACACCCACACACACAGCCCTGCACACACTCCTGGGCTCCCCTGCCTGCAGCCTGCCTCTCAAACAGTCTCCTTCTGCCCCCTAGCCCCCTTACAGCCTCTGCCACCGAGCCCCACAGACACCTGGGCATGAGCAGTGCAGACATGCAAACAGCTCCCCTCGCCCCCACTCCAGTTGCTCCAAGGTTGTCAAGAGTCTTTTTTTCATGCTGTAGGGGAGGGAGTTGAGACAGTCCAATGTCCTGGGGAGCAAGAACTGCAAACAGTCCATCTACAATGTAACATTTGGGTCTCAGGCCGCCCAATCCCTAGTGCGCTGTGCAGACCTTTGACTGGCAAAAACACCCCATCTGAGCGTGAGATCTGACTGGGCTAGTGGCTCTTTCTGTGGACTAAGAGACAGACAGACAGAGTTTTCAGGTTCAAAACCTATACTTGCCAGAAGATGGTCATTCACTTGGGTAAAAAAAAAAAAAAAAAAAAAAAAAGGCTTTTTATTTTTTTTCCCCTGCCTGGGTAACCTGTCTCCTGCCTGTTTCAAAGTGAAAAAAGGGAAAAATCTTTTTTGGAGGGAAAAGGACCAAAATGCAGGCAGGTGGACTCCGTGGAGGCTTCATGGGGAGTTGCTCCTGCCCTGGCACTAGAGCCCCAGCTGCTGTTCCAGGTGCTCTCTGATAACAGAGATCTCCGTGTGTCGTGTCATGACACTGTCATCAGGACTGACCCTCAGGATAATGAGGATTCAAAACGAGGCAGGTGATACTGCCTTCAAAAGTAAATCCAGGGAGGTTTGGCGGTATGTCAGAGGGTTAAGGGCTTGTGGGGCTCACGAATAGAGGGGACAGGTGGAGGGATTTGGGGTCTGGCCCCCAGACCGCCACCTGCAGGGGAGTCGCTTTACAGGGGGTGAAGCAGGTCTTTAGGAGCTCTATCTTTCTCTCCAACCCTGTATTTCCTCTGCTCTCTCCTTTTGTGTCTGTCAGATGCAAGGTCAGTAACAACAACAACAACAAAAACAATAACCACCACAGTGACTAAGCAACAAGGGCAGCGAAAGGGGAACAAATGGAGTGCAGGAGCTGTGGATTATTCGTGGCGTAGGCACTCAGCTGTGGCAATAACCCCTTGAGGCAATCAATCCATACATGAAGAAGTAACACAGGTAACAGAGACGTATATGTCCCTGTGTGTTTCCACTGAGTTAATGTAAATGCACTTTTATTTACTTCTTCATGTATTTATTACCTTGCCAGGAGAATTTCTTTTAATTGCTAAAAAAAATGTCATATCAAGGGTACCAGGTGGTGCCACACCCAGTTAAGCACTCATGTTACAATGCAGGAGGACTGGGCTTCAACACCCTGGTTCCCACCTGCCAGGGGAAATCTTTACAAGTGGTGCAGAAGTGCTGCAGTTGTCTCTCTCTGTGTCTCAAACTCTCTCTACCTCCCTTCCCTCTCAATTCCTGTCTATTTATTCCAGTGAATAATCAAGAAAATAGAAAGTAAAAAAAGAAAAAGGAAAAGGAAATATTCCACGACTTCAAATGGGCTACTCAGGACAATGCTTTCCTTGTTAAGATCCGCACAGCATTCCATATGCAGAAAGGCAAAGACGCCATGTATTTTTAACCCAGTTTTTATATTTATTTATTTATTTAGGTGCTTATTCATTTTTGTTATTGATGAATTAATGTTTTACATTTGACATTGACTAAGGATCTGACACCAGCAGTCTCCAGTGACCCCTATATGGTACTCTGCCTCTACAAAACCGATCCATTGACCTGTCCATCCATCCATCCATCCACCCATACATCTATCCATCCATTCATCCATTCATCCATCCATCCATTCATCCATCCATCCATCCATCCATCCATCCATCCATCCATCCATCCACCAGTCAACCAAGCTAAATACAAAAGGAGATCTCTCCTTAATGGTGAGCAGAAACAACGATGCATAGGTAGGTTGCAAAGGCCCATTTTGACTGAATAGGGCAGAGGGGCTGAACCAGGGAATGTGTTGGGGCGTGTGGGTTTGGGTGGGGTGAGCCGGAGACCCTGTGAGCTGGGTCACATTAGGGGCAGGCAGGGGGTGGAAGGGGTTGCGAACAGCAGTCACTGGAGAACCATCACAAGTGCTGGAGCTGGTGAGCAGGGCACCTGGAAGAGAGGACAGACAAAGGAGAGAAGCAAAGTGCGGAGGAGAGGAGAGGGGAGAGGATGGTGAGGACAGGAGAGGACAGGAGAGGACAGGATTGGAGGGCACCTGAGAAACCTACCTGGACAAAGGCAGCATACAGACATCCAGGAAGGCAGGCAGGCATGCAGGCAGCTCTGGCCTGGGCTCCCTGGATCCCGGGCGCACCTCCACCTGTCTTCTCTTGGCTGCCAGCCCTGAGGTCCCTCGTCGGTCAGCACTGTCTTCCCATCCTTCCGTCCCTCTGTGCCAGGGCCCAGGTGTCTGGGCGCTGTTGCCTGACCTAGTGGCAGGGCAGTTGGGCTGCCCAGTGCCAGTGTGGCCAGCACAGATTGCCAGGGGCTAGGACATCACAGAGGGCTCCTGTGGTTGCTAGGCCACGGGGACCCCGCCCATCCAGTTGACCAGCAGCCATGACCCCCACGCTGAACTTGACCTGAGAGGTGGTGGCCAGCCACCAGAGCCAGAGCCCCAGGCCAAAGCCGGTGCTGGTCGGCCGGGCCAAGGGGCTATGGGCAGATTGGTGTGTGTCTGGGCATGGGGCTGGCATCTGACAGTCCAGGGCGGGGGACCAAGGTCCGCCAGGCCCCTGTCCCACCATGTGCACTGACACACAGTCTTGCTGACTGACTGACAGTCCCCGCCCCAGAGATACCCACACCAAGTCCCTGGGTGCCCTGAGCTGCCCCTGAGGGTTGGTGGGTGCCTGCCTGGACACATGCCTCCGTAATGGAGGCCTCCATTAATCCCGTTGCCTATTGACAGCTGCCCTCCTGCCCCTCCTCCTCCTCCTCCGCCTCCTCTCCTCCTCCTCTTCTTCCTCCTCCTCTTCCTCCTCTTCCTCCTGCTCTTCCTCCTCCTCCTCCTCCACCCCCTCCTCCTCTTCCTCATCGTCAGAGGGACTCACTCAGGGCCCTTGGCCTAGGCAAGCCAGGGCTGCTGCTCTGGCTTCTGCAGCTTCTATCCAGTGGGGGGGATTGTAGGAATCTGTTCCTGTCAGTCCCTGATTCCTGGGACCTTCCATGCCTCCAGCTGCCCCCACTCTCTAGTCCTGACCGCTCCTCAAGGATGCCCCCTTTCCCCTTACCCTCTGTCCCCCAGCTCCCAACTAACATCTACTGTGTTCCTCCCTGCGCTACTTTACTGCAACCCTGCTTCTGCCCTTCAGCCATGAGGGCCCAGGGCCAGCCCAGCTGCCATCTCACCATCCAGCAGGGGGACCTGCCCTAACGCCCTGCCACCACACCCACACACACAGCCCTGCACACACTCCTGGGCTCCCCTGCCTGCAGCCTGCCTCTCAAACAGTCTCCTTCTGCCCCCTAGCCCCCTTACAGCCTCTGCCACCGAGCCCCACAGACACCTGGGCATGAGCAGTGCAGACATGCAAACAGCTCCCCTCGCCCCCACTCCAGTTGCTCCAAGGTTGTCAAGAGTCTTTTTTTCATGCTGTAGGGGAGGGAGTTGAGACAGTCCAATGTCCTGGGGAGCAAGAACTGCAAACAGTCCATCTACAATGTAACATTTGGGTCTCAGGCCGCCCAATCCCTAGTGCGCTGTGCAGACCTTTGACTGGCAAAAACACCCCATCTGAGCGTGAGATCTGACTGGGCTAGTGGCTCTTTCTGTGGACTAAGAGACAGACAGACAGAGTTTTCAGGTTCAAAACCTATACTTGCCAGAAGATGGTCATTCACTTGGGTAAAAAAAAAAAAAAAAAAAAAAAAAAGGCTTTTAATTTTTTTTTCCCCTGCCTGGGTAACCTGTCTGCTGCCTGTTTCAAAGTGAAAAAAGGGAAAAATCTTTTTTGGAGGGAAAAGGACCAAAATGCAGGCAGGTGGACTCCGTGGAGGCTGCTCCTGCCCTGGCACTAGAGCCCCAGCTGCTGTTCCAGGTGCTCTCTGATAACAGAGATCTCCGTGTGTCGTGTCATGACACTGTCATCAGGACTGACCCTCAGGATAATGAGGATTCAAAACGAGGCAGGTGATACTGCCTTCAAAAGTAAATCCAGGGAGGTTTGGCGGTATGTCAGAGGGTTAAGGGCTTGTGGGGCTCACGAATAGAGGGGACAGGTGGAGGGATTTGGGGTCTGGCCCCCAGACCGCCACCTGCAGGGGAGTCGCTTTACAGGGGGTGAAGCAGGTCTTTAGGAGCTCTATCTTTCTCTCCAACCCTGTATTTCCTCTGCTCTCTCCTTTTGTGTCTGTCAGATGCAAGGTCAGTAACAACAACAACAACAAAAACAATAACCACCACAGTGACTAAGCAACAAGGGCAGCGAAAGGGGAACAAATGGAGTGCAGGAGCTGTGGATTATTCGTGGCGTAGGCACTCAGCTGTGGCAATAACCCCTTGAGGCAATCAATCCATACATGAAGAAGTAACACAGGTAACAGAGACGTATATGTCCCTGTGTGTTTCCACTGAGTTAATGTAAATGCACTTTTATTTACTTCTTCATGTATTTATTACCTTGCCAGGAGAATTTCTTTTAATTGCTAAAAAAAATGTCATATCAAGGGTACCAGGTGGTGCCACACCCAGTTAAGCACTCATGTTACAATGCAGGAGGACTGGGCTTCAACACCCTGGTTCCCACCTGCCAGGGGAAATCTTTACAAGTGGTGCAGAAGTGCTGCAGTTGTCTCTCTCTGTGTCTCAAACTCTCTCTACCTCCCTTCCCTCTCAATTCCTGTCTATTTATTCCAGTGAATAATCAAGAAAATAGAAAGTAAAAAAAGAAAAAGGAAAAGGAAATATTCCACGACTTCAAATGGGCTACTCAGGACAATGCTTTCCTTGTTAAGATCCGCACAGCATTCCATATGCAGAAAGGCAAAGACGCCATGTATTTTTAACCCAGTTTTTATATTTATTTATTTATTTAGGTGCTTATTCATTTTTGTTATTGATGAATTAATGTTTTACATTTGACATTGACTAAGGATCTGACACCAGCAGTCTCCAGTGACCCCTATATGGTACTCTGCCTCTACAAAACCGATCCATTGACCTGTCCATCCATCCATCCATCCACCCATACATCTATCCATCCATTCATCCATTCATCCATCCATCCATTCATCCATCCATCCATCCATCCATCCATCCATCCACCAGTCAACCAAGCTAAATACAAAAGGAGATCTCTCCTTAATGGTGAGCAGAAACAACGATGCATAGGTAGGTTGCAAAGGCCCATTTTGACTGAATAGGGCAGAGGGGCTGAACCAGGGAATGTGTTGGGGCGTGTGGGTTTGGGTGGGGTGAGCCGGAGACCCTGTGAGCTGGGTCACATTAGGGGCAGGCAGGGGGTGGAAGGGGTTGCGAACAGCAGTCACTGGAGAACCATCACAAGTGCTGGAGCTGGTGAGCAGGGCACCTGGAAGAGAGGACAGACAAAGGAGAGAAGCAAAGTGCGGAGGAGAGGAGAGGGGAGAGGATGGTGAGGACAGGAGAGGACAGGAGAGGACAGGATTGGAGGGCACCTGAGAAACCTACCTGGACAAAGGCAGCATACAGACATCCAGGAAGGCAGGCAGGCATGCAGGCAGCTCTGGCCTGGGCTCCCTGGATCCCGGGCGCACCTCCACCTGTCTTCTCTTGGCTGCCAGCCCTGAGGTCCCTCGTCGGTCAGCACTGTCTTCCCATCCTTCCGTCCCTCTGTGCCAGGGCCCAGGTGTCTGGGCGCTGTTGCCTGACCTAGTGGCAGGGCAGTTGGGCTGCCCAGTGCCAGTGTGGCCAGCACAGATTGCCAGGGGCTAGGACATCACAGAGGGCTCCTGTGGTTGCTAGGCCACGGGGACCCCGCCCATCCAGTTGACCAGCAGCCATGACCCCCACGCTGAACTTGACCTGAGAGGTGGTGGCCAGCCACCAGAGCCAGAGCCCCAGGCCAAAGCCGGTGCTGGTCGGCCGGGCCAAGGGGCTATGGGCAGATTGGTGTGTGTCTGGGCATGGGGCTGGCATCTGACAGTCCAGGGCGGGGGACCAAGGTCCGCCAGGCCCCTGTCCCACCATGTGCACTGACACACAGTCTTGCTGACTGACTGACAGTCCCCGCCCCAGAGATACCCACACCAAGTCCCTGGGTGCCCTGAGCTGCCCCTGAGGGTTGGTGGGTGCCTGCCTGGACACATGCCTCCGTAATGGAGGCCTCCATTAATCCCGTTGCCTATTGACAGCTGCCCTCCTGCCCCTCCTCCTCCTCCTCCGCCTCCTCTCCTCCTCCTCTTCTTCCTCCTCCTCTTCCTCCTCTTCCTCCTGCTCTTCCTCCTCCTCCTCCTCCACCCCCTCCTCCTCTTCCTCATCCTCAGAGGGACTCACTCAGGGCCCTTGGCCTAGGCAAGCCAGGGCTGCTGCTCTGGCTTCTGCAGCTTCTATCCAGTGGGGGGGATTGTAGGAATCTGTTCCTGTCAGTCCCTGATTCCTGGGACCTTCCATGCCTCCAGCTGCCCCCACTCTCTAGTCCTGACCGCTCCTCAAGGATGCCCCCTTTCCCCTTACCCTCTGTCCCCCAGCTCCCAACTAACATCTACTGTGTTCCTCCCTGCGCTACTTTACTGCAACCCTGCTTCTGCCCTTCAGCCATGAGGGCCCAGGGCCAGCCCAGCTGCCATCTCACCATCCAGCAGGGGGACCTGCCCTAACGCCCTGCCACCACACCCACACACACAGCCCTGCACACACTCCTGGGCTCCCCTGCCTGCAGCCTGCCTCTCAAACAGTCTCCTTCTGCCCCCTAGCCCCCTTACAGCCTCTGCCACCGAGCCCCACAGACACCTGGGCATGAGCAGTGCAGACATGCAAACAGCTCCCCTCGCCCCCACTCCAGTTGCTCCAAGGTTGTCAAGAGTCTTTTTTTCATGCTGTAGGGGAGGGAGTTGAGACAGTCCAATGTCCTGGGGAGCAAGAACTGCAAACAGTCCATCTACAATGTAACATTTGGGTCTCAGGCCGCCCAATCCCTAGTGCGCTGTGCAGACCTTTGACTGGCAAAAACACCCCATCTGAGCGTGAGATCTGACTGGGCTAGTGGCTCTTTCTGTGGACTAAGAGACAGACAGACAGAGTTTTCAGGTTCAAAACCTATACTTGCCAGAAGATGGTCATTCACTTGGGTAAAAAAAAAAAAAAAAAAAAAAGGCTTTTTATTTTTTTTCCCCTGCCTGGGTAACCTGTCTCCTGCCTGTTTCAAAGTGAAAAAAGGGAAAAATCTTTTTTGGAGGGAAAAGGACCAAAATGCAGGCAGGTGGACTCCGTGGAGGCTTCATGGGGAGTTGCTCCTGCCCTGGCACTAGAGCCCCAGCTGCTGTTCCAGGTGCTCTCTGATAACAGAGATCTCCGTGTGTCGTGTCATGACACTGTCATCAGGACTGACCCTCAGGATAATGAGGATTCAAAACGAGGCAGGTGATACTGCCTTCAAAAGTAAATCCAGGGAGGTTTGGCGGTATGTCAGAGGGTTAAGGGCTTGTGGGGCTCACGAATAGAGGGGACAGGTGGAGGGATTTGGGGTCTGGCCCCCAGACCGCCACCTGCAGGGGAGTCGCTTTACAGGGGGTGAAGCAGGTCTTTAGGAGCTCTATCTTTCTCTCCAACCCTGTATTTCCTCTGCTCTCTCCTTTTGTGTCTGTCAGATGCAAGGTCAGTAACAACAACAACAACAAAAACAATAACCACCACAGTGACTAAGCAACAAGGGCAGCGAAAGGGGAACAAATGGAGTGCAGGAGCTGTGGATTATTCGTGGCGTAGGCACTCAGCTGTGGCAATAACCCCTTGAGGCAATCAATCCATACATGAAGAAGTAACACAGGTAACAGAGACGTATATGTCCCTGTGTGTTTCCACTGAGTTAATGTAAATGCACTTTTATTTACTTCTTCATGTATTTATTACCTTGCCAGGAGAATTTCTTTTAATTGCTAAAAAAAATGTCATATCAAGGGTACCAGGTGGTGCCACACCCAGTTAAGCACTCATGTTACAATGCAGGAGGACTGGGCTTCAACACCCTGGTTCCCACCTGCCAGGGGAAATCTTTACAAGTGGTGCAGAAGTGCTGCAGTTGTCTCTCTCTGTGTCTCAAACTCTCTCTACCTCCCTTCCCTCTCAATTCCTGTCTATTTATTCCAGTGAATAATCAAGAAAATAGAAAGTAAAAAAAGAAAAAGGAAAAGGAAATATTCCACGACTTCAAATGGGCTACTCAGGACAATGCTTTCCTTGTTAAGATCCGCACAGCATTCCATATGCAGAAAGGCAAAGACGCCATGTATTTTTAACCCAGTTTTTATATTTATTTATTTATTTAGGTGCTTATTCATTTTTGTTATTGATGAATTAATGTTTTACATTTGACATTGACTAAGGATCTGACACCAGCAGTCTCCAGTGACCCCTATATGGTACTCTGCCTCTACAAAACCGATCCATTGACCTGTCCATCCATCCATCCATCCACCCATACATCTATCCATCCATTCATCCATTCATCCATCCATCCATTCATCCATCCATCCATCCATCCATCCATCCATCCACCAGTCAACCAAGCTAAATACAAAAGGAGATCTCTCCTTAATGGTGAGCAGAAACAACGATGCATAGGTAGGTTGCAAAGGCCCATTTTGACTGAATAGGGCAGAGGGGCTGAACCAGGGAATGTGTTGGGGCGTGTGGGTTTGGGTGGGGTGAGCCGGAGACCCTGTGAGCTGGGTCACATTAGGGGCAGGCAGGGGGTGGAAGGGGTTGCGAACAGCAGTCACTGGAGAACGATCACAAGTGCTGGAGCTGGTGAGCAGGGCACCTGGAAGAGAGGACAGACAAAGGAGAGAAGCAAAGTGCGGAGGAGAGGAGAGGGGAGAGGATGGTGAGGACAGGAGAGGACAGGAGAGGACAGGATTGGAGGGCACCTGAGAAACCTACCTGGACAAAGGCAGCATACAGACATCCAGGAAGGCAGGCAGGCATGCAGGCAGCTCTGGCCTGGGCTCCCTGGATCCCGGGCGCACCTCCACCTGTCTTCTCTTGGCTGCCAGCCCTGAGGTCCCTCGTCGGTCAGCACTGTCTTCCCATCCTTCCGTCCCTCTGTGCCAGGGCCCAGGTGTCTGGGCGCTGTTGCCTGACCTAGTGGCAGGGCAGTTGGGCTGCCCAGTGCCAGTGTGGCCAGCACAGATTGCCAGGGGCTAGGACATCACAGAGGGCTCCTGTGGTTGCTAGGCCACGGGGACCCCGCCCATCCAGTTGACCAGCAGCCATGACCCCCACGCTGAACTTGACCTGAGAGGTGGTGGCCAGCCACCAGAGCCAGAGCCCCAGGCCAAAGCCGGTGCTGGTCGGCCGGGCCAAGGGGCTATGGGCAGATTGGTGTGTGTCTGGGCATGGGGCTGGCATCTGACAGTCCAGGGCGGGGGACCAAGGTCCGCCAGGCCCCTGTCCCACCATGTGCACTGACACACAGTCTTGCTGACTGACTGACAGTCCCCGCCCCAGAGATACCCACACCAAGTCCCTGGGTGCCCTGAGCTGCCCCTGAGGGTTGGTGGGTGCCTGCCTGGACACATGCCTCCGTAATGGAGGCCTCCATTAATCCCGTTGCCTATTGACAGCTGCCCTCCTGCCCCTCCTCCTCCTCCTCCGCCTCCTCTCCTCCTCCTCTTCTTCCTCCTCCTCTTCCTCCTCTTCCTCCTGCTCTTCCTCCTCCTCCTCCTCCACCCCCTCCTCCTCTTCCTCATCCTCAGAGGGACTCACTCAGGGCCCTTGGCCTAGGCAAGCCAGGGCTGCTGCTCTGGCTTCTGCAGCTTCTATCCAGTGGGGGGGATTGTAGGAATCTGTTCCTGTCAGTCCCTGATTCCTGGGACCTTCCATGCCTCCAGCTGCCCCCACTCTCTAGTCCTGACCGCTCCTCAAGGATACCCCCTTTCCCCTTACCCTCTGTCCCCCAGCTCCCAACTAACATCTACTGTGTTCCTCCCTGCGCTACTTTACTGCAACCCTGCTTCTGCCCTTCAGCCATGAGGGCCCAGGGCCAGCCCAGCTGCCATCTCACCATCCAGCAGGGGGACCTGCCCTAACGCCCTGCCACCACACCCACACACACAGCCCTGCACACACTCCTGGGCTCCCCTGCCTGCAGCCTGCCTCTCAAACAGTCTCCTTCTGCCCCCTAGCCCCCTTACAGCCTCTGCCACCGAGCCCCACAGACACCTGGGCATGAGCAGTGCAGACATGCAAACAGCTCCCCTCGCCCCCACTCCAGTTGCTCCAAGGTTGTCAAGAGTCTTTTTTTCATGCTGTAGGGGAGGGAGTTGAGACAGTCCAATGTCCTGGGGAGCAAGAACTGCAAACAGTCCATCTACAATGTAACATTTGGGTCTCAGGCCGCCCAATCCCTAGTGCGCTGTGCAGACCTTTGACTGGCAAAAACACCCCATCTGAGCGTGAGATCTGACTGGGCTAGTGGCTCTTTCTGTGGACTAAGAGACAGACAGACAGAGTTTTCAGGTTCAAAACCTATACTTGCCAGAAGATGGTCATTCACTTGGGTAAAAAAAAAAAAAAAAAAAAAAAAAGGCTTTTTATTTTTTTTCCCCTGCCTGGGTAACCTGTCTCCTGCCTGTTTCAAAGTGAAAAAAGGGAAAAATCTTTTTTGGAGGGAAAAGGACCAAAATGCAGGCAGGTGGACTCCGTGGAGGCTTCATGGGGAGTTGCTCCTGCCCTGGCACTAGAGCCCCAGCTGCTGTTCCAGGTGCTCTCTGATAACAGAGATCTCCGTGTGTCGTGTCATGACACTGTCATCAGGACTGACCCTCAGGATAATGAGGATTCAAAACGAGGCAGGTGATACTGCCTTCAAAAGTAAATCCAGGGAGGTTTGGCGGTATGTCAGAGGGTTAAGGGCTTGTGGGGCTCACGAATAGAGGGGACAGGTGGAGGGATTTGGGGTCTGGCCCCCAGACCGCCACCTGCAGGGGAGTCGCTTTACAGGGGGTGAAGCAGGTCTTTAGGAGCTCTATCTTTCTCTCCAACCCTGTATTTCCTCTGCTCTCTCCTTTTGTGTCTGTCAGATGCAAGGTCAGTAACAACAACAACAACAAAAACAATAACCACCACAGTGACTAAGCAACAAGGGCAGCGAAAGGGGAACAAATGGAGTGCAGGAGCTGTGGATTATTCGTGGCGTAGGCACTCAGCTGTGGCAATAACCCCTTGAGGCAATCAATCCATACATGAAGAAGTAACACAGGTAACAGAGACGTATATGTCCCTGTGTGTTTCCACTGAGTTAATGTAAATGCACTTTTATTTACTTCTTCATGTATTTATTACCTTGCCAGGAGAATTTCTTTTAATTGCTAAAAAAAATGTCATATCAAGGGTACCAGGTGGTGCCACACCCAGTTAAGCACTCATGTTACAATGCAGGAGGACTGGGCTTCAACACCCTGGTTCCCACCTGCCAGGGGAAATCTTTACAAGTGGTGCAGAAGTGCTGCAGTTGTCTCTCTCTGTGTCTCAAACTCTCTCTACCTCCCTTCCCTCTCAATTCCTGTCTATTTATTCCAGTGAATAATCAAGAAAATAGAAAGTAAAAAAAGAAAAAGGAAAAGGAAATATTCCACGACTTCAAATGGGCTACTCAGGACAATGCTTTCCTTGTTAAGATCCGCACAGCATTCCATATGCAGAAAGGCAAAGACGCCATGTATTTTTAACCCAGTTTTTATATTTATTTATTTATTTAGGTGCTTATTCATTTTTGTTATTGATGAATTAATGTTTTACATTTGACATTGACTAAGGATCTGACACCAGCAGTCTCCAGTGACCCCTATATGGTACTCTGCCTCTACAAAACCGATCCATTGACCTGTCCATCCATCCATCCATCCACCCATACATCTATCCATCCATTCATCCATTCATCCATCCATCCATTCATCCATCCATCCATCCATCCATCCATCCATCCATCCACCAGTCAACCAAGCTAAATACAAAAGGAGATCTCTCCTTAATGGTGAGCAGAAACAACGATGCATAGGTAGGTTGCAAAGGCCCATTTTGACTTAATAGGGCAGAGGGGCTGAACCAGGGAATGTGTTGGGGCGTGTGGGTTTGGGTGGGGTGAGCCGGAGACCCTGTGAGCTGGGTCACATTAGGGGCAGGCAGGGGGTGGAAGGGGTTGCGAACAGCAGTCACTGGAGAACCATCACAAGTGCTGGAGCTGGTGAGCAGGGCACCTGGAAGAGAGGACAGACAAAGGAGAGAAGCAAAGTGCGGAGGAGAGGAGAGGGGAGAGGATGGTGAGGACAGGAGAGGACAGGAGAGGACAGGATTGGAGGGCACCTGAGAAACCTACCTGGACAAAGGCAGCATACAGACATCCAGGAAGGCAGGCAGGCATGCAGGCAGCTCTGGCCTGGGCTCCCTGGATCCCGGGCGCACCTCCACCTGTCTTCTCTTGGCTGCCAGCCCTGAGGTCCCTCGTCGGTCAGCACTGTCTTCCCATCCTTCCGTCCCTCTGTGCCAGGGCCCAGGTGTCTGGGCGCTGTTGCCTGACCTAGTGGCAGGGCAGTTGGGCTGCCCAGTGCCAGTGTGGCCAGCACAGATTGCCAGGGGCTAGGACATCACAGAGGGCTCCTGTGGTTGCTAGGCCACGGGGACCCCGCCCATCCAGTTGACCAGCAGCCATGACCCCCACGCTGAACTTGACCTGAGAGGTGGTGGCCAGCCACCAGAGCCAGAGCCCCAGGCCAAAGCCGGTGCTGGTCGGCCGGGCCAAGGGGCTATGGGCAGATTGGTGTGTGTCTGGGCATGGGGCTGGCATCTGACAGTCCAGGGCGGGGGACCAAGGTCCGCCAGGCCCCTGTCCCACCATGTGCACTGACACACAGTCTTGCTGACTGACTGACAGTCCCCGCCCCAGAGATACCCACACCAAGTCCCTGGGTGCCCTGAGCTGCCCCTGAGGGTTGGTGGGTGCCTGCCTGGACACATGCCTCCGTAATGGAGGCCTCCATTAATCCCGTTGCCTATTGACAGCTGCCCTCCTGCCCCTCCTCCTCCTCCTCCGCCTCCTCTCCTCCTCCTCTTCTTCCTCCTCCTCTTCCTCCTCTTCCTCCTGCTCTTCCTCCTCCTCCTCCTCCACCCCCTCCTCCTCTTCCTCATCCTCAGAGGGACTCACTCAGGGCCCTTGGCCTAGGCAAGCCAGGGCTGCTGCTCTGGCTTCTGCAGCTTCTATCCAGTGGGGGGGGATTGTAGGAATCTGTTCCTGTCAGTCCCTGATTCCTGGGACCTTCCATGCCTCCAGCTGCCCCCACTCTCTAGTCCTGACCCCTCCTCAAGGATGCCCCCTTTCCCCTTACCCTCTGTCCCCCAGCTCCCAACTAACATCTACTGTGTTCCTCCCTGCGCTACTTTACTGCCACCCTGCTTCTGCCCTTCAGCCATGAGGGCCCAGGGCCAGCCCAGCTGCCATCTCACCATCCAGCAGGGGGACCTGCCCTAACGCCCTGCCACCACACCCACACACACAGCCCTGCACACACTCCTGGGCTCCCCTGCCTGCAGCCTGCCTCTCAAACAGTCTCCTTCTGCCCCCTAGCCCCCTTACAGCCTCTGCCACCGAGCCCCACAGACACCTGGGCATGAGCAGTGCAGACATGCAAACAGCTCCCCTCGCCCCCACTCCAGTTGCTCCAAGGTTGTCAAGAGTCTTTTTTTCATGCTGTAGGGGAGGGAGTTGAGACAGTCCAATGTCCTGGGGAGCAAGAACTGCAAACAGTCCATCTATAATGTAACATTTGTGTCTCAGGCCGCCCAATCCCTAGTGCGCTGTGCAGACCTTTGACTGGCAAAAACACCCCATCTGAGCGTGAGATCTGACTGGGCTAGTGGCTCTTTCTGTGGACTAAGAGACAGACAGACAGAGTTTTCAGGTTCAAAACCTATAGTTGCCAGAAGATGGTCATTCAATTGGGTAAAAAAAAAAAAAAAAAAAAAAAAAGGCTTTTTATTTTTTTTCCCCTGCCTGGGTAACCTGTCTACTGCCTGTTTCAAAGTGAAAAAAGGGAAAAATCTTTTTTGGAGGGAAAAGGACCAAAATGCAGGCAGGTGGACTCCGTGGAGGGTTCATGTGGAGTTGCTCCTGCCCTGGCACTAGAGCCCCAGCTGCTGTTCCAGGTGCTCTCTGATAACAGAGATCTCCGTGTGTCGTGTCATGACACTGTCATCAGGACTGACCCTCAGGATAATGAGGATTCAAAACGAGGCAGGTGATACTGCCTTCAAAAGTAAATCCAGGGAGGTTTGGCGGTATGTCAGAGGGTTAAGGGCTTGTGGGGCTCACGAATAGAGGGGACAGGTGGAGGGATTTGGGGTCTGGCCCCCAGACCGCCACCTGCAGGGGAGTCGCTTTACAGGGGGTGAAGCAGGTCTTTAGGAGCTCTATCTTTCTCTCCAACCCTGTATTTCCTCTGCTCTCTCCTTTTGTGTCTGTCAGATGCAAGGTCAGTAACAACAACAACAACAAAAACAATAACCACCACAGTGACTAAGCAACAAGGGCAGCGAAAGGGGAACAAATGGAGTGCAGGAGCTGTGGATTATTCGTGGCGTAGGCACTCAGCTGTGGCAATAACCCCTTGAGGCAATCAATCCATACATGAAGAAGTAACACAGGTAACAGAGACGTATATGTCCCTGTGTGTTTCCACTGAGTTAATGTAAATGCACTTTTATTTACTTCTTCATGTATTTATTACCTTGCCACGAGAATTTATTTTAATTGTTAAAAAAAATGTCATATCAAGGGTATCAGGTGGTGCCACACCCAGTTAAGCACTCATGTTACAATGCAGGAGGACTGGGCTTCAACACCCTGGTTCCCACCTGCCAGGGGAAATCTTTACAAGTGGTGCAGAAGTGCTGCAGTTGTCTCTCTCTGTGTCTCAAACTCTCTCTACCTCCCTTCCCTCTCAATTCCTGTCTATTTATTCCAGTGAATAATCAAGAAAATAGAAAGTAAAAAAAGAAAAAGGAAAAGGAAATATTCCACGACTTCAAATGGGCTACTCAGGACAATGCTTTCCTTGTTAAGATCCGCACAGCATTCCATATGCAGAAAGGCAAAGACGCCATGTATTTTTAACCCAGTTTTTATATTTATTTATTTATTTAGGTGCTTATTCATTTTTGTTATTGATGAATTAATGTTTTACATTTGACATTGACTAAGGATCTGACACCAGCGGTCTCCAGTGACCCCTATATGGTACTCTGCCTCTACAAAACCGATCCATTGACCTGTCCATCCATACATCCATCCACCCATACATCTATCCATCCATTCATCCATTCATCCATCCATCCATTCATCCATCCATCCATCCATCCATCCACCCATCCATCCATCCACCAGTCAACCAAGCTAAATACAAAAGGAGATCTCTCCTTAATGGTGAGCAGAAACAACGATGCATAGGTAGGTTGCAAAGGCCCATTTTGACTGAATAGGGCAGAGGGGCTGAACCAGGGAATGTGTTGGGGCGTGTGTGTTTGGGTGGGGTGAGCCGGAGACCCTGTGAGCTGGGTCACATTAGGGGCAGGCAGGGGGTGAAAGGGGTTGCGAACAGCTGTCACTGGAGAACCATCACAAGTGCTGGAGCTGGTGAGCAGGGCACCTGGAAGAGAGGACAGACAAAGGAGAGAAGCAAAGTGCGGAGGAGAGGAGAGGGGAGAGGATGGTGAGGACAGGAGAGGACAGGAGAGGACAGGATTGGAGGGCACCTGAGAAACCTACCTGGACAAAGGCAGCATACAGACATCCAGGAAGGCAGGCAGGCATGCAGGCAGCTCTGGCCTGGGCTCCCTGGATCCCGGGCGCACCTCCACCTGTCTTCTCTTGGCTGCCAGCCCTGAGGTCCCTCGTCGGTCAGCACTGTCTTCCCATCCTTCCGTCCCTCTGTGCCAGGGCCCAGGTGTCTGGGCGCTGTTGCCTGACCTAGTGGCAGGGCAGTTGGGCTGCCCAGTGCCAGTGTGGCCAGCACAGATTGCCAGGGGCTAGGACATCACAGAGGGCTCCTGTGGTTGCTAGGCCACGGGGACCCCGCCCATCCAGTTGACCAGCAGCCATGACCCCCACGCTGAACTTGACCTGAGAGGTGGTGGCCAGCCACCAGAGCCAGAGCCCCAGGCCAAAGCCAATGCTGGTCGGCCGGGCCAAGGGGCTATGGGCAGATTGGTGTGTGTCTGGGCATGGGGCTGGTATCTGACAGTCCAGGGCGGGGGACCAAGGTCCGCCAGGCCCCTGTCCCACCATGTGCACTGACACACAGTCTTGCTGACTGACTGACAGTCCCCGCCCCAGAGATACCCACACCAAGTCCCTGGGTGCCCTGAGCTGCCCCTGAGGGTTGGTGGGTGCCTGCCTGGACATATGCCTCCGTAATGGAGGCCTCCATTAATCCCGTTGCCTATTGACAGCTGCCCTCCTGCCCCTCCTCCTCCTCCTCCGCCTCCTCTCCTCCTCATCTTCTTCCTCCTCCTCTTCCTCCTCTTCCTCCTGCTCTTCCTCCTCCTCCTCCTCCACCCCCTCCTCCTCTTCCTCATCCTCAGAGGGACTCACTCAGGGCCCTTGGCCTAGGCAAGCCAGGGCTGCTGCTCTGGCTTCTGCAGCTTCTATCCAGTGGGGGGGGATTGTAGGAATCTGTTCCTGTCAGTCCCTGATTCCTGGGACCTTCCATGCCTCCAGCTGCCCCCACTCTCTAGTCCTGACCCCTCCTCAAGGATGCCCCCTTTCCCCTTACCCTCTGTCCCCCAGCTCCCAACTAACATCTACTGTGTTCCTCCCTGCGCTACTTTACTGCCACCCTGCTTCTGCCCTTCAGCCATGAGGGCCCAGGGCCAGCCCAGCTGCCATCTCACCATCCAGCAGGGGGACCTGCCCTAACGCCCTGCCACCACACCCACACACACAGCCCTGCACACACTCCTGGGCTCCCCTGCCTGCAGCCTGCCCTCAAACAGTCTCCTTCTGCCCCCTAGCCCCCTTACAGCCTCTGCCACCGAGCCCCACAGACACCTGGGCATCAGCAGTGCAGACATGCAAACAGCTCCCCTCGCCCCCACTCCAGTTGCTCCAAGGTTGTCAAGAGTCTTTTTTTCATGCTGTAGGGGAGGGAGTTGAGACAGTCCAATGTCCTGGGGAGCAAGAACTGCAAACAGTCCATCTACAATGTAACATTTGGGTCTCAGGCCGCCCAATCCCTAGTGCGCTGTGCAGACCTTTGACTGGCAAAAACACCCCATCTGAGCGTGAGATCTGACTGGGCTAGTGGCTCTTTCTGTGGACTAAGAGACAGACAGACAGAGTTTTCAGGTTCAAAACCTATACTTGCCAGAAGATGGTCATTCACTTGGGTAAAAAAAAAAAAAAAAAAAAAAAAAAAAAAAGGCTTTTTATTTTTTTTCCCCTGCCTGGGTAACCTGTCTCCTGCCTGTTTCAAAGTGAAAAAAGGGAAAAATCTTTTTTGGAGGGAAAAGGACCAAAATGCAGGCAGGTGGACTCCGTGGAGGCTTCATGGGCAGTTGCTCCTGCCCTGGCACTAGAGCCCCAGCTGCTGTTCCAGGTGCTCTCTGATAACAGAGATCTCCATGTGTCGTGTCATGACACTGTCATCAGGACTGACCCTCAGGATAATGAGGATTCAAAACGAGGCAGGTGATACTGCCTTCAAAAGTAAATCCAGGGAGGTTTGGCGGTATGTCAGAGGGTTAAGGGCTTGTGGGGCTCACGAATAGAGGGGACAGGTGGAGGGATTTGGGGTCTGGCCCCCAGACCGCCACCTGCAGGGGAGTCGCTTTACAGGGGGTGAAGCAGGTCTTTAGGAGCTCTATCTTTCTCTCCAACCCTGTATTTCCTCTGCTCTCTCCTTTTGTGTCTGTCAGATGCAAGGTCAGTAACAACAACAACAACAAAAACAATAACCACCACAGTGACTAAGCAACAAGGGCAGCGAAAGGGGAACAAATGGAGTGCAGGAGCTGTGGATTATTCGTGGCGTAGGCACTCAGCTGTGGCAATAACCCCTTGAGGCAATCAATCCATACATGAAGAAGTAACACAGGTAACAGAGACGTATATGTCCCTGTGTGTTTCCACTGAGTTAATGTAAATGCACTTTTATTTACTTCTTCATGTATTTATTACCTTGCCAGGAGAATTTCTTTTAATTGCTAAAAAAAATGTCATATCAAGGGTACCAGGTGGTGCCACACCCAGTTAAGCACTCATGTTACAATGCAGGAGGACTGGGCTTCAACACCCTGGTTCCCACCTGCCAGGGGAAATCTTTACAAGTGGTGCAGAAGTGCTGCAGTTGTCTCTCTCTGTGTCTCAAACTCTCTCTACCTCCCTTCCCTCTCAATTCCTGTCTATTTATTCCAGTGAATAATCAAGAAAATAGAAAGTAAAAAAAGAAAAAGGAAAAGGAAATATTCCACGACTTCAAATGGGCTACTCAGGACAATGCTTTCCTTGTTAAGATCCGCACAGCATTCCATATGCAGAAAGGCAAAGACGCCATGTATTTTTAACCCAGTTTTTATATTTATTTATTTATTTAGGTGCTTATTCATTTTTGTTATTGATGAATTAATGTTTTACATTTGACATTGACTAAGGATCTGACACCAGCAGTCTCCAGTGACCCCTATATGGTACTCTGCCTCTACAAAACCGATCCATTGACCTGTCCATCCATCCATCCATCCACCCATACATCTATCCATCCATTCATCCATTCATCCATCCATCCATTCATCCATCCATCCATCCATCCATCCATCCATCCATCCATCCACCAGTCAACCAAGCTAAATACAAAAGGAGATCTCTCCTTAATGGTGAGCAGAAACAACGATGCATAGGTAGGTTGCAAAGGCCCATTTTGACTGAATAGGGCAGAGGGGCTGAACCAGGGAATGTGTTGGGGCGTGTGGGTTTGGGTGGGGTGAGCCGGAGACCCTGTGAGCTGGGTCACATTAGGGGCAGGCAGGGGGTGGAAGGGGTTGCGAACAGCAGTCACTGGAGAACCATCACAAGTGCTGGAGCTGGTGAGCAGGGCACCTGGAAGAGAGGACAGACAAAGGAGAGAAGCAAAGTGCGGAGGAGAGGAGAGGGGAGAGGATGGTGAGGACAGGAGAGGACAGGAGAGGACAGGATTGGAGGGCACCTGAGAAACCTACCTGGACAAAGGCAGCATACAGACATCCAGGAAGGCAGGCAGGCATGCAGGCAGCTCTGGCCTGGGCTCCCTGGATCCCGGGCGCACCTCCACCTGTCTTCTCTTGGCTGCCAGCCCTGAGGTCCCTCGTCGGTCAGCACTGTCTTCCCATCCTTCCGTCCCTCTGTGCCAGGGCCCAGGTGTCTGGGCGCTGTTGCCTGACCTAGTGGCAGGGCAGTTGGGCTGCCCAGTGCCAGTGTGGCCAGCACAGATTGCCAGGGGCTAGGACATCACAGAGGGCTCCTGTGGTTGCTAGGCCACGGGGACCCCGCCCATCCAGTTGACCAGCAGCCATGACCCCCACGCTGAACTTGACCTGAGAGGTGGTGGCCAGCCACCAGAGCCAGAGCCCCAGGCCAAAGCCGGTGCTGGTCGGCCGGGCCAAGGGGCTATGGGCAGATTGGTGTGTGTCTGGGCATGGGGCTGGCATCTGACAGTCCAGGGCGGGGGACCAAGGTCCGCCAGGCCCCTGTCCCACCATGTGCACTGACACACAGTCTTGCTGACTGACTGACAGTCCCCGCCCCAGAGATACCCACACCAAGTCCCTGGGTGCCCTGAGCTGCCCCTGAGGGTTGGTGGGTGCCTGCCTGGACACATGCCTCCGTAATGGAGGCCTCCATTAATCCCGTTGCCTATTGACAGCTGCCCTCCTGCCCCTCCTCCTCCTCCTCCGCCTCCTCTCCTCCTCCTCTTCTTCCTCCTCCTCTTCCTCCTCTTCCTCCTGCTCTTCCTCCTCCTCCTCCTCCACCCCCTCCTCCTCTTCCTCATCCTCAGAGGGACTCACTCAGGGCCCTTGGCCTAGGCAAGCCAGGGCTGCTGCTCTGGCTTCTGCAGCTTCTATCCAGTGGGGGGGATTGTAGGAATCTGTTCCTGTCAGTCCCTGATTCCTGGGACCTTCCATGCCTCCAGCTGCCCCCACTCTCTAGTCCTGACCGCTCCTCAAGGATGCCCCCTTTCCCCTTACCCTCTGTCCCCCAGCTCCCAACTAACATCTACTGTGTTCCTCCCTGCGCTACTTTACTGCAACCCTGCTTCTGCCCTTCAGCCATGAGGGCCCAGGGCCAGCCCAGCTGCCATCTCACCATCCAGCAGGGGGACCTGCCCTAACGCCCTGCCACCACACCCACACACACAGCCCTGCACACACTCCTGGGCTCCCCTGCCTGCAGCCTGCCTCTCAAACAGTCTCCTTCTGCCCCCTAGCCCCCTTACAGCCTCTGCCACCGAGCCCCACAGACACCTGGGCATGAGCAGTGCAGACATGCAAACAGCTCCCCTCGCCCCCACTCCAGTTGCTCCAAGGTTGTCAAGAGTCTTTTTTTCATGCTGTAGGGGAGGGAGTTGAGACAGTCCAATGTCCTGGGGAGCAAGAACTGCAAACAGTCCATCTACAATGTAACATTTGGGTCTCAGGCCGCCCAATCCCTAGTGCGCTGTGCAGACCTTTGACTGGCAAAAACACCCCATCTGAGCGTGAGATCTGACTGGGCTAGTGGCTCTTTCTGTGGACTAAGAGACAGACAGACAGAGTTTTCAGGTTCAAAACCTATACTTGCCAGAACATGGTCATTCACTTGGGTAAAAAAAAAAAAAAAAAAAAAAAAGGCTTTTTATTTTTTTTCCCCTGCCTGGGTAACCTGTCTCCTGCCTGTTTCAAAGTGAAAAAAGGGAAAAATCTTTTTTGGAGGGAAAAGGACCAAAATGCAGGCAGGTGGACTCCGTGGAGGCTTCATGGGCAGTTGCTCCTGCCCTGGCACTAGAGCCCCAGCTGCTGTTCCAGGTGCTCTCTGATAACAGAGATCTCCGTGTGTCGTGTCATGACACTGTCATCAGGACTGACCCTCAGGATAATGAGGATTCAAAACGAGGCAGGTGATACTGCCTTCAAAAGTAAATCCAGGGAGGTTTGGCGGTATGTCAGAGGGTTAAGGGCTTGTGGGGCTCACGAATAGAGGGGACAGGTGGAGGGATTTGGGGTCTGGCCCCCAGACCGCCACCTGCAGGGGAGTCGCTTTACAGGGGGTGAAGCAGGTCTTTAGGAGCTCTATCTTTCTCTCCAACCCTGTATTTCCTCTGCTCTCTCCTTTTGTGTCTGTCAGATGCAAGGTCAGTAACAACAACAACAACAAAAACAATAACCACCACAGTGACTAAGCAACAAGGGCAGCGAAAGGGGAACAAATGGAGTGCAGGAGCTGTGGATTATTCGTGGCGTAGGCACTCAGCTGTGGCAATAACCCCTTGAGGCAATCAATCCATACATGAAGAAGTAACACAGGTAACAGAGACGTATATGTCCCTGTGTGTTTCCACTGAGTTAATGTAAATGCACTTTTATTTACTTCTTCATGTATTTATTACCTTGCCAGGAGAATTTCTTTTAATTGCTAAAAAAAATGTCATATCAAGGGTACCAGGTGGTGCCACACCCAGTTAAGCACTCATGTTACAATGCAGGAGGACTGGGCTTCAACACCCTGGTTCCCACCTGCCAGGGGAAATCTTTACAAGTGGTGCAGAAGTGCTGCAGTTGTCTCTCTCTGTGTCTCAAACTCTCTCTACCTCCCTTCCCTCTCAATTCCTGTCTATTTATTCCAGTGAATAATCAAGAAAATAGAAAGTAAAAAAAGAAAAAGGAAAAGGAAATATTCCACGACTTCAAATGGGCTACTCAGGACAATGCTTTCCTTGTTAAGATCCGCACAGCATTCCATATGCAGAAAGGCAAAGACGCCATGTATTTTTAACCCAGTTTTTATATTTATTTATTTATTTAGGTGCTTATTCATTTTTGTTATTGATGAATTAATGTTTTACATTTGACATTGACTAAGGATCTGACACCAGCAGTCTCCAGTGACCCCTATATGGTACTCTGCCTCTACAAAACCGATCCATTGACCTGTCCATCCATCCATCCATCCACCCATACATCTATCCATCCATTCATCCATTCATCCATCCATCCATTCATCCATCCATCCATCCATCCATCCATCCATCCATCCATCCACCAGTCAACCAAGCTAAATACAAAAGGAGATCTCTCCTTAATGGTGAGCAGAAACAACGATGCATAGGTAGGTTGCAAAGGCCCATTTTGACTGAATAGGGCAGAGGGGCTGAACCAGGGAATGTGTTGGGGCGTGTGGGTTTGGGTGGGGTGAGCCGGAGACCCTGTGAGCTGGGTCACATTAGGGGCAGGCAGGGGGTGGAAGGGGTTGCGAACAGCAGTCACTGGAGAACCATCACAAGTGCTGGAGCTGGTGAGCAGGGCACCTGGAAGAGAGGACAGACAAAGGAGAGAAGCAAAGTGCGGAGGAGAGGAGAGGGGAGAGGATGGTGAGGACAGGAGAGGACAGGAGAGGACAGGATTGGAGGGCACCTGAGAAACCTACCTGGACAAAGGCAGCATACAGACATCCAGGAAGGCAGGCAGGCATGCAGGCAGCTCTGGCCTGGGCTCCCTGGATCCCGGGCGCACCTCCACCTGTCTTCTCTTGGCTGCCAGCCCTGAGGTCCCTCGTCGGTCAGCACTGTCTTCCCATCCTTCCGTCCCTCTGTGCCAGGGCCCAGGTGTCTGGGCGCTGTTGCCTGACCTAGTGGCAGGGCAGTTGGGCTGCCCAGTGCCAGTGTGGCCAGCACAGATTGCCAGGGGCTAGGACATCACAGAGGGCTCCTGTGGTTGCTAGGCCACGGGGACCCCGCCCATCCAGTTGACCAGCAGCCATGACCCCCACGCTGAACTTGACCTGAGAGGTGGTGGCCAGCCACCAGAGCCAGAGCCCCAGGCCAAAGCCGGTGCTGGTCGGCCGGGCCAAGGGGCTATGGGCAGATTGGTGTGTGTCTGGGCATGGGGCTGGCATCTGACAGTCCAGGGCGGGGGACCAAGGTCCGCCAGGCCCCTGTCCCACCATGTGCACTGACACACAGTCTTGCTGACTGACTGACAGTCCCCGCCCCAGAGATACCCACACCAAGTCCCTGGGTGCCCTGAGCTGCCCCTGAGGGTTGGTGGGTGCCTGCCTGGACACATGCCTCCGTAATGGAGGCCTCCATTAATCCCGTTGCCTATTGACAGCTGCCCTCCTGCCCCTCCTCCTCCTCCTCCGCCTCCTCTCCTCCTCCTCTTCTTCCTCCTCCTCTTCCTCCTCTTCCTCCTGCTCTTCCTCCTCCTCCTCCTCCACCCCCTCCTCCTCTTCCTCATCCTCAGAGGGACTCACTCAGGGCCCTTGGCCTAGGCAAGCCAGGGCTGCTGCTCTGGCTTCTGCAGCTTCTATCCAGTGGGGGGGATTGTAGGAATCTGTTCCTGTCAGTCCCTGATTCCTGGGACCTTCCATGCCTCCAGCTGCCCCCACTCTCTAGTCCTGACCGCTCCTCAAGGATGCCCCCTTTCCCCTTACCCTCTGTCCCCCAGCTCCCAACTAACATCTACTGTGTTCCTCCCTGCGCTACTTTACTGCAACCCTGCTTCTGCCCTTCAGCCATGAGGGCCCAGGGCCAGCCCAGCTGCCATCTCACCATCCAGCAGGGGGACCTGCCCTAACGCCCTGCCACCACACCCACACACACAGCCCTGCACACACTCCTGGGCTCCCCTGCCTGCAGCCTGCCTCTCAAACAGTCTCCTTCTGCCCCCTAGCCCCCTTACAGCCTCTGCCACCGAGCCCCACAGACACCTGGGCATGAGCAGTGCAGACATGCAAACAGCTCCCCTCGCCCCCACTCCAGTTGCTCCAAGGTTGTCAAGAGTCTTTTTTTCATGCTGTAGGGGAGGGAGTTGAGACAGTCCAATGTCCTGGGGAGCAAGAACTGCAAACAGTCCATCTACAATGTAACATTTGGGTCTCAGGCCGCCCAATCCCTAGTGCGCTGTGCAGACCTTTGACTGGCAAAAACACCCCATCTGAGCGTGAGATCTGACTGGGCTAGTGGCTCTTTCTGTGGACTAAGAGACAGACAGACAGAGTTTTCAGGTTCAAAACCTATACTTGCCAGAACATGGTCATTCACTTGGGTAAAAAAAAAAAAAAAAAAAAAAAGGCTTTTTATTTTTTTTCCCCTGCCTGGGTAACCTGTCTCCTGCCTGTTTCAAAGTGAAAAAAGGGAAAAATCTTTTTTGGAGGGAAAAGGACCAAAATGCAGGCAGGTGGACTCCGTGGAGGCTTCATGGGCAGTTGCTCCTGCCCTGGCACTAGAGCCCCAGCTGCTGTTCCAGGTGCTCTCTGATAACAGAGATCTCCGTGTGTCGTGTCATGACACTGTCATCAGGACTGACCCTCAGGATAATGAGGATTCAAAACGAGGCAGGTGATACTGCCTTCAAAAGTAAATCCAGGGAGGTTTGGCGGTATGTCAGAGGGTTAAGGGCTTGTGGGGCTCACGAATAGAGGGGACAGGTGGAGGGATTTGGGGTCTGGCCCCCAGACCGCCACCTGCAGGGGAGTCGCTTTACAGGGGGTGAAGCAGGTCTTTAGGAGCTCTATCTTTCTCTCCAACCCTGTATTTCCTCTGCTCTCTCCTTTTGTGTCTGTCAGATGCAAGGTCAGTAACAACAACAACAACAAAAACAATAACCACCACAGTGACTAAGCAACAAGGGCAGCGAAAGGGGAACAAATGGAGTGCAGGAGCTGTGGATTATTCGTGGCGTAGGCACTCAGCTGTGGCAATAACCCCTTGAGGCAATCAATCCATACATGAAGAAGTAACACAGGTAACAGAGACGTATATGTCCCTGTGTGTTTCCACTGAGTTAATGTAAATGCACTTTTATTTACTTCTTCATGTATTTATTACCTTGCCAGGAGAATTTCTTTTAATTGCTAAAAAAAATGTCATATCAAGGGTACCAGGTGGTGCCACACCCAGTTAAGCACTCATGTTACAATGCAGGAGGACTGGGCTTCAACACCCTGGTTCCCACCTGCCAGGGGAAATCTTTACAAGTGGTGCAGAAGTGCTGCAGTTGTCTCTCTCTGTGTCTCAAACTCTCTCTACCTCCCTTCCCTCTCAATTCCTGTCTATTTATTCCAGTGAATAATCAAGAAAATAGAAAGTAAAAAAAGAAAAAGGAAAAGGAAATATTCCACGACTTCAAATGGGCTACTCAGGACAATGCTTTCCTTGTTAAGATCCGCACAGCATTCCATATGCAGAAAGGCAAAGACGCCATGTATTTTTAACCCAGTTTTTATATTTATTTATTTATTTAGGTGCTTATTCATTTTTGTTATTGATGAATTAATGTTTTACATTTGACATTGACTAAGGATCTGACACCAGCAGTCTCCAGTGACCCCTATATGGTACTCTGCCTCTACAAAACCGATCCATTGACCTGTCCATCCATCCATCCATCCACCCATACATCTATCCATCCATTCATCCATTCATCCATCCATCCATTCATCCATCCATCCATCCATCCATCCATCCATCCACCAGTCAACCAAGCTAAATACAAAAGGAGATCTCTCCTTAATGGTGAGCAGAAACAACGATGCATAGGTAGGTTGCAAAGGCCCATTTTGACTGAATAGGGCAGAGGGGCTGAACCAGGGAATGTGTTGGGGCGTGTGGGTTTGGGTGGGGTGAGCCGGAGACCCTGTGAGCTGGGTCACATTAGGGGCAGGCAGGGGGTGGAAGGGGTTGCGAACAGCAGTCACTGGAGAACCATCACAAGTGCTGGAGCTGGTGAGCAGGGCACCTGGAAGAGAGGACAGACAAAGGAGAGAAGCAAAGTGCGGAGGAGAGGAGAGGGGAGAGGATGGTGAGGACAGGAGAGGACAGGAGAGGACAGGATTGGAGGGCACCTGAGAAACCTACCTGGACAAAGGCAGCATACAGACATCCAGGAAGGCAGGCAGGCATGCAGGCAGCTCTGGCCTGGGCTCCCTGGATCCCGGGCGCACCTCCACCTGTCTTCTCTTGGCTGCCAGTCCTGAGGTCCCTCGTCGGTCAGCACTGTCTTCCCATCCTTCCGTCCCTCTGTGCCAGGGCCCAGGTGTCTGGGCGCTGTTGCCTGACCTAGTGGCAGGGCAGTTGGGCTGCCCAGTGCCAGTGTGGCCAGCACAGATTGCCAGGGGCTAGGACATCACAGAGGGCTCCTGTGGTTGCTAGGCCACGGGGACCCCGCCCATCCAGTTGACCAGCAGCCATGACCCCCACGCTGAACTTGACCTGAGAGGTGGTGGCCAGCCACCAGAGCCAGAGCCCCAGGCCAAAGCCAATGCTGGTCGGCCGGGCCAAGGGGCTATGGGCAGATTGGTGTGTGTCTGGGCATGGGGCTGGTATCTGACAGTCCAGGGCGGGGGACCAAGGTCCGCCAGGCCCCTGTCCCACCATGTGCACTGACACACAGTCTTGCTGACTGACTGACAGTCCCCGCCCCAGAGATACCCACACCAAGTCCCTGGGTGCCCTGAGCTGCCCCTGAGGGTTGGTGGGTGCCTGCCTGGACATATGCCTCCGTAATGGAGGCCTCCATTAATCCCGTTGCCTATTGACAGCTGCCCTCCTGCCCCTCCTCCTCCTCCTCCGCCTCCTCTCCTCCTCATCTTCTTCCTCCTCCTCTTCCTCCTCTTCCTCCTGCTCTTCCTCCTCCTCCTCCTCCACCCCCTCCTCCTCTTCCTCATCCTCAGAGGGACTCACTCAGGTCCCTTGGCCTAGGCAAGCCAGGGCTGCTGCTCTGGCTTCTGCAGCTTCTATCCAGTGGGGGGGATTGTAGGAATCTGTTCCTGTCAGTCCCTGATTCCTGGGACCTTCCATGCCTCCAGCTGCCCCCACTCTCTAGTCCTGACCCCTCCTCAAGGATGCCCCCTTTCCCCTTACCCTCTGTCCCCCAGCTCCCAACTAACATCTACTGTGTTCCTCCCTGCGCTACTTTACTGCCACCCTGCTTCTGCCCTTCAGCCATGAGGGCCCAGGGCCAGCCCAGCTGCCATCTCACCATCCAGCAGGGGGACCTGCCCTAACGCCCTGCCACCACACCCACACACACAGCCCTGCACACACTCCTGGGCTCCCCTGCCTGCAGCCTGCCCTCAAACAGTCTCCTTCTGCCCCCTAGCCCCCTTACAGCCTCTGCCACCGAGCCCCACAGACACCTGGGCATCAGCAGTGCAGACATGCAAACAGCTCCCCTCGCCCCCACTCCAGTTGCTCCAAGGTTGTCAAGAGTCTTTTTTTCATGCTGTAGGGGAGGGAGTTGAGACAGTCCAATGTCCTGGGGAGCAAGAACTGCAAACAGTCCATCTACAATGTAACATTTGGGTCTCAGGCCGCCCAATCCCTAGTGCGCTGTGCAGACCTTTGACTGGCAAAAACACCCCATCTGAGCGTGAGATCTGACTGGGCTAGTGGCTCTTTCTGTGGACTAAGAGACAGACAGACAGAGTTTTCAGGTTCAAAACCTATACTTGCCAGAAGATGGTCATTCACTTGGGTAAAAAAAAAAAAAAAAAAAAAAAGGCTTTTTATTTTTTTTCCCCTGCCTGGGTAACCTGTCTCCTGCCTGTTTCAAAGTGAAAAAAGGGAAAAATCTTTTTTGGAGGGAAAAGGACCAAAATGCAGGCAGGTGGACTCCGTGGAGGCTTCATGGGCAGTTGCTCCTGCCCTGGCACTAGAGCCCCAGCTGCTGTTCCAGGTGCTCTCTGATAACAGAGATCTCCGTGTGTCGTGTCATGACACTGTCATCAGGACTGACCCTCAGGATAATGAGGATTCAAAACGAGGCAGGTGATACTGCCTTCAAAAGTAAATCCAGGGAGGTTTGGCGGTATGTCAGAGGGTTAAGGGCTTGTGGGGCTCACGAATAGAGGGGACAGGTGGAGGGATTTGGGGTCTGGCCCCCAGACCGCCACCTGCAGGGGAGTCGCTTTACAGGGGGTGAAGCAGGTCTTTAGGAGCTCTATCTTTCTCTCCAACCCTGTATTTCCTCTGCTCTCTCCTTTTGTGTCTGTCAGATGCAAGGTCAGTAACAACAACAACAACAAAAACAATAACCACCACAGTGACTAAGCAACAAGGGCAGCGAAAGGGGAACAAATGGAGTGCAGGAGCTGTGGATTATTCGTGGCGTAGGCACTCAGCTGTGGCAATAACCCCTTGAGGCAATCAATCCATACATGAAGAAGTAACACAGGTAACAGAGACGTATATGTCCCTGTGTGTTTCCACTGAGTTAATGTAAATGCACTTTTATTTACTTCTTCATGTATTTATTACCTTGCCAGGAGAATTTCTTTTAATTGCTAAAAAAAATGTCATATCAAGGGTACCAGGTGGTGCCACACCCAGTTAAGCACTCATGTTACAATGCAGGAGGACTGGGCTTCAACACCCTGGTTCCCACCTGCCAGGGGAAATCTTTACAAGTGGTGCAGAAGTGCTGCAGTTGTCTCTCTCTGTGTCTCAAACTCTCTCTACCTCCCTTCCCTCTCAATTCCTGTCTATTTATTCCAGTGAATAATCAAGAAAATAGAAAGTAAAAAAAGAAAAAGGAAAAGGAAATATTCCACGACTTCAAATGGGCTACTCAGGACAATGCTTTCCTTGTTAAGATCCGCACAGCATTCCATATGCAGAAAGGCAAAGACGCCATGTATTTTTAACCCAGTTTTTATATTTATTTATTTATTTAGGTGCTTATTCATTTTTGTTATTGATGAATTAATGTTTTACATTTGACATTGACTAAGGATCTGACACCAGCAGTCTCCAGTGACCCCTATATGGTACTCTGCCTCTACAAAACCGATCCATTGACCTGTCCATCCATCCATCCATCCACCCATACATCTATCCATCCATTCATCCATTCATCCATCCATCCATTCATCCATCCATCCATCCATCCATCCATCCATCCATCCATCCACCAGTCAACCAAGCTAAATACAAAAGGAGATCTCTCCTTAATGGTGAGCAGAAACAACGATGCATAGGTAGGTTGCAAAGGCCCATTTTGACTGAATAGGGCAGAGGGGCTGAACCAGGGAATGTGTTGGGGCGTGTGGGTTTGGGTGGGGTGAGCCGGAGACCCTGTGAGCTGGGTCACATTAGGGGCAGGCAGGGGGTGGAAGGGGTTGCGAACAGCAGTCACTGGAGAACCATCACAAGTGCTGGAGCTGGTGAGCAGGGCACCTGGAAGAGAGGACAGACAAAGGAGAGAAGCAAAGTGCGGAGGAGAGGAGAGGGGAGAGGATGGTGAGGACAGGAGAGGACAGGAGAGGACAGGATTGGAGGGCACCTGAGAAACCTACCTGGACAAAGGCAGCATACAGACATCCAGGAAGGCAGGCAGGCATGCAGGCAGCTCTGGCCTGGGCTCCCTGGATCCCGGGCGCACCTCCACCTGTCTTCTCTTGGCTGCCAGCCCTGAGGTCCCTCGTCGGTCAGCACTGTCTTCCCATCCTTCCGTCCCTCTGTGCCAGGGCCCAGGTGTCTGGGCGCTGTTGCCTGACCTAGTGGCAGGGCAGTTGGGCTGCCCAGTGCCAGTGTGGCCAGCACAGATTGCCAGGGGCTAGGACATCACAGAGGGCTCCTGTGGTTGCTAGGCCACGGGGACCCCGCCCATCCAGTTGACCAGCAGCCATGACCCCCACGCTGAACTTGACCTGAGAGGTGGTGGCCAGCCACCAGAGCCAGAGCCCCAGGCCAAAGCCGGTGCTGGTCGGCCGGGCCAAGGGGCTATGGGCAGATTGGTGTGTGTCTGGGCATGGGGCTGGCATCTGACAGTCCAGGGCGGGGGACCAAGGTCCGCCAGGCCCCTGTCCCACCATGTGCACTGACACACAGTCTTGCTGACTGACTGACAGTCCCCGCCCCAGAGATACCCACACCAAGTCCCTGGGTGCCCTGAGCTGCCCCTGAGGGTTGGTGGGTGCCTGCCTGGACACATGCCTCCGTAATGGAGGCCTCCATTAATCCCGTTGCCTATTGACAGCTGCCCTCCTGCCCCTCCTCCTCCTCCTCCGCCTCCTCTCCTCCTCCTCTTCTTCCTCCTCCTCTTCCTCCTCTTCCTCCTGCTCTTCCTCCTCCTCCTCCTCCACCCCCTCCTCCTCTTCCTCATCCTCAGAGGGACTCACTCAGGGCCCTTGGCCTAGGCAAGCCAGGGCTGCTGCTCTGGCTTCTGCAGCTTCTATCCAGTGGGGGGGATTGTAGGAATCTGTTCCTGTCAGTCCCTGATTCCTGGGACCTTCCATGCCTCCAGCTGCCCCCACTCTCTAGTCCTGACCGCTCCTCAAGGATGCCCCCTTTCCCCTTACCCTCTGTCCCCCAGCTCCCAACTAACATCTACTGTGTTCCTCCCTGCGCTACTTTACTGCAACCCTGCTTCTGCCCTTCAGCCATGAGGGCCCAGGGCCAGCCCAGCTGCCATCTCACCATCCAGCAGGGGGACCTGCCCTAACGCCCTGCCACCACACCCACACACACAGCCCTGCACACACTCCTGGGCTCCCCTGCCTGCAGCCTGCCTCTCAAACAGTCTCCTTCTGCCCCCTAGCCCCCTTACAGCCTCTGCCACCGAGCCCCACAGACACCTGGGCATGAGCAGTGCAGACATGCAAACAGCTCCCCTCGCCCCCACTCCAGTTGCTCCAAGGTTGTCAAGAGTCTTTTTTTCATGCTGTAGGGGAGGGAGTTGAGACAGTCCAATGTCCTGGGGAGCAAGAACTGCAAACAGTCCATCTACAATGTAACATTTGGGTCTCAGGCCGCCCAATCCCTAGTGCGCTGTGCAGACCTTTGACTGGCAAAAACACCCCATCTGAGCGTGAGATCTGACTGGGCTAGTGGCTCTTTCTGTGGACTAAGAGACAGACAGACAGAGTTTTCAGGTTCAAAACCTATACTTGCCAGAAGATGGTCATTCACTTGGGTAAAAAAAAAAAAAAAAAAAAAAGGCTTTTTATTTTTTTTCCCCTGCCTGGGTAACCTGTCTCCTGCCTGTTTCAAAGTGAAAAAAGGGAAAAATCTTTTTTGGAGGGAAAAGGACCAAAATGCAGGCAGGTGGACTCCGTGGAGGCTTCATGGGGAGTTGCTCCTGCCCTGGCACTAGAGCCCCAGCTGCTGTTCCAGGTGCTCTCTGATAACAGAGATCTCCGTGTGTCCTGTCATGACACTGTCATCAGGACTGACCCTCAGGATAATGAGGATTCAAAACGAGGCAGGTGATACTGCCTTCAAAAGTAAATCCAGGGAGGTTTGGCGGTATGTCAGAGGGTTAAGGGCTTGTGGGGCTCACGAATAGAGGGGACAGGTGGAGGGATTTGGGGTCTGGCCCCCAGACCGCCACCTGCAGGGGAGTCGCTTTACAGGGGGTGAAGCAGGTCTTTAGGAGCTCTATCTTTCTCTCCAACCCTGTATTTCCTCTGCTCTCTCCTTTTGTGTCTGTCAGATGCAAGGTCAGTAACAACAACAACAACAAAAACAATAACCACCACAGTGACTAAGCAACAAGGGCAGAGAAAGGGGAACAAATGGAGTGCAGGAGCTGTGGATTATTCGTGGCGTAGGCACTCAGCTGTGGCAATAACCCCTTGAGGCAATCAATCCATACATGAAGAAGTAACACAGGTAACAGAGACGTATATGTCCCTGTGTGTTTCCACTGAGTTAATGTAAATGCACTTTTATTTACTTCTTCATGTATTTATTACCTTGCCACGAGAATTTCTTTTAATTGCTAAAAAAAATGTCATATCAAGGGTACCAGGTGGTGCCACACCCAGTTAAGCGCTCATGTTACAATGCAGGAGGACTGGGCTTCAACACCCTGGTTCCCACCTGCCAGGGGAAATCTTTACAAGTGGTGCAGAAGTGCTGCAGTTGTCTCTCTCTGTGTCTCAAACTCTCTCTACCTCCCTTCCCTCTCAATTCCTGTCTATTTATTCCAGTGAATAATCAAGAAAATAGAAAGTAAAAAAAGAAAAAGGAAAAGGAAATATTCCACGACTTCAAATGGGCTACTCAGGACAATGCTTTCCTTGTTAAGATCCGCACAGCATTCCATATGCAGAAAGGCAAAGACGCCATGTATTTTTAACCCAGTTTTTATATTTATTTATTTATTTAGGTGCTTATTCATTTTTGTTATTGATGAATTAATGTTTTACATTTGACATTGACTAAGGATCTGACACCAGCGGTCTCCAGTGACCCCTATATGGTACTCTGCCTCTACAAAACCGATCCATTGACCTGTCCATCCATACATCCATCCACCCATACATCTATCCATCCATTCATCCATTCATCCATCCATCCATTCATCCATCCATCCATCCATCCATCCATCCATCCACCCATCCATCCATCCACCAGTCAACCAAGCTAAATACAAAAGGAGATCTCTCCTTAATGGTGAGCAGAAACAACGATGCATAGGTAGGTTGCAAAGGCCCATTTTGACTGAATAGGGCAGAGGGGCTGAACCAGGGAATGTGTTGGGGCGTGTGTGTTTGGGTGGGGTGAGCCGGAGACCCTGTGAGCTGGGTCACATTAGGGGCAGGCAGGGGGTGGAAGGGGTTGCGAACAGCTGTCACTGGAGAACCATCACAAGTGCTGGAGCTGGTGAGCAGGGCACCTGGAAGAGAGGACAGACAAAGGAGAGAAGCAAAGTGCGGAGGAGAGGAGAGGGGAGAGGATGGTGAGGACAGGAGAGGACAGGAGAGGACAGGATTGGAGGGCACCTGAGAAACCTACCTGGACAAAGGCAGCATACAGACATCCAGGAAGGCAGGCAGGCATGCAGGCAGCTCTGGCCTGGGCTCCCTGGATCCCGGGCGCACCTCCACCTGTCTTCTCTTGGCTGCCAGCCCTGAGGTCCCTCGTCGGTCAGCACTGTCTTCCCATCCTTCCGTCCCTCTGTGCCAGGGCCCAGGTGTCTGGGCGCTGTTGCCTGACCTAGTGGCAGGGCAGTTGGGCTGCCCAGTGCCAGTGTGGCCAGCACAGATTGCCAGGGGCTAGGACATCACAGAGGGCTCCTGTGGTTGCTAGGCCACGGGGACCCCGCCCATCCAGTTGACCAGCAGCCATGACCCCCACGCTGAACTTGACCTGAGAGGTGGTGGCCAGCCACCAGAGCCAGAGCCCCAGGCCAAAGCCAATGCTGGTCGGCCGGGCCAAGGGGCTATGGGCAGATTGGTGTGTGTCTGGGCATGGGGCTGGTATCTGACAGTCCAGGGCGGGGGACCAAGGTCCGCCAGGCCCCTGTCCCACCATGTGCACTGACACACAGTCTTGCTGACTGACTGACAGTCCCCGCCCCAGAGATACCCACACCAAGTCCCTGGGTGCCCTGAGCTGCCCCTGAGGGTTGGTGGGTGCCTGCCTGGACATATGCCTCCGTAATGGAGGCCTCCATTAATCCCGTTGCCTATTGACAGCTGCCCTCCTGCCCCTCCTCCTCCTCCTCCGCCTCCTCTCCTCCTCCTCTTCTTCCTCCTCCTCTTCCTCCTCTTCCTCCTGCTCTTCCTCCTCCTCCTCCTCCACCCCCTCCTCCTCTTCCTCATCGTCAGAGGGACTCACTCAGGGCCCTTGGCCTAGGCAAGCCAGGGCTGCTGCTCTGGCTTCTGCAGCTTCTATCCAGTGGGGGGGATTGTAGGAATCTGTTCCTGTCAGTCCCTGATTCCTGGGACCTTCCATGCCTCCAGCTGCCCCCACTCTCTAGTCCTGACCCCACCTCAAGGATGCCCCCTTTCCCCTTACCCTCTGTCCCCCAGCTCCCAACTAACATCTACTGTGTTCCTCCCTGCGCTACTTTACTGCCACCCTGCTTCTGCCCTTCAGCCATGAGGGCCCAGGGCCAGCCCAGCTGCCATCTCACCATCCAGCAGGGGGACCTGCCCTAACGCCCTGCCACCACACCCACACACACAGCCCTGCACACACTCCTGGGCTCCCCTGCCTGCAGCCTGCCTCTCAAACAGTCTCCTTCTGCCCCCTAGCCCCCTTACAGCCTCTGCCACCGAGCCCCACAGACACCTGGGCATCAGCAGTGCAGACATGCAAACAGCTCCCCTCGCCCCCACTCCAGTTGCTCCAAGGTTGTCAAGAGTCTTTTTTTCATGCTGTAGGGGAGGGAGTTGAGACAGTCCAATGTCCTGGGGAGCAAGAACTGCAAACAGTCCATCTACAATGTAACATTTGGGTCTCAGGCCGCCCAATCCCTAGTGCGCTGTGCAGACCTTTGACTGGCAAAAACACCCCATCTGAGCGTGAGATCTGACTGGGCTAGTGGCTCTTTCTGTGGACTAAGAGACAGACAGACAGAGTTTTCAGGTTCAAAACCTATACTTGCCAGAAGATGGTCATTCACTTGGGTAAAAAAAAAAAAAAAAAAAAAAAAGGCTTTTTATTTTTTTTCCCCTGCCTGGGTAACCTGTCTCCTGCCTGTTTCAAAGTGAAAAAAGGGAAAAATCTTTTTTGGAGGGAAAAGGACCAAAATGCAGGCAGGTGGACTCCGTGGAGGCTTCATGGGCAGTTGCTCCTGCCCTGGCACTAGAGCCCCAGCTGCTGTTCCAGGTGCTCTCTGATAACAGAGATCTCCGTGTGTCGTGTCATGACACTGTCATCAGGACTGACCCTCAGGATAATGAGGATTCAAAACGAGGCAGGTGATACTGCCTTCAAAAGTAAATCCAGGGAGGTTTGGCGGTATGTCAGAGGGTTAAGGGCTTGTGGGGCTCACGAATAGAGGGGACAGGTGGAGGGATTTGGGGTCTGGCCCCCAGACCGCCACCTGCAGGGGAGTCGCTTTACAGGGGGTGAAGCAGGTCTTTAGGAGCTCTATCTTTCTCTCCAACCCTGTATTTCCTCTGCTCTCTCCTTTTGTGTCTGTCAGATGCAAGGTCAGTAACAACAACAACAACAAAAACAATAACCACCACAGTGACTAAGCAACAAGGGCAGCGAAAGGGGAACAAATGGAGTGCAGGAGCTGTGGATTATTCGTGGCGTAGGCACTCAGCTGTGGCAATAACCCCTTGAGGCAATCAATCCATACATGAAGAAGTAACACAGGTAACAGAGACGTATATGTCCCTGTGTGTTTCCACTGAGTTAATGTAAATGCACTTTTATTTACTTCTTCATGTATTTATTACCTTGCCAGGAGAATTTCTTTTAATTGCTAAAAAAAATGTCATATCAAGGGTACCAGGTGGTGCCACACCCAGTTAAGCACTCATGTTACAATGCAGGAGGACTGGGCTTCAACACCCTGGTTCCCACCTGCCAGGGGAAATCTTTACAAGTGGTGCAGAAGTGCTGCAGTTGTCTCTCTCTGTGTCTCAAACTCTCTCTACCTCCCTTCCCTCTCAATTCCTGTCTATTTATTCCAGTGAATAATCAAGAAAATAGAAAGTAAAAAAAGAAAAAGGAAAAGGAAATATTCCACGACTTCAAATGGGCTACTCAGGACAATGCTTTCCTTGTTAAGATCCGCACAGCATTCCATATGCAGAAAGGCAAAGACGCCATGTATTTTTAACCCAGTTTTTATATTTATTTATTTATTTAGGTGCTTATTCATTTTTGTTATTGATGAATTAATGTTTTACATTTGACATTGACTAAGGATCTGACACCAGCAGTCTCCAGTGACCCCTATATGGTACTCTGCCTCTACAAAACCGATCCATTGACCTGTCCATCCATCCATCCATCCACCCATACATCTATCCATCCATTCATCCATTCATCCATCCATCCATCCATCCATCCATCCATCCATCCATCCATCCATCCACCAGTCAACCAAGCTAAATACAAAAGGAGATCTCTCCTTAATGGTGAGCAGAAACAACGATGCATAGGTAGGTTGCAAAGGCCCATTTTGACTGAATAGGGCAGAGGGGCTGAACCAGGGAATGTGTTGGGGCGTGTGGGTTTGGGTGGGGTGAGCCGGAGACCCTGTGAGCTGGGTCACATTAGGGGCAGGCAGGGGGTGGAAGGGGTTGCGAACAGCTGTCACTGGAGAACCATCACAAGTGCTGGAGCTGGTGAGCAGGGCACCTGGAAGAGAGGACAGACAAAGGAGAGAAGCAAAGTGCGGAGGAGAGGAGAGGGGAGAGGATGGTGAGGACAGGAGAGGACAGGAGAGGACAGGATTGGAGGGCACCTGAGAAACCTACCTGGACAAAGGCAGCATACAGACATCCAGAAAGGCAGGCAGGCATGCAGGCAGCTCTGGCCTGGGCTCCCTGGATCCCGGGCGCACCTCCTCCTGTCTTCTCTTGGCTGCCAGCCCTGAGGTCCCTCGTCGGTCAGCACTGTCTTCCCATCCTTCCGTCCCTCTGTGCCAGGGCCCAGGTGTCTGGGCGCTGTTGCCTGACCTAGTGGCAGGGCAGTTGGGCTGCCCAGTGCCAGTGTGGCCAGCACAGATTGCCAGGGGCTAGGACATCACAGAGGGCTCCTGTGGTTGCTAGGCCACGGGGACCCCGCCCATCCAGTTGACCAGCAGCCATGACCCCCACGCTGAACTTGACCTGAGAGGTGGTGGCCAGCCACCAGAGCCAGAGCCCCAGGCCAAAGCCGGTGCTGGTCGGCCGGGCCAAGGGGCTATGGGCAGATTGGTGTGTGTCTGGGCATGGGGCTGGCATCTGACAGTCCAGGGCGGGGACCAAGGTCCGCCAGGCCCCTGTCCCACCATGTGCACTGACACACAGTCTTGCTGACTGACTGACAGTCCCCGCCCCAGAGATACCCACACCAAGTCCCTGGGTGCCCTGAGCTGCCCCTGAGGGTTGGTGGGTGCCTGCCTGGACACATGCCTCCGTAATGGAGGCCTCCATTAATCCCGTTGCCTATTGACAGCTGCCCTCCTGCCCCTCCTCCTCCTCCTCCGCCTCCTCTCCTCCTCCTCTTCTTCCTCCTCCTCTTCCTCCTCTTCCTCCTGCTCTTCCTCCTCCTCCTCCTCCACCCCCTCCTCCTCTTCCTCATCCTCAGAGGGACTCACTCAGGGCCCTTGGCCTAGGCAAGCCAGGGCTGCTGCTCTGGCTTCTGCAGCTTCTATCCAGTGGGGGGGATTGTAGGAATCTGTTCCTGTCAGTCCCTGATTCCTGGGACCTTCCATGCCTCCAGCTGCCCCCACTCTCTAGTCCTGACCGCTCCTCAAGGATGCCCCCTTTCCCCTTACCCTCTGTCCCCCAGCTCCCAACTAACATCTACTGTGTTCCTCCCTGCGCTACTTTACTGCAACCCTGCTTCTGCCCTTCAGCCATGAGGGCCCAGGGCCAGCCCAGCTGCCATCTCACCATCCAGCAGGGGGACCTGCCCTAACGCCCTGCCACCACACCCACACACACAGCCCTGCACACACTCCTGGGCTCCCCTGCCTGCAGCCTGCCTCTCAAACAGTCTCCTTCTGCCCCCTAGCCCCCTTACAGCCTCTGCCACCGAGCCCCACAGACACCTGGGCATCAGCAGTGCAGACATGCAAACAGCTCCCCTCGCCCCCACTCCAGTTGCTCCAAGGTTGTCAAGAGTCTTTTTTTCATGCTGTAGGGGAGGGAGTTGAGACAGTCCAATGTCCTGGGGAGCAAGAACTGCAAACAGTCCATCTACAATGTAACATTTGGGTCTCAGGCCGCCCAATCCCTAGTGCGCTGTGCAGACCTTTGACTGGCAAAAACACCCCATCTGAGCGTGAGATCTGACTGGGCTAGTGGCTCTTTCTGTGGACTAAGAGACAGACAGACAGAGTTTTCAGGTTCAAAACCTATACTTGCCAGAAGATGGTCATTCACTTGGGTAAAAAAAAAAAAAAAAAAAGGCTTTTTATTTTTTTTTCCCCTGCCTGGGTAACCTGTCTCCTGCCTGTTTCAAAGTGAAAAAAGGGAAAAATCTTTTTTGGAGGGAAAAGGACCAAAATGCAGGCAGGTGGACTCCGTGGAGGGTTCATGTGGAGTTGCTCCTGCCCTGGCACTAGAGCCCCAGCTGCTGTTCCAGGTGCTCTCTGATAACAGAGATCTCCGTGTGTCGTGTCATGACACTGTCATCAGGACTGACCCTCAGGATAATGAGGATTCAAAACGAGGCAGGTGATACTGCCTTCAAAAGTAAATCCAGGGAGGTTTGGCGGTATGTCAGAGGGTTAAGGGCTTGTGGGGCTCACGAATAGAGGGGACAGGTGGAGGGATTTGGGGTCTGGCCCCCAGACCGCCACCTGCAGGGGAGTCGCTTTACAGGGGGTGAAGCAGGTCTTTAGGAGCTCTATCTTTCTCTCCAACCCTGTATTTCCTCTGCTCTCTCCTTTTGTGTCTGTCAGATGCAAGGTCAGTAACAACAACAACAACAACAAAAACAATAACCACCACAGTGACCAAGCAACAAGGGCAGCGAAAGGGGAACAAATGGAGTGCAGGAGCTGTGTATTATTTGTGGCGTAGGCACTCAGCTGTGGCAATAACCCCTTGAGGCAATCAATCCATACATGAAGAAGTAACACAGGTAACAGAGACTATATGTCCCTGTGTGTTTCCACTGAGTTAATGTAAATGCACTTTTATTTACTTCTTCATGTATTTATTACCTTGCCACGAGAATTTCTTTTAATTGCTAAAAAAAATGTCATATCAAGGGTACCAGGTGGTGCCACACCCAGTTAAGCACTCATGTTACAATGCAGGAGGACTGGGCTTCAACACCCTGGTTCCCACCTGCCACGGGAAATCTTTACAAGTGGTGCAGAAGTGCTGCAGTTGTCTCTCTCTGTGTCTCAAACTCTCTCTACCTCCCTTCCCTCTCAATTCCTGTCTATTTATTCCAGTGAATAATCAAGAAAATAGAAAGTAAAAAAAGAAAAAGGAAAAGGAAATATTCCACGATTTCAAATGGGCTACTCAGGACAATGCTTTCCTTGTTAAGATCCGCACAGCATTCCATATGCAGAAAGGCAAAGACGCCATGTATTTTTTAACCCAGTTTTTATATTTATTTATTTAGGTGCTTATTCATTTTTGTTATTGATGAATTAATGTTTTACATTTGACATTGACTAAGGATCTGACACCAGCGGTCTCCAGTGACCCCTATATGGTACTCTGCCTCTACAAAACCGATCCATTGACCTGTCCATCCATCCATCCATCCACCCATACATCTATCCATCCATTCATCCATTCATCCATCCATCCATCCATCCATCCATCCACCAGTCAACCAAGCTAAATACAAAAGGAGATCTCTCCTTAATGGTGAGCAGAAACAACGATGCATAGGTAGGTTGCAAAGGCCCATTTTGACTGAATAGGGCAGAGGGGCTGAACCAGGGAATGTGTTGGGGCGTGTGGGTTTGGGTGGGGTGAGCCGGAGACCCTGTGAGCTGGGTCACATTAGGGGCAGGCAGGGGGTGGAAGGGGTTGCGAACAGCTGTCACTGGAGAACCATCACAAGTGCTGGAGCTGGTGAGCAGGGCACCTGGAAGAGAGGACAGACAAAGGAGAGAAGCAAAGTGCGGAGGAGAGGAGAGGGGAGAGGATGGTGAGGACAGGAGAGGACAGGAGAGGACAGGATTGGAGGGCACCTGAGAAACCTACCTGGACAAAGGCAGCATACAGACATCCAGAAAGGCAGGCAGGCATGCAGGCAGCTCTGGCCTGGGCTCCCTGGATCCCGGGCGCACCTCCTCCTGTCTTCTCTTGGCTGCCAGCCCTGAGGTCCCTCGTCGGTCAGCACTGTCTTCCCATCCTTCCGTCCCTCTGTGCCAGGGCCCAGGTGTCTGGGCGCTGTTGCCTGACCTAGTGGCAGGGCAGTTGGGCTGCCCAGTGCCAGTGTGGCCAGCACAGATTGCCAGGGGCTAGGACATCACAGAGGGCTCCTGTGGTTGCTAGGCCACGGGGACCCCGCCCATCCAGTTGACCAGCAGCCATGACCCCCACGCTGAACTTGACCTGAGAGGTGGTGGCCAGCCACCAGAGCCAGAGCCCCAGGCCAAAGCCGGTGCTGGTCGGCCGGGCCAAGGGGCTATGGGCAGATTGGTGTGTGTCTGGGCATGGGGCTGGCATCTGACAGTCCAGGGCGGGGGACCAAGGTCCGCCAGGCCCCTGTCCCACCATGTGCACTGACACACAGTCTTGCTGACTGACTGACAGTCCCCGCCCCAGAGATACCCACACCAAGTCCCTGGGTGCCCTGAGCTGCCCCTGAGGGTTGGTGGGTGCCTGCCTGGACACATGCCTCCGTAATGGAGGCCTCCATTAATCCCGTTGCCTATTGACAGCTGCCCTCCTGCCCCTCCTCCTCCTCCTCCGCCTCCTCTCCTCCTCCTCCTCTTCCTCCTCCTCTTCCTCCTCTTCCTCCTGCTCTTCCTCCTCCTCCTCCTCCACCCCCTCCTCCTCTTCCTCATCCTCAGAGGGACTCACTCAGGGCCCTTGGCCTAGGCAAGCCAGGGCTGCTGCTCTGGCTTCTGCAGCTTCTATCCAGTGGGGGGGATTGTAGGAATCTGTTCCTGTCAGTCCCTGATTCCTGGGACCTTCCATGCCTCCAGCTGCCCCCACTCTCTAGTCCTGACCGCTCCTCAAGGATGCCCCCTTTCCCCTTACCCTCTGTCCCCCAGCTCCCAACTAACATCTACTGTGTTCCTCCCTGCGCTACTTTACTGCAACCCTGCTTCTGCCCTTCAGCCATGAGGGCCCAGGGCCAGCCCAGCTGCCATCTCACCATCCAGCAGGGGGACCTGCCCTAACGCCCTGCCACCACACCCACACACACAGCCCTGCACACACTCCTGGGCTCCCCTGCCTGCAGCCTGCCTCTCAAACAGTCTCCTTCTGCCCCCTAGCCCCCTTACAGCCTCTGCCACCGAGCCCCACAGACACCTGGGCATCAGCAGTGCAGACATGCAAACAGCTCCCCTCGCCCCCACTCCAGTTGCTCCAAGGTTGTCAAGAGTCTTTTTTTCATGCTGTAGGGGAGGGAGTTGAGACAGTCCAATGTCCTGGGGAGCAAGAACTGCAAACAGTCCATCTACAATGTAACATTTGGGTCTCAGGCCGCCCAATCCCTAGTGCGCTGTGCAGACCTTTGACTGGCAAAAACACCCCATCTGAGCGTGAGATCTGACTGGGCTAGTGGCTCTTTCTGTGGACTAAGAGACAGACAGACAGAGTTTTCAGGTTCAAAACCTATACTTGCCAGAAGATGGTCATTCACTTGGGTAAAAAAAAAAAAAAAAAAAAGGCTTTTTATTTTTTTTTCCCCTGCCTGGGTAACCTGTCTCCTGCCTGTTTCAAAGTGAAAAAAGGGAAAAATCTTTTTTGGAGGGAAAAGGACCAAAATGCAGGCAGGTGGACTCCGTGGAGGGTTCATGTGGAGTTGCTCCTGCCCTGGCACTAGAGCCCCAGCTGCTGTTCCAGGTGCTCTCTGATAACAGAGATCTCCGTGTGTCGTGTCATGACACTGTCATCAGGACTGACCCTCAGGATAATGAGGATTCAAAACGAGGCAGGTGATACTGCCTTCAAAAGTAAATCCAGGGAGGTTTGGCGGTATGTCAGAGGGTTAAGGGCTTGTGGGGCTCACGAATAGAGGGGACAGGTGGAGGGATTTGGGGTCTGGCCCCCAGACCGCCACCTGCAGGGGAGTCGCTTTACAGGGGGTGAAGCAGGTCTTTAGGAGCTCTATCTTTCTCTCCAACCCTGTATTTCCTCTGCTCTCTCCTTTTGTGTCTGTCAGATGCAAGGTCAGTAACAACAACAACAACAACAAAAACAATAACCACCACAGTGACCAAGCAACAAGGGCAGCGAAAGGGGAACAAATGGAGTGCAGGAGCTGTGTATTATTTGTGGCGTAGGCACTCAGCTGTGGCAATAACCCCTTGAGGCAATCAATCCATACATGAAGAAGTAACACAGGTAACAGAGACTATATGTCCCTGTGTGTTTCCACTGAATTAATGTAAATGCACTTTTATTTACTTCTTCATGTATTTATTACCTTGCCACGAGAATTTCTTTTAATTGCTAAAAAAAATGTCATATCAAGGGTACCAGGTGGTGCCACACCCAGTTAAGCACTCATGTTACAATGCAGGAGGACTGGGCTTCAACACCCTGGTTCCCACCTGCCAGGGGAAATCTTTACAAGTGGTGCAGAAGTGCTGCAGTTGTCTCTCTCTGTGTCTCAAACTCTCTCTACCTCCCTTCCCTCTCAATTCCTGTCTATTTATTCCAGTGAATAATCAAGAAAATAGAAAGTAAAAAAAGAAAAAGGAAAAGGAAATATTCCACGACTTCAAATGGGCTACTCAGGACAATGCTTTCCTTGTTAAGATCCGCACAGCATTCCATATGCAGAAAGGCAAAGACGCCATGTATTTTTTAACCCAGTTTTTATATTTATTTATTTAGGTACTTATTCATTTTTGTTATTGATGAATTAATGTTTTACATTTGACATTGACTAAGGATCTGACACCAGCGGTCTCCAGTGACCCCTATATGGTACTCTGCCTCTACAAAACCGATCCATTGACCTGTCCATCCATCCATCCATCCACCCATACATCTATCCATCCATTCATCCATTCATCCATCCATCCATTCATCCATCCATCCATCCATCCATCCATCCATCCATCCATCCATCCATCCACCAGTCAACCAAGCTAAATACAAAAGGAGATCTCTCCTTAATGGTGAGCAGAAACAACGATGCATAGGTAGGTTGCAAAGGCCCATTTTGACTGAATAGGGCAGAGGGGCTGAACCAGGGAATGTGTTGGGGCGTGTGGGTTTGGGTGGGGTGAGCCGGAGACCCTGTGAGCTGGGTCACATTAGGGGCAGGCAGGGGGTGGAAGGGGTTGCGAACAGCTGTCACTGGAGAACCATCACAAGTGCTGGAGCTGGTGAGCAGGGCACCTGGAAGAGAGGACAGACAAAGGAGAGAAGCAAAGTGCGGAGGAGAGGAGAGGGGAGAGGATGGTGAGGACAGGAGAGGACAGGAGAGGACAGGATTGGAGGGCACCTGAGAAACCTACCTGGACAAAGGCAGCATACAGACATCCAGGAAGGCAGGCAGGCATGCAGGCAGCTCTGGCCTGGGCTCCCTGGATCCCGGGCGCACCTCCACCTGTCTTCTCTTGGCTGCCAGCCCTGAGGTCCCTCGTCGGTCAGCACTGTCTTCCCATCCTTCCGTCCCTCTGTGCCAGGGCCCAGGCGTCTTTGCGCTGTTGCCTGACCTAGTGGCAGGGCAGTTGGGCTGCCCAGTGCCAGTGTGGCCAGCACAGATTGCCAGGGGCTAGGACATCACAGAGGGCTCCTGTGGTTGCTAGGCCAAGGGGACCCCGCCCATCCAGTTGACCAGCAGCCATGACCCCCACGCTGAACTTGACCTGAGAGGTGGTGGCCAGCCACCAGAGCCAGAGCCCCAGGCCAAAGCCGGTGCTGGTCGGCCGGGCCAAGGGGCTATGGGCAGATTGGTGTGTGTCTGGGCATGGGGCTGGCATCTGACAGTCCAGGGTGGGGGTCCAAGGTCCGCCAGGCCCCTGTCCCACCATGTGCACTGACACACAGTCTTGCTGACTGACTGACAGTCCCCGCCCCAGAGATAGCCACACCAAGTCCCTGGGTGCCCTGAGCTGCCCCTGAGGGTTGGTGGGTGCCTGCCTGGACACATGCCTCCGTAATGGAGGCCTCCATTAATCCCGTTGCCTATTGACAGCTGCCCTCCTGCCCCTCTTCCTCCTCCTCCGCCTCCTCTCCTCCTCCTCTTCTTCCTCCTCCTCTTCCTCCTCTTCCTCCTGCTCTTCCTCCTCCTCCTCCTCCACCCCCTCCTCCTCTTCCTCATCCTCAGAGGGACTCACTCAGGGCCCTTGGCCTAGGCAAGCCAGGGCTGCTGCTCTGGCTTCTGCAGCTTCTATCCAGTGGGGGGGGATTGTAGGAATCTGTTCCTGTCAGTCCCTGATTCCTGGGACCTTCCATGCCTCCAGCTGCCCCCACTCTCTAGTCCTGACCCCTCCTCAAGGATGCCCCCTTTCCCCTTACCCTCTGTCCCCCAGCTCCCAACTAACATCTACTGTGTTCCTCCCTGCGCTACTTTACTGCCACCCTGCTTCTGCCCTTCAGCCATGAGGGCCCAGGGCCAGCCCAGCTGCCATCTCACCATCCAGCAGGGGGACCTGCCCTAACGCCCTGCCACCACACCCACACACACAGCCCTGCACACACTCCTGGGCTCCACTGCCTGCAGCCTGCCTCTCAAACAGTCTCCTTCTGCCCCCTAGCCCCCTTACAGCCTCTGCCACCGAGCCCCACAGACACCTGGGCATCAGCAGTGCAGACATGCAAACAGCTCCCCTCGCCCCCACTCCAGTTGCTCCAAGGTTGTCAAGAGTCTTTTTTTCATGCTGTAGGGGAGGGAGTTGAGACAGTCCAATGTCCTGGGGAGCAAGAACTGCAAACAGTCCATCTACAATGTAACATTTGGGTCTCAGGCCGCCCAATCCCTAGTGCGCTGTGCAGACCTTTGACTGGCAAAAACACCCCATCTGAGCGTGAGATCTGACTGGGCTAGTGGCTCTTTCTGTGGACTAAGAGACAGACAGACAGAGTTTTCAGGTTCAAAACCTATACTTGCCAGAAGATGGTCATTCAATTGGGTAAAAAAAAAAAAAAAAAAAGGCTTTTAATTTTTTTTCCCCTGCCTGGGTAACCTGTCTCCTGCCTGTTTCAAAGTGAAAAAAGGGAAAAATCTTTTTTGGAGGGAAAAGGACCAAAATGCAGGCAGGTGGACTCCGTGGAGGGTTCATGTGGAGTTGCTCCTGCCCTGGCACTAGAGCCCCAGCTGCTGTTCCAGGTGCTCTCTGATAACAGAGATCTCCGTGTGTCGTGTCATGACACTGTCATCAGGACTGACCCTCAGGATAATGAGGATTCAAAACGAGGCAGGTGATACTGCCTTCAAAAGTAAATCCAGGGAGGTTTGGCGGTATGTCAGAGGGTTAAGGGCTTGTGGGGCTCACGAATAGAGGGGACAGGTGGAGGGATTTGGGGTCTGGCCCCCAGACCGCCACCTGCAGGGGAGTCGCTTTACAGGGGGTGAAGCAGGTCTTTAGGAGCTCTATCTTTCTCTCCAACCCTGTATTTCCTCTGCTCTCTCCTTTTGTGTCTGTCAGATGCAAGGTCAGTAACAACAACAACAACAAAAACAATAACCACCACAGTGACTAAGCAACAAGGGCAGCGAAAGGGGAAAAATGGAGTGCAGGAGCTGTGGATTATTCGTGGCGTAGGCACTCAGCTGTGGCAATAACCCCTTGAGGCAATCAATCCATACATGAAGAAGTAACACAGGTAACAGAGACATATATGTCCCTGTGTGTTTCCACTGAGTTAATGTAAATGCACTTTTATTTACTTCTTCATGTATTTATTACCTTGCCACGAGAATTTCTTTTAATTGCTAAAATAAATGTCATATCAAGGGTACCAGGTGGTGCCACACCCAGTTAAGCACTCATGTTACAATGCAGGAGGACTGGGCTTCAACACCCTGGTTCCCACCTGCCAAGGGAAATCTTTACAAGTGGTGCAGAAGTGCTGCAGTTGTCTCTCTCTGTGTCTCAAACTCTCTCTACCTCCCTTCCCTCTCAATTCCTGTCTATTTATTCCAGTGAATAATCAAGAAAATAGAAAGTAAAAAAAGAAAAAGGAAAAGGAAATATTCCACGACTTCAAATGGGCTACTCAGGACAATGCTTTCCTTGTTAAGATCCGCACAGCATTCCATATGAAGAAAGGCAAAGACGCCATGTATTTTTTAACCCAGTTTTTATATTTATTTATTTATTTAGGTGCTTATTCATTTTTGTTATTGATGAATTAATGTTTTACATTTGACATTGACTAAGGATCTGACACCAGCGGTCTCCAGTGACCCCTATATGGTACTCTGCCTCTACAAAACCGATCCATTGACCTGTCCATCCATCCATCCATCCACCCATACATCTATCCATCCATTCATCCATTCATCCATCCATCCATCCATCCATCCATCCATCCATCCACCAGTCAACCAAGCTAAATACAAAAGGAGATCTCTCCTTAATGGTGAGCAGAAACAACGATGCATAGGTAGGTTGCAAAGGCCCATTTTGACTGAATAGGGCAGAGGGGCTGAACCAGGGAATGTGTTGGGGCGTGTGGGTTTGGGTGGGGTGAGCCGGAGACCCTGTGAGCTGGGTCACATTAGGGGCAGGCAGGGGGTGGAAGGGGTTGCGAACAGCTGTCACTGGAGAACCATCACAAGTGCTGGAGCTGGTGAGCAGGGCACCTGGAAGAGAGGACAGACAAAGGAGAGAAGCAAAGTGCGGAGGAGAGGAGAGGGGAGAGGATGGTGAGGACAGGAGAGGACAGGAGAGGACAGGATTGGAGGGCACCTGAGAAACCTACCTGGACAAAGGCAGCATACAGACATCCAGGAAGGCAGGCAGGCATGCAGGCAGCTCTGGCCTGGGCTCCCTGGATCCCGGGCGCACCTCCACCTGTCTTCTCTTGGCTGCCAGCCCTGAGGTCCCTCGTCGGTCAGCACTGTCTTCCCATCCTTCCGTCCCTCTGTGCCAGGGCCCAGGTGTCTGGGCGCTGTTGCCTGACCTAGTGGCAGGGCAGTTGGGCTGCCCAGTGCCAGTGTGGCCAGCACAGATTGCCAGGGGCTAGGACATCACAGAGGGCTCCTGTGGTTGCTAGGCCACGGGGACCCCGCCCATCCAGTTGACCAGCAGCCATGACCCCCACGCTGAACTTGACCTGAGAGGTGGTGGCCAGCCACCAGAGCCAGAGCCCCAGGCCAAAGCCGGTGCTGGTCGGCCGGGCCAAGGGGCTATGGGCAGATTGGTGTGTGTCTGGGCATGGGGCTGGCATCTGACAGTCCAGGGCGGGGGACCAAGGTCCGCCAGGCCCCTGTCCCACCATGTGCACTGACACACAGTCTTGCTGACTGACTGACAGTCCCCGCCCCAGAGATACCCACACCAAGTCCCTGGGTGCCCTGAGCTGCCCCTGAGGGTTGGTGGGTGCCTGCCTGGACACATGCCTCCATAATGGAGGCCTCCATTAATCCCGTTGCCTATTGACAGCTGCCCTCCTGCCCCTCCTCCTCCTCCTCCGCCTCCTCTCCTCCTCCTCTTCTTCCTCCTCCTCTTCCTCCTCTTCCTCCTGCTCTTCCTCCTCCTCCTCCTCCACCCCCTCCTCCTCTTCCTCATCCTCAGAGGGACTCACTCAGGGCCCTTGGCCTAGGCAAGCCAGGGCTGCTGCTCTGGCTTCTGCAGCTTCTATCCAGTGGGGGGGGATTGTAGGAATCTGTTCCTGTCAGTCCCTGATTCCTGGGACCTTCCATGCCTCCAGCTGCCCCCACTCTCTAGTCCTGACCCCTCCTCAAGGATGCCCCCTTTCCCCTTACCCTCTGTCCCCCAGCTCCCAACTAACATCTACTGTGTTCCTCCCTGCGCTACTTTACTGCAACCCTGCTTCTGCCCTTCAGCCATGAGGGCCCAGGGCCAGCCCAGCTGCCATCTCACCATCCAGCAGGGGGACCTGCCCTAACGCCCTGCCACCACACCCACACACACAGCCCTGCACACACTCCTGGGCTCCCCTGCCTGCAGCCTGCCTCTCAAACAGTCTCCTTCTGCCCCCTAGCCCCCTTACAGCCTCTGCCACCGAGCCCCACAGACACCTGGGCATCAGCAGTGCAGACATGCAAACAGCTCCCCTCGCCCCCACTCCAGTTGCTCCAAGGTTGTCAAGAGTCTTTTTTTCATGCTGTAGGGGAGGGAGTTGAGACAGTCCAATGTCCTGGGGAGCAAGAACTGCAAACAGTCCATCTACAATGTAACATTTGGGTCTCAGGCCGCCCAATCCCTAGTGCGCTGTGCAGACCTTTGACTGGCAAAAACACCCCATCTGAGCGTGAGATCTGACTGGGCTAGTGGCTCTTTCTGTGGACTAAGAGACAGACAGACAGAGTTTTCAGGTTCAAAACCTATACTTGCCAGAAGATGGTCATTCAATTGGGTAAAAAAAAAAAAAAAAAAAAAAAAAGGCTTTTTATTTTTTTTCCCCTGCCTGGGTAACCTGTCTCCTGCCTGTTTCAAAGTGAAAAAAGGGAAAAATCTTTTTTGGAGGGAAAAGGACCAAAATGCAGGCAGGTGGACTCCGTGGAGGGTTCATGTGGAGTTGCTCCTGCCCTGGCACTAGAGCCCCAGCTGCTGTTCCAGGTGCTCTCTGATAACAGAGATCTCCGTGTGTCGTGTCATGACACTGTCATCAGGACTGACCCTCAGGATAATGAGGATTCAAAACGAGGCAGGTGATACTGCCTTCAAAAGTAAATCCAGGGAGGTTTGGCGGTATGTCAGAGGGTTAAGGGCTTGTGGGGCTCACGAATAGAGGGGACAGGTGGAGGGATTTGGGGTCTGGCCCCCAGACCGCCACCTGCAGGGGAGTCGCTTTACAGGGGGTGAAGCAGGTCTTTAGGAGCTCTATCTTTCTCTCCAACCCTGTATTTCCTCTGGTCTCTCCTTTTGTGTCTGTCAGATGCAAGGTCAGTAACAACAACAACAACAACAAAAACAATAACCACCACAGTGACTAAGCAACAAGGGCAGCGAAAGGGGAACAAATGGAGTGCAGGAGCTGTGGATTATTCGTGGCATAGGCACTCAGCTGTGGCAATAACCCCTTGAGGCAATCAATCCATACATGAAGAAGTAACACAGGTAACAGAGACGTATATGTCCCTGTGTGTTTCCACTGAGTTAATGTAAATGCACTTTTATTTACTTCTTCATGTATTTATTACCTTGCCACGAGAATTTCTTTTAATTGCTAAAAAAAATGTCATATCAAGGGTACCAGGTGGTGCCACACCCAGTTAAGCACTCATGTTACAATGCAGGAGGACTGGGCTTCAACACCCTGGTTCCCACCTGCCAGGGGAAATCTTTACAAGTGGTGCAGAAGTGCTGCAGTTGTCTCTCTCTGTGTCTCAAACTCTCTCTACCTCCCTTCCCTCTCAATTCCTGTCTATTTATTCCAGTGAATAATCAAGAAAATAGAAAGTAAAAAAAGAAAAAGGAAAAGGAAATATTCCACGACTTCAAATGGGCTACTCAGGACAATGCTTTCCTTGTTAAGATCCGCACAGCATTCCATATGCAGAAAGGCAAAGACGCCATGTATTTTTTAACCCAGTTTTTATATTTATTTATTTATTTAGGTGCTTATTCATTTTTTTTATTGATGAATTAATGTTTTACATTTGACATTGACTAAGGATCTGACACCAGCGGTCTCCAGTGACCCCTATATGGTACTCTGCCTCTACAAAACCGATCCATTGACCTGTCCATCCATCCATCCATCCACCCATACATCTATCCATCCATTCATCCATTCATCCATCCATCCATCCATCCATCCATCCATCCATCCACCAGTCAACCAAGCTAAATACAAAAAGAGATCTCTCCTTAATGGTGAGCAGAAACAACGATGCATAGGTAGGTTGCAAAGGCCCATTTTGACTGAATAGGGCAGAGGGGCTGAACCAGGGAATGTGTTGGGGCGTGTGGGTTTGGGTGGGGTGAGCCGGAGACCCTGTGAGCTGGGTCACATTAGGGGCAGGCAGGGGGTGGAAGGGGTTGCGAACAGCTGTCACTGGAGAACCATCACAAGTGCTGGAGCTGGTGAGCAGGGCACCTGGAAGAGAGGACAGACAAAGGAGAGAAGCAAAGTGCGGAGGAGAGGAGAGGGGAGAGGATGGTGAGGACAGGAGAGGACAGGAGAGGACAGGATTGGAGGGCACCTGAGAAACCTACCTGGACAAAGGCAGCATACAGACATCCAGGAAGGCAGGCAGGCATGCAGGCAGCTCTGGCCTGGGCTCCCTGGATCCCGGGCGCACCTCCACCTGTCTTCTCTTGGCTGCCAGCCCTGAGGTCCCTCGTCGGTCAGCACTGTCTTCCCATCCTTCCGTCCCTCTGTGCCAGGGCCCAGGTGTCTGGGCGCTGTTGCCTGACCTAGTGGCAGGGCAGTTGGGCTGCCCAGTGCCAGTGTGGCCAGCACAGATTGCCAGGGGCTAGGACATCACAGAGGGCTCCTGTGGTTGCTAGGCCAAGGGGACACCGCCCATCCAGTTGACCAGCAGCCATGACCCCCACGCTGAACTTGACCTGAGAGGTGGTGGCCAGCCACCAGAGCCAGAGCCCCAGGCCAAAGCCGGTGCTGGTCGGCCGGGCCAAGGGGCTATGGGCAGATTGGTGTGTGTCTGGGCATGGGGCTGGCATCTGACAGTCCAGGGTGGGGGACCAAGGTCCGCCAGGCCCCTGTCCCACCATGTGCACTGACACACAGTCTTGCTGACTGACTGACAGTCCCCGCCCCAGAGATAGCCACACCAAGTCCCTGGGTGCCCTGAGCTGCCCCTCAGGGTTGGTGGGTGCCTGCCTGGACACATGCCTCCGTAATGGAGGCCTCCATTAATCCCGTTGCCTATTGACAGCTGCCCTCCTGCCCCTCTTCCTCCTCCTCCGCCTCCTCTCCCCCTCCTCTTCTTCCTCCTCCTCTTCCTCCTCTTCCTCCTGCTCTTCCTCCTCCTCCTCCTCCACCCCCTCCTCCTCTTCCTCATCCTCAGAGGGACTCACTCAGGGCCCTTGGCCTAGGCAAGCCAGGGCTGCTGCTCTGGCTTCTGCAGCTTCTATCCAGTGGGGGGGGATTGTAGGAATCTGTTCCTGTCAGTCCCTGATTCCTGGGACCTTCCATGCCTCCAGCTGCCCCCACTCTCTAGTCCTGACCCCTCCTCAAGGATGCCCCCTTTCCCCTTACCCTCTGTCCCCCAGCTCCCAACTAACATCTACTGTGTTCCTCCCTGCGCTACTTTACTGCCACCCTGCTTCTGCCCTTCAGCCATGAGGGCCCAGGGCCAGCCCAGCTGCCATCTCACCATCCAGCAGGGGGACCTGCCCTAACGCCCTGCCACCACACCCACACACACAGCCCTGCACACACTCCTGGGCTCCACTGCCTGCAGCCTGCCTCTCAAACAGTCTCCTTCTGCCCCCTAGCCCCCTTACAGCCTCTGCCACCGAGCCCCACAGACACCTGGGCATCAGCAGTGCAGACATGCAAACAGCTCCCCTCGCCCCCACTCCAGTTGCTCCAAGGTTGTCAAGAGTCTTTTTTTCATGCTGTAGGGGAGGGAGTTGAGACAGTCCAATGTCCTGGGGAGCAAGAACTGCAAACAGTCCATCTACAATGTAACATTTGGGTCTCAGGCCGCCCAATCCCTAGTGCGCTGTGCAGACCTTTGACTGGCAAAAACACCCCATCTCAGCGTGAGATCTGACTGGGCTAGTGGCTCTTTCTGTGGACTAAGAGACAGACAGACAGAGTTTTCAGGTTCAAAACCTATACTTGCCAGAAGATGGTCATTCAATTGGGTAAAAAAAAAAAAAAAAAAAAAAAAAAGGCTTTTAATTTTTTTTCCCCTGCCTGGGTAACCTGTCTCCTGCCTGTTTCAAAGTGAAAAAAGGGAAAAATCTTTTTTGGAGGGAAAAGGACCAAAATGCAGGCAGGTGGACTCCGTGGAGGGTTCATGTGGAGTTGCTCCTGCCCTGGCACTAGAGCCCCAGCTGCTGTTCCAGGTGCTCTCTGATAACAGAGATCTCCGTGTGTCGTGTCATGACACTGTCATCAGGACTGACCCTCAGGATAATGAGGATTCAAAACGAGGCAGGTGATACTGCCTTCAAAAGTAAATCCAGGGAGGTTTGGCGGTATGTCAGAGGGTTAAGGGCTTGTGGGGCTCACGAATAGAGGGGACAGGTGGAGGGATTTGGGGTCTGGCCCCCAGACCGCCACCTGCAGGGGAGTCGCTTTACAGGGGGTGAAGCAGGTCTTTAGGAGCTCTATCTTTCTCTCCAACCCTGTATTTCCTCTGCTCTCTCCTTTTGTGTCTGTCAGATGCAAGGTCAGTAACAACAACAACAACAAAAACAATAACCACCACAGTGACTAAGCAACAAGGGCAGCGAAAGGGGAAAAATGGAGTGCAGGAGCTGTGGATTATTCGTGGCGTAGGCACTCAGCTGTGGCAATAACCCCTTGAGGCAATCAATCCATACATGAAGAAGTAACACAGGTAACAGAGACGTATATGTCCCTGTGTGTTTCCACTGAGTTAATGTAAATGCACTTTTATTTACTTCTTCATGTATTTATTACCTTGCCACGAGAATTTCTTTTAATTGCTAAAAAAAATGTCATATCAAGGGTACCAGGTGGTGCCACACCCAGTTAAGCACTCATGTTACAATGCAGGAGGACTGGGCTTCAACACCCTGGTTCCCACCTGCCAAGGGAAATCTTTACAAGTGGTGCAGAAGTGCTGCAGTTGTCTCTCTCTGTGTCTCAAACTCTCTCTACCTCCCTTCCCTCTCAATTCCTGTCTATTTATTCCAGTGAATAATCAAGAAAATAGAAAGTAAAAAAAGAAAAAGGAAAAGGAAATATTCCACGACTTCAAATGGGCTACTCAGGACAATGCTTTCCTTGTTAAGATCCGCACAGCATTCCATATGAAGAAAGGCAAAGACGCCATGTATTTTTTAACCCAGTTTTTATATTTATTTATTTATTTAGGTGCTTATTCATTTTTGTTATTGATGAATTAATGTTTTACATTTGACATTGACTAAGGATCTGACACCAGCGGTCTCCAGTGACCCCTATATGGTACTCTGCCTCTACAAAACCGATCCATTGACCTGTCCATCCATCCATCCATCCACCCATACATCTATCCATCCATTCATCCATTCATCCATCCATCCATCCATCCATCCATCCATCCATCCACCAGTCAACCAAGCTAAATACAAAAGGAGATCTCTCCTTAATGGTGAGCAGAAACAACGATGCATAGGTAGGTTGCAAAGGCCCATTTTGACTGAATAGGGCAGAGGGGCTGAACCAGGGAATGTGTTGGGGCGTGTGGGTTTGGGTGGGGTGAGCCGGAGACCCTGTGAGCTGGGTCACATTAGGGGCAGGCAGGGGGTGGAAGGGGTTGCGAACAGCTGTCACTGGAGAACCATCACAAGTGCTGGAGCTGGTGAGCAGGGCACCTGGAAGAGAGGACAGACAAAGGAGAGAAGCAAAGTGCGGAGGAGAGGAGAGGGGAGAGGATGGTGAGGACAGGAGAGGACAGGATTGGAGGGCACCTGAGAAACCTACCTGGACAAAGGCAGCATACAGACATCCAGGAAGGCAGGCAGGCATGCAGGCAGCTCTGGCCTGGGCTCCCTGGATCCCGGGCGCACCTCCACCTGTCTTCTCTTGGCTGCCAGCCCTGAGGTCCCTCGTCGGTCAGCACTGTCTTCCCATCCTTCCGTCCCTCTGTGCCAGGGCCCAGGTGTCTGGGCGCTGTTGCCTGACCTAGTGGCAGGGCAGTTGGGCTGCCCAGTGCCAGTGTGGCCAGCACAGATTGCCAGGGGCTAGGACATCACAGAGGGCTCCTGTGGTTGCTAGGCCAAGGGGACCCCGCCCATCCAGTTGACCAGCAGCCATGACCCCCACGCTGAACTTGACCTGAGAGGTGGTGGCCAGCCACCAGAGCCAGAGCCCCAGGCCAAAGCCGGTGCTGGTCGGCCGGGCCAAGGGGCTATGGGCAGATTGGTGTGTGTCTGGGCATGGGGCTGGCATCTGACAGTCCAGGGTGGGGGACCAAGGTCCGCCAGGCCCCTGTCCCACCATGTGCACTGACACACAGTCTTGCTGACTGACTGACAGTCCCCGCCCCAGAGATAGCCACACCAAGTCCCTGGGTGCCCTGAGCTGCCCCTGAGGGTTGGTGGGTGCCTGCCTGGACACATGCCTCCGTAATGGAGGCCTCCATTAATCCCGTTGCCTATTGACAGCTGCCCTCCTGCCCCTCTTCCTCCTCCTCCGCCTCCTCTCCCCCTCCTCTTCTTCCTCCTCCTCTTCCTCCTCTTCCTCCTGCTCTTCCTCCTCCTCCTCCTCCACCCCCTCCTCCTCTTCCTCATCCTCAGAGGGACTCACTCAGGGCCCTTGGCCTAGGCAAGCCAGGGCTGCTGCTCTGGCTTCTGCAGCTTCTATCCAGTGGGGGGGATTGTAGGAATCTGTTCCTGTCAGTCCCTGATTCCTGGGACCTTCCATGCCTCCAGCTGCCCCCACTCTCTAGTCCTGACCCCTCCTCAAGGATGCCCCCTTTCCCCTTACCCTCTGTCCCCCAGCTCCCAACTAACATCTACTGTGTTCCTCCCTGCGCTACTTTACTGCCACCCTGCTTCTGCCCTTCAGCCATGAGGGCCCAGGGCCAGCCCAGCTGCCATCTCACCATCCAGCAGGGGGACCTGCCCTAACGCCCTGCCACCACACCCACACACACAGCCCTGCACACACTCCTGGGCTCCACTGCCTGCAGCCTGCCTCTCAAACAGTCTCCTTCTGCCCCCTAGCCCCCTTACAGCCTCTGCCACCGAGCCCCACAGACACCTGGGCATCAGCAGTGCAGACATGCAAACAGCTCCCCTCGCCCCCACTCCAGTTGCTCCAAGGTTGTCAAGAGTCTTTTTTTCATGCTGTAGGGGAGGGAGTTGAGACAGTCCAATGTCCTGGGGAGCAAGAACTGCAAACAGTCCATCTACAATGTAACATTTGGGTCTCAGGCCGCCCAATCCCTAGTGCGCTGTGCAGACCTTTGACTGGCAAAAACACCCCATCTGAGCGTGAGATCTGACTGGGCTAGTGGCTCTTTCTGTGGACTAAGAGACAGACAGACAGAGTTTTCAGGTTCAAAACCTATACTTGCCAGAAGATGGTCATTCAATTGGGTAAAAAAAAAAAAAAAAAAAAAGGCTTTTTATTTTTTTTTCCCCTGCCTGGGTAACCTGTCTCCTGCCTGTTTCAAAGTGAAAAAAGGGAAAAATCTTTTTTGGAGGGAAAAGGACCAAAATGCAGGCAGGTGGACTCCGTGGAGGGTTCATGTGGAGTTGCTCCTGCCCTGGCACTAGAGCCCCAGCTGCTGTTCCAGGTGCTCTCTGATAACAGAGATCTCCGTGTGTCGTGTCATGACACTGTCATCAGGACTGACCCTCAGGATAATGAGGATTCAAAACGAGGCAGGTGATACTGCCTTCAAAAGTAAATCCAGGGAGGTTTGGCGGTATGTCAGAGGGTTAAGGGCTTGTGGGGCTCACGAATAGAGGGGACAGGTGGAGGGATTTGGGGTCTGGCCCCCAGACCGCCACCTGCAGGGGAGTCGCTTTACAGGGGGTGAAGCAGGTCTTTAGGAGCTCTATCTTTCTCTCCAACCCTGTATTTCCTCTGCTCTCTCCTTTTGTGTCTGTCAGATGCAAGGTCAGTAACAACAACAACAACAAAAACAATAACCACCACAGTGACTAAGCAACAAGGGCAGCGAAAGGGGAACAAATGGAGTGCAGGAGCTGTGGATTATTCGTGGCGTAGGCACTCAGCTGTGGCAATAACCCCTTGAGGCAATCAATCCATACATGAAGAAGTAACACAGGTAACAGAGACGTATATGTCCCTGTGTGTTTCCACTGAGTTAATGTAAATGCACTTTTATTTACTTCTTCATGTATTTATTACCTTGCCACGAGAATTTCTTTTAATTGCTAAAAAAAATGTCATATCAAGGGTACCAGGTGGTGCCACACCCAGTTAAGCACTCATGTTACAAAGCAGGAGGACTGGGCTTCAACACCCTGGTTCCCACCTGCCAGGGGAAATCTTTACAAGTGGTGCAGAAGTGCTGCAGTTGTCTCTCTCTGTGTCTCAAACTCTCTCTACCTCCCTTCCCTCTCAATTCCTGTCTATTTATTCCAGTGAATAATCAAGAAAATAGAAAGTAAAAAAAGAAAAAGGAAAAGGAAATATTCCACGACTTCAAATGGGCTACTCAGGACAATGCTTTCCTTGTTAAGATCCGCACAGCATTCCATATGCAGAAAGGCAAAGACGCCATGTATTTTTAACCCAGTTTTTATATTTATTTATTTATTTAGGTGCTTATTCATTTTTGTTATTGATGAATTAATGTTTTACATTTGACATTGACTAAGGATCTGACACCAGCGGTCTCCAGTGACCCCTATATGGTACTCTGCCTCTACAAAACCGATCCATTGACCTGTCCATCCATCCATCCATCCACCCATACATCTATCCATCCATTCATCCATTCATCCATCCATCCATTCATCCATCCATCCATCCATCCATCCATCCATCCATCCATCCACCAGTCAACCAAGCTAAATACAAAAGGAGATCTCTCCTTAATGGTGAGCAGAAACAACGATGCATAGGTAGGTTGCAAAGGCCCATTTTGACTGAATAGGGCAGAGGGGCTGAACCAGGGAATGTGTTGGGGCGTGTGGGTTTGGGTGAGGTGAGCCGGAGACCCTGTGAGCTGGGTCACATTAGGGGCAGGCAGGGGGTGGAAGGGGTTGCGAACAGCTGTCACTGGAGAACCATCACAAGTGCTGGAGCTGGTGAGCAGGGCACCTGGAAGAGAGGACAGACAAAGGAGAGAAGCAAAGTGCGGAGGAGAGGAGAGGGGAGAGGATGGTGAGGACAGGAGAGGACAGGAGAGGACAGGATTGGAGGGCACCTGAGAAACCTACCTGGACAAAGGCAGAATACAGACATCCAGGAAGGCAGGCAGGCATGCAGGCAGCTCTGGCCTGGGCTCCCTGGATCCCGGGCGCACCTCCACCTGTCTTCTCTTGGCTGCCAGCCCTGAGGTCCCTCGTCGGTCAGCACTGTCTTCCCATCCTTCCGTCCCTCTGTGCCAGGGCCCAGGTGTCTGGGCGCTGTTGCCTGACCTAGTGGCAGGGCAGTAGGGCTGCCCAGTGCCAGTGTGGCCAGCACAGATTGCCAGGGGCTAGGACATCACAGAGGGCTCCTGTGGTTGCTAGGCCACGGGGACCCCGCCCATCCAGTTGACCAGCAGCCATGACCCCCACGCTGAACTTGACCTGAGAGGTGGTGGCCAGCCACCAGAGCCAGAGCCCCAGGCCAAAGCCGGTGCTGGTCGGCCGGGCCAAGGGGCTATGGGCAGATTGGTGTGTGTCTGGGCATGGGGCTGGCATCTGACAGTCCAGGGCGGGGGACCAAGGTCCGCCAGGCCCCTGTCCCACCATGTGCACTGACACACAGTCTTGCTGACTGACTGACAGTCCCAGCCCCAGAGATACCCACACCAAGTCCCTGGGTGCCCTGAGCTGCCCCTGAGGGTTGGTGGGTGCCTGCCTGGACACATGCCTCCATAATGGAGGCCTCCATTAATCCCGTTGCCTATTGACAGCTGCCCTCCTGCCCCTCCTCCTCCTCCTCCGCCTCCTCTCCTCCTCCTCTTCTTCCTCCTCCTCTTCCTCCTCTTTCTCCTGCTCTTCCTCCTCCTCCTCCTCCACCCCCTCCTCCTCTTCCTCATCCTCAGAGGGACTCACTCAGGGCCCTTGACCTAGGCAAGCCAGGGCTGCTGCTCTGGCTTCTGCAGCTTCTATCCAGTGGGGGGGGGATTGTAGGAATCTGTTCCTGTCAGTCCCTGATTCCTGGGACCTTCCATGCCTCCAGCTGCCCCCACTCTCTAGTCCTGACCCCTCCTTAAGGATGCCCCCTTTCCCCTTACCCTCTGTCCCCCAGCTCCCAACTAACATCTACTGTGTTCCTCCCTGCGCTACTTTACTGCCACCCTGCTTCTGCCCTTCAGCCATGAGGGCCCAGGGCCAGCCCAGCTGCCATCTCACCATCCAGCAGGGGGACCTGCCCTAACGCCCTGCCACCACACCCACACACACAGCCCTGCACACACTCCTGGGCTCCCCTGCCTGCAGCCTGCCTCTCAAACAGTCTCCTTCTGCCCCCTAGCCCCCTTACAGCCTCTGCCACCGAGCCCCACAGACACCTGGGCATCAGCAGTGCAGACATGCAAACAGCTCCCCTCGCCCCCACTCCAGTTGCTCCAAGGTTGTCAAGAGTCTTTTTTTCATGCTGTAGGGGAGGGAGTTGAGACAGTCCAATGTCCTGGGGAGCAAGAACTGCAAACAGTCCATCTACAATGTAACATTTGGGTCTCAGGCCGCCCAATCCCTAGTGCGCTGTGCAGACCTTTGACTGGCAAAAACACCCCATCTCAGCGTGAGATCTGACTGGGCTAGTGGCTCTTTCTGTGGACTAAGAGACAGACAGACAGAGTTTTCAGGTTCAAAATCTATACTTGCCAGAAGATGGTCATTCAATTGGGTAAAAAAAAAAAAAAAAAAAAAAAAAAAAAAGGCTTTTTATTTTTTTTCCCCTGCCTGGGTAACCTGTCTCCTGCCTGTTTCAAAGTGAAAAAAGGGAAAAATCTTTTTTGGAGGGAAAAGGACCAAAATGCAGGCAGGTGGACTCCGTGGAGGCTTCATGGGGAGTTGCTCCTGCCCTGGCACTTGAGCCCCAGCTGCTGTTCCAGGTGCTCTCTGATAACAGAGATCTCCGTGTGTCGTGTCATGACACTGTCATCAGGACTGACCCTCAGGATAATGAGGATTCAAAACGAGGCAGGTGATACTGCCTTCAAAAGTAAATCCAGGGAGGTTTGGCGGTATGTCAGAGGGTTAAGGGCTTGTGGGGCTCACGAATAGAGGGGACAGGTGGAGGGATTTGGGGTCTGGCCCCCAGACCGCCACCTGCAGGGGAGTCGCTTTACAGGGGGTGAAGCAGGTCTTTAGGAGCTCTATCTTTCTCTCCAACCCTGTATTTCCTCTTCTCTCTCCTTTTGTGTCTGTCAGATGCAAGGTCAGTAACAACAACAACAACAAAAACAATAACCACCACAGTGACTAAGCAACAAGGGCAGCGAAAGGGGAACAAATGGAGTGCAGGAGCTGTGGATTATTCGTGGCATAGGCACTCAGCTGTGGCAATAACCCCTTGAGGCAATCAATCCATACATGAAGAAGTAACACAGGTAACAGAGACGTATATGTCCCTGTGTGTTTCCACTGAGTTAATGTAAATGCACTTTTATTTACTTCTTAATGTATTTATTACCTTGCCACGAGAATTTCTTTTAATTGCTAAAAAAATGTCATATCAAGGGTACCAGGTGGTGCCACACCCAGTTAAGCACTCATGTTACAATGCAGGAGGACTGGGCTTCAACACCCGGGTTCGCACCTGCCAGGGGAAATCTTTACAAGTGGTGCGGAAGTGCTGCAGTTGTCTCTCTCTGTGTCTCAAACTCTCTCTACCTCCCTTCCCTCTCAATTCCTGTCTATTTATTCCAGTGAATAATCAAGAAAATAGAAAGTAAAAAAAGAAAAAGGAAAAGGAAATATTCCACGACTTCAAATGGGCTACTCAGGACAATGCTTTCCTTGTTAAGATCCTCACAGCATTCCATATGCAGAAAGGCAAAGACGCCATGTATTTTTTAACCCAGTTTTTATATTTATTTATTTATTTATTTAGGTGCTTATTCATTTTTGTTATTGATGAATTAATGGTTTACATTTGACATTGACTAAGGATCTGACACCAGCGGACTCCAGTACCCCTATATGGTAATCTGCCTCTACAAAACCGATCCATTGACCTTTCCATCCATCCATCCATCCATCCATCCACCCATACATCTATCCATCCATTCATCCATCCATCCATCCATCCATCCATCCATCCATCCACCAGTCAAACAAGCTAAGTACAAAAGGAGATCTCTCCATGAATGGTGAGGAGAAACAACGATGCATAGGTAGGTTGCAAAGGCCCAGTTTGGCTGAATAGGGCAGAGGGGCTGAACCAGGGAATGTGTTGGGGCGTGTGGGTTTGGGTGGGGTGAGCCGGAGACCCTGTGAGCTGGGTCACATTAGGGGCAGGCAGGGGGTGGAAGGGGTTGCGAACAGCTGTCCCTGGAGAACCATCACAAGTGCTGGAGCTGGTGAGCAGGACACCTGGAAGAGAGGACAGACAAAGGAGAGAAGCAAAGTGCGGAGGAAAGGAGAGGGGTCAGGATGGTGAGGACAGGAGAGGACAGGATTGGAGGGGACCTGAGAAACCTACCTGGACAAAGGCAGCATACAGACATCCAGGAAGGCCGGCAGGCATGCAGGCAGCTCTGGCCTGGGCTCCCTGGATCCCGGGCGCACCTCCACCTGTCTTCTCTTGGCTGCCAGCCCTGAGGTCCCTCGTCGGTCAGCACTGTCTTGCCATCCTTCCGTCCCTCTGTGCCAGGGCCCAGGCGTCTGGGCGCTGTTGCCTGACCTAGTGGCAGGGCAGTTGGGCTGCCCAGTGCCAGTGTGGCCAGCACAGATTGCCAGGGGCTAGGACATCACAGAGGGCTCCTGTGGTTGCTAGGCCACGGGGACCCCGCCCATCCAGTTGACCAGCAGCCATGACCCCATGCTGAACTTGACTTGAGGGGTGGTGGCCAGCCACCAGAGACAGAGCCCCAGGCCAAAGCAGGTGCTGGTCGGCCGGGCCAAGGGGCTATGGGCGGATTGGTGTGTGTCTGGGCATGGGGCTGGCATCTGACAGTCCAGGGCGGGGGACCAAGGTCCGCCAGGCCCCTGTCCCACCATGTGCACTGACACACAGTCTTGCTGACTGACTGACAGTCCCCGCCCCAGAGATACCCACACCAAGTCCCTGGGTGCCCTGAGCTGCCCCTGAGTGTTGGTGGGTGCCTGCCTGGACACATGCCTCCGTAATGGAGGCCTCTATTAATCCCGTTGCCTACTGACAGCTGCCCTCCTGCCCCTCCTCCTCCTCCTCCGCCTCCTCCTCCTCCTCTTCTTCCTCCTTCTCTTTCTCCTCTTCCTCCTCCTCCTCCTACACCCCCTCCTCCTCTTCCTCATCCTCAGCGGGACTCACTCAGGGCCCTTGGCCTAGGCAATCCAGGGCTGCTGCTCTGGCTTCTGCAGCTTCTATCCAGTGGGGGGGTGTAGGAATCTGTTCCTGTCAGTCCCTGATTCCTGGGACCTTCCATGCCTCCAGCTGCCCCCACTCTCTAGTCCTGACCCCTCCTCAAGGATGCCCCCTTTCCCCTTACCCTCTGTCCCGCAGCTCCCAACTAACATCTACTGTGTTCCTCCCTGCGCTACTTTACTGCCACCCTGCTTCTGCCCTTCAGCCCTGAGGGCCCAGGGCCAGCCCAGCTGCCATCTCACCATCCAGCACGGGGACCTGCCCTAACCCCCTGCCACCACACCCACACACACAGACCTGCACACACTCCTGGTTCCCCTGCCTGCAGCCTGCCTCTCAAACAGTCTCCTTCTGCCCCCTAGCACCTTACAGCCTCTGCCACGGACCCCCACAGACACCTGGGCATGAGCAGTGCAGACATGCAAACAGCTCCCCTCGCCCCCACTCCAGTTGCTCCAAGGTTGGAAAGAGTCTTTTTTTCATGCTGTAGGGGAGGGAGTTGAGACAGTCCAATGTCCTGGGGAGCAAGAACTGCAAACAGTCCATCTACAATGTAACATTTGGGTCTCAGGCCGCCCAATCCCTAGTGTGCTGTGCAGACCTTTGACTGGCAAAAACACCCCATCTGAGCGTGAGATCTGGCTGGGCTAGTGGCTCTTTCTGTGGACTAAGAGACAGACAGACAGAGTTTTCAGGTTCAAAACCTATACTTCCCAGAAGATGGTCATTCACTTCGGTGAAAAAAAAAAAAAAAAAAAAAAAAAAAAAAGGCTTTTTATTTTTTTTCCCCTGCCTGGGTAACCTGTCTCCTGCCTGTTTCAAAGTGAAAAAAGGGAAAAATCTTTTTTGGAGGGAAAAGGACCAAAATGCAGGCAGGTGGACTCCGTGGAAGGTGGATGGGGAGTTGCTCCTGCCCGGGCACTAGAGCCCCAGCTGCTGTTCCAGGTGCTCTCTGATAACAGAGATCTCCATGTGTCGTGTCATGACACTGTCTCCAGGACTGAGCCTCAGGATAATGAGGATTCAAAACGAGGCAGGTGATACTGCCTTCAAAAGTAAATCCAGGGAGGTTTGGCGGTATGTCAGAGGGTTAAGGGCTTGTGGCGATCACGAATAGAGGGGACAGGTGGAAGGATTTGGGGTCTGGCACCCAGACTGCCACCTGCAGGGGAGTCGCTTTACAGGGGGTGAAGCAGGTCTTTAGGAGCTCTATCTTTCTCTCCCACCCTGTATTTCCTCTGCTCTCTCCTTTTGTGTCTGTCAGATGCAAGGTCAGTAACAACAACAACAACAAAAACAATAACCACCACAGTGACCAAGCAACAAGGGCAGCGAAAGGGGAACAAATGGAGTGCAGGGGCTGTGGATTATTCGTGGTGTAGGCACTCAGCTGTGGCAATAACCTCTTGAGGCAATCAATCCATACATGAAGAAGTAATACAGGTAACAGAGACGTATATGTCCCTGTGTGTTTCCACTGAGATAATGTAAATGCACTTTTATTTACTTCTTCATTTATTTATTACCTTGCCACGAGAATTTCTTTTCATTGCTAAAAAAAAGTGTCCCATCAAGGGTACCAGGTGTGCCACACCCAGTTAAGCACTCATGTTACAATGCAGGAGGACTGGGCTTCAACACCCGGGTTCGCACCTGCCAGGGGAAATCTTTACAAGTGGTGCGGAAGTGCTGCAGTTGTCTCTCTCTGTGTCTCAAACTCTCTCTACCTCCCTTCCCTCTCAATTCCTGTCTATTTATTCCCGTGAATAATCAAGAAAATAGAAAGTAAAAAAAGAAAAAGGAAAAGGAAATATTCCACGACTTCAAATGGGCTACTCAGGACAATGCTTTCCTTGTTAAGATCCTCACAGCATTCCATATGCAGAAAGGCAAAGACGCCATGTATTTTTTAACCCAGTTTTTATATTTATTTATTTATTTATTTATTTAGGTGCTTATTCATTTTTGTTATTGATGAATTAATGTTTTACATTTGACATTGACTAAGGATCTGACACCAGCGGACTCCAGTACCCCTATATGGTAATCTGCCTCTACAAAACCGATCCATTGACCTTTCCATCCATCCATCCATCCATCCACCCATACATCTATCCATCCATTCATCCATACATCCATCCATCCATCCATCCATCCATCCACCAGTCAACCAAGCTAAGTACAAAAGGAGATCTCTCCATGAATGGTGAGGAGAAACAACGATGCATAGGTAGGTTGCAAAGGCCCAGTTTGGCTGAAGAGGGCAGAGGGGCTGAACCAGGGAATGTGTTGGGGCGTGTGGGTTTGGGTGGGGTGAGCCGGAGACCCTGTGAGCTGGGTCACATTAGGGGCAGGCAGGGGGTGGAAGGGGTTGCGAACAGCTGTCCCTGGAGAACCATCACAAGTGCTGGAGCTGGTGAGCCGGACACCTGGAAGAGAGGACAGACAAAGGAGAGAAGCAAAGTGCGGAGGAAAGGAGAGGGGTCAGGATGGTGAGGACAGGAGAGGACAGGATTGGAGGGGACCTGAGAAACCTACCTGGACAAAGGCAGCATACAGACATCCAGGAAGGCCGGCAGGCATGCAGGCAGCTCTGGCCTGGGCTCCCTGGATCCCGGGCGCACCTCCACCTGTCTTCTCTTGGCTGCCAGCCCTGAGGTCCCTCGTCGGTCAGCACTGTCTTGCCATCCTTCCGTCCCTCTGTGCCAGGGCCCAGGCGTCTGGGCGCTGTTGCCTGACCTAGTGGCAGGGCAGTTGGGCTGCCCAGTGCCAGTGTGGCCAGCACAGATTGCCAGGGGCTAGGACATCACAGAGGGCTCCTGTGGTTGCTAGGCCACGGGGACCCCGCCCATCCAGTTGACCAGCAGCCATGACCCCATGCTGAACTTGACTTGAGGGGTGGTGGCCAGCCACCAGAGACAGAGCCCCAGGCCAAAGCAGGTGCTGGTCGGCCGGGCCAAGGGGCTATGGGCGGATTGGTGTGTGTCTGGGCATGGGGCTGGCATCTGACAGTCCAGGGCGGGGGACCAAGGTCCGCCAGGCCCCTGTCCCACCATGTGCACTGACACACAGTCTTGCTGACTGACTGACAGTCCCCGCCCCAGAGATACCCACACCAAGTTCCTGGGTGCCCTGAGCTGCCCCTGAGTGTTGGTGGGTGCCTGCCTGGACACATGCCTCCGTAATGGAGGCCTCTATTAATCCCGTTGCCTACTGACAGCTGCCCTCCTGCCCCTCCTCCTCCTCCTCCGCCTCCTCCTCCTCCTCTTCTTCCTCCTTCTCTTTCTCCTCTTCCTCCTCCTCCTCCTACACCCCCTCCTCCTCTTCCTCATCCTCAGCGGGACTCACTCAGGGCCCTTGGCCTAGGCAATCCAGGGCTGCTGCTCTGGCTTCTGCAGCTTCTATCCAGTGGGGGGGTGTAGGAATCTGTTCCTGTCAGTCCCTGATTCCTGGGACCTTCCATGCCTCCAGCTGCCCCCACTCTCTAGTCCTGACCCCTCCTCAAGGATGCCCCCTTTCCCCTTACCCTCTGTCCCGCAGCTCCCAACTAACATCTACTGTGTTCCTCCCTGCGCTACTTTACTGCCACCCTGCTTCTGCCCTTCAGCCCTGAGGGCCCAGGGCCAGCCCAGCTGCCATCTCACCATCCAGCACGGGGACCTGCCCTAACCCCCTGCCACCACACCCACACACACAGACCTGCACACACTCCTGGTTCCCCTGCCTGCAGCCTGCCTCTCAAACAGTCTCCTTCTGCCCCCTAGCACCTTACAGCCTCTGCCACGGACCCCCACAGACACCTGGGCATGAGCAGTGCAGACATGCAAACAGCTCCCCTCGCCCCCACTCCAGTTGCTCCAAGGTTGGAAAGAGTCTTTTTTTCATGCTGTAGGGGAGGGAGTTGAGACAGTCCAATGTCCTGGGGAGCAAGAACTGCAAACAGTCCATCTACAATGTAACATTTGGGTCTCAGGCCGCCCAATCCCTAGTGTGCTGTGCAGACCTTTGACTGGCAAAAACACCCCATCTGAGCGTGAGATCTGGCTGGGCTAGTGGCTCTTTCTGTGGACTAAGAGACAGACAGACAGAGTTTTCAGGTTCAAAACCTATACTTCCCAGAAGATGGTCATTCACTTCGGTGAAAAAAAAAAAAAAAAAAAAAAAAAAAAGGCTTTTTATTTTTTTTCCCCTGCCTGGGTAACCTGTCTCCTGCCTGTTTCAAAGTGAAAAAAGGGAAAAATCTTTTTTGGAGGGAAAAGGACCAAAATGCAGGCAGGTGGACTCCGTGGAAGGTGGATGGGGAGTTGCTCCTGCCCGGGCACTAGAGCCCCAGCTGCTGTTCCAGGTGCTCTCTGATAACAGAGATCTCCATGTGTCGTGTCATGACACTGTCTCCAGGACTGAGCCTCAGGATAATGAGGATTCAAAACGAGGCAGGTGATACTGCCTTCAAAAGTAAATCCAGGGAGGTTTGGCGGTATGTCAGAGGGTTAAGGGCTTGTGGCGATCACGAATAGAGGGGACAGGTGGAAGGATTTGGGGTCTGGCCCCCAGACTGCCACCTGCAGGGGAGTCGCTTTACAGGGGGTGAAGCAGGTCTTTAGGAGCTCTATCTTTCTCTCCCACCCTGTATTTCCTCTGCTCTCTCCTTTTGTGTCTGTCAGATGCAAGGTCAGTAACAACAACAACAACAAAAACAATAACCACCACAGTGACCAAGCAACAAGGGCAGCGAAAGGGGAACAAATGGAGTGCAGGGGCTGTGGATTATTCGTGGTGTAGGCACTCAGCTGTGGCAATAACCTCTTGAGGCAATCAATCCATACATGAAGAAGTAATACAGGTAACAGAGACGTATATGTCCCTGTGTGTTTCCACTGAGATAATGTAAATGCACTTTTATTTACTTCTTCATTTATTTATTACCTTGCCACGAGAATTTCTTTTCATTGCTAAAAAAAAGTGTCCCATCAAGGGTACCAGGTGTGCCACACCCAGTTAAGCACTCATGTTACAATGCAGGAGGACTGGGCTTCAACACCCGGGTTCGCACCTGCCAGGGGAAATCTTTACAAGTGGTGCGGAAGTGCTGCAGTTGTCTCTCTCTGTGTCTCAAACTCTCTCTACCTCCCTTCCCTCTCAATTCCTGTCTATTTATTCCCGTGAATAATCAAGAAAATAGAAAGTAAAAAAAGAAAAAGGAAAAGGAAATATTCCACGACTTCAAATGGGCTACTCAGGACAATGCTTTCCTTGTTAAGATCCTCACAGCATTCCATATGCAGAAAGGCAAAGACGCCATGTATTTTTTAACCCAGTTTTTATATTTATTTATTTATTTATTTATTTAGGTGCTTATTCATTTTTGTTATTGATGAATTAATGTTTTACATTTGACATTGACTAAGGATCTGACACCAGCGGACTCCAGTACCCCTATATGGTAATCTGCCTCTACAAAACCGATCCATTGACCTTTCCATCCATCCATCCATCCATCCACCCATACATCTATCCATCCATTCATCCATACATCCATCCATCCATCCATCCATCCATCCATCCACCAGTCAACCAAGCTAAGTACAAAAGGAGATCTCTCCATGAATGGTGAGGAGAAACAACGATGCATAGGTAGGTTGCAAAGGCCCAGTTTGGCTGAAGAGGGCAGAGGGGCTGAACCAGGGAATGTGTTGGGGCGTGTGGGTTTGGGTGGGGTGAGCCGGAGACCCTGTGAGCTGGGTCACATTAGGGGCAGGCAGGGGGTGGAAGGGGTTGCGAACAGCTGTCCCTGGAGAACCATCACAAGTGCTGGAGCTGGTGAGCCGGACACCTGGAAGAGAGGACAGACAAAGGAGAGAAGCAAAGTGCGGAGGAAAGGAGAGGGGTCAGGATGGTGAGGACAGGAGAGGACAGGATTGGAGGGGACCTGAGAAACCTACCTGGACAAAGGCAGCATACAGACATCCAGGAAGGCCGGCAGGCATGCAGGCAGCTCTGGCCTGGGCTCCCTGGATCCCGGGCGCACCTCCACCTGTCTTCTCTTGGCTGCCAGCCCTGAGGTCCCTCGTCGGTCAGCACTGTCTTGCCATCCTTCCGTCCCTCTGTGCCAGGGCCCAGGCGTCTGGGCGCTGTTGCCTGACCTAGTGGCAGGGCAGTTGGGCTGCCCAGTGCCAGTGTGGCCAGCACAGATTGCCAGGGGCTAGGACATCACAGAGGGCTCCTGTGGTTGCTAGGCCACGGGGACCCCGCCCATCCAGTTGACCAGCAGCCATGACCCCATGCTGAACTTGACTTGAGGGGTGGTGGCCAGCCACCAGAGACAGAGCCCCAGGCCAAAGCAGGTGCTGGTCGGCCGGGCCAAGGGGCTATGGGCGGATTGGTGTGTGTCTGGGCATGGGGCTGGCATCTGACAGTCCAGGGCGGGGGACCAAGGTCCGCCAGGCCCCTGTCCCACCATGTGCACTGACACACAGTCTTGCTGACTGACTGACAGTCCCCGCCCCAGAGATACCCACACCAAGTCCCTGGGTGCCCTGAGCTGCCCCTGAGTGTTGGTGGGTGCCTGCCTGGACACATGCCTCCGTAATGGAGGCCTCTATTAATCCCGTTGCCTACTGACAGCTGCCCTCCTGCCCCTCCTCCTCCTCCTCCGCCTCCTCCTCCTCCTCCTCTTCTTCCTCCTTCTCTTTCTCCTCTTCCTCCTCCTCCTCCTACACCCCCTCCTCCTCTTCCTCATCCTCAGCGGGACTCACTCAGGGCCCTTGGCCTAGGCAATCCAGGGCTGCTGCTCTGGCTTCTGCAGCTTCTATCCAGTGGGGGGTGTAGGAATCTGTTCCTGTCAGTCCCTGATTCCTGGGACCTTCCATGCCTCCAGCTGCCCCCACTCTCTAGTCCTGACCCCTCCTCAAGGATGCCCCCTTTCCCCTTACCCTCTGTCCCGCAGCTCCCAACTAACATCTACTGTGTTCCTCCCTGCGCTACTTTACTGCCACCCTGCTTCTGCCCTTCAGCCCTGAGGGCCCAGGGCCAGCCCAGCTGCCATCTCACCATCCAGCACGGGGACCTGCCCTAACCCCCTGCCACCACACCCACACACACAGACCTGCACACACTCCTGGTTCCCCTGCCTGCAGCCTGCCTCTCAAACAGTCTCCTTCTGCCCCCTAGCACCTTACAGCCTCTGCCACGGACCCCCACAGACACCTGGGCATGAGCAGTGCAGACATGCAAACAGCTCCCCTCGCCCCCACTCCAGTTGCTCCAAGGTTGGAAAGAGTCTTTTTTTCATGCTGTAGGGGAGGGAGTTGAGACAGTCCAATGTCCTGGGGAGCAAGAACTGCAAACAGTCCATCTACAATGTAACATTTGGGTCTCAGGCCGCCCAATCCCTAGTGTGCTGTGCAGACCTTTGACTGGCAAAAACACCCCATCTGAGCGTGAGATCTGGCTGGGCTAGTGGCTCTTTCTGTGGACTAAGAGACAGACAGACAGAGTTTTCAGGTTCAAAACCTATACTTCCCAGAAGATGGTCATTCACTTCGGTAAAAAAAAAAAAAAAAAAAAAAAAAAAAAAAAGGCTTTTTATTTTTTTTCCCCTGCCTGGGTAACCTGTCTCCTGCCTGTTTCAAAGTGAAAAAAGGGAAAAATCTTTTTTGGAGGGAAAAGGACCAAAATGCAGGCAGGTGGACTCCGTGGAAGGTGGATGGGGAGTTGCTCCTGCCCGGGCACTAGAGCCCCAGCTGCTGTTCCAGGTGCTCTCTGATAACAGAGATCTCCATGTGTCGTGTCATGACACTGTCTCCAGGACTGACCCTCAGGATAATGAGGATTCAAAACGAGGCAGGTGATACTGCCTTCAAAAGTAAATCCAGGGAGGTTTGGCGGTATGTCAGAGGGTTAAGGGCTTGTGGCGATCACGAATAGAGGGGACAGGTGGAAGGATTTGGGGTCTGGCCCCCAGAATGCCACCTGCAGGGGAGTCGCTTTACAGGGGGTGAAGCAGGTCTTTAGGAGCTCTATCTTTCTCTCCCACCCTGTATTTCCTCTGCTCTCTCCTTTTGTGTCTGTCAGATGCAAGGTCAGTAACAACAACAACAACAAAAACAATAACCACCACAGTGACCAAGCAACAAGGGCAGCGAAAGGGGAACAAATGGAGTGCAGGGGCTGTGGATTATTCGTGGTGTAGGCACTCAGCTGTGGCAATAACCTCTTGAGGCAATCAATCCATACATGAAGAAGTAATACAGGTAACAGAGACGTATATGTCCCTGTGTGTTTCCACTGAGATAATGTAAATGCACTTTTATTTACTTCTTCATTTATTTATTACCTTGCCACGAGAATTTCTTTTCATTGCTAAAAAAAAGTGTCCCATCAAGGGTACCAGGTGTGCCACACCCAGTTAAGCACTCATGTTACAATGCAGGAGGACTGGGCTTCAACACCCGGGTTCGCACCTGCCAGGGGAAATCTTTACAAGTGGTGCGGAAGTGCTGCAGTTGTCTCTCTCTGTGTCTCAAACTCTCTCTACCTCCCTTCCCTCTCAATTCCTGTCTATTTATTCCCGTGAATAATCAAGAAAATAGAAAGTAAAAAAAGAAAAAGGAAAAGGAAATATTCCACGACTTCAAATGGGCTACTCAGGACAATGCTTTCCTTGTTAAGATCCTCACAGCATTCCATATGCAGAAAGGCAAAGACGCCATGTATTTTTTAACCCAGTTTTTATATTTATTTATTTATTTATTTATTTAGGTGCTTATTCATTTTTGTTATTGATGAATTAATGTTTTACATTTGACATTGACTAAGGATCTGACACCAGCGGACTCCAGTACCCCTATATGGTAATCTGCCTCTACAAAACCGATCCATTGACCTTTCCATCCATCCATCCATCCATCCACCCATACATCTATCCATCCATTCATCCATACATCCATCCATCCATCCATCCATCCATCCATCCACCAGTCAACCAAGCTAAGTACAAAAGGAGATCTCTCCATGAATGGTGAGGAGAAACAACGATGCATAGGTAGGTTGCAAAGGCCCAGTTTGGCTGAAGAGGGCAGAGGGGCTGAACCAGGGAATGTGTTGGGGCGTGTGGGTTTGGGTGGGGTGAGCCGGAGACCCTGTGAGCTGGGTCACATTAGGGGCAGGCAGGGGGTGGAAGGGGTTGCGAACAGCTGTCCCTGGAGAACCATCACAAGTGCTGGAGCTGGTGAGCCGGACACCTGGAAGAGAGGACAGACAAAGGAGAGAAGCAAAGTGCGGAGGAAAGGAGAGGGGTCAGGATGGTGAGGACAGGAGAGGACAGGATTGGAGGGGACCTGAGAAACCTACCTGGACAAAGGCAGCATACAGACATCCAGGAAGGCCGGCAGGCATGCAGGCAGCTCTGGCCTGGGCTCCCTGGATCCCGGGCGCACCTCCACCTGTCTTCTCTTGGCTGCCAGCCCTGAGGTCCCTCGTCGGTCAGCACTGTCTTGCCATCCTTCCGTCCCTCTGTGCCAGGGCCCAGGCGTCTGGGCGCTGTTGCCTGACCTAGTGGCAGGGCAGTTGGGCTGCCCAGTGCCAGTGTGGCCAGCACAGATTGCCAGGGGCTAGGACATCACAGAGGGCTCCTGTGGTTGCTAGGCCACGGGGACCCCGCCCATCCAGTTGACCAGCAGCCATGACCCCATGCTGAACTTGACTTGAGGGGTGGTGGCCAGCCACCAGAGACAGAGCCACAGGCCAAAGCAGGTGCTGGTCGGCCGGGCCAAGGGGCTATGGGCGGATTGGTGTGTGTCTGGGCATGGGGCTGGCATCTGACAGTCCAGGGCGGGGGACCAAGGTCCGCCAGGCCCCTGTCCCACCATGTGCACTGACACACAGTCTTGCTGACTGACTGACAGTCCCCGCCCCAGAGATACCCACACCAAGTCCCTGGGTGCCCTGAGCTGCCCCTGAGTGTTGGTGGGTGCCTGCCTGGACACATGCCTCCGTAATGGAGGCCTCTATTAATCCCGTTGCCTACTGACAGCTGCCCTCCTGCCCCTCCTCCTCCTCCTCCGCCTCCTCCTCCTCCTCCTCTTCTTCCTCCTTCTCTTTCTCCTCTTCCTCCTCCTCCTCCTACACCCCCTCCTCCTCTTCCTCATCCTCAGCGGGACTCACTCAGGGCCCTTGGCCTAGGCAATCCAGGGCTGCTGCTCTGGCTTCTGCAGCTTCTATCCAGTGGGGGGTGTAGGAATCTGTTCCTGTCAGTCCCTGATTCCTGGGACCTTCCATGCCTCCAGCTGCCCCCACTCTCTAGTCCTGACCCCTCCTCAAGGATGCCCCCTTTCCCCTTACCCTCTGTCCCGCAGCTCCCAACTAACATCTACTGTGTTCCTCCCTGCGCTACTTTACTGCCACCCTGCTTCTGCCCTTCAGCCCTGAGGGCCCAGGGCCAGCCCAGCTGCCATCTCACCATCCAGCACGGGGACCTGCCCTAACCCCCTGCCACCACACCCACACACACAGACCTGCACACACTCCTGGTTCCCCTGCCTGCAGCCTGCCTCTCAAACAGTCTCCTTCTGCCCCCTAGCACCTTACAGCCTCTGCCACGGACCCCCACAGACACCTGGGCATGAGCAGTGCAGACATGCAAACAGCTCCCCTCGCCCCCACTCCAGTTGCTCCAAGGTTGGAAAGAGTCTTTTTTTCATGCTGTAGGGGAGGGAGTTGAGACAGTCCAATGTCCTGGGGAGCAAGAACTGCAAACAGTCCATCTACAATGTAACATTTGGGTCTCAGGCCGCCCAATCCCTAGTGTGCTGTGCAGACCTTTGACTGGCAAAAACACCCCATCTGAGCGTGAGATCTGGCTGGGCTAGTGGCTCTTTCTGTGGACTAAGAGACAGACAGACAGAGTTTTCAGGTTCAAAACCTATACTTCCCAGAAGATGGTCATTCACTTCGGTAAAAAAAAAAAAAAAAAAAAAAAAAAAAAAAAAGGCTTTTTATTTTTTTTCCCCTGCCTGGGTAACCTGTCTCCTGCCTGTTTCAAAGTGAAAAAAGGGAAAAATCTTTTTTGGAGGGAAAAGGACCAAAATGCAGGCAGGTGGACTCCGTGGAAGGTGGATGGGGAGTTGCTCCTGCCCGGGCACTAGAGCCCCAGCTGCTGTTCCAGGTGCTCTCTGATAACAGAGATCTCCATGTGTCGTGTCATGACACTGTCTCCAGGACTGAGCCTCAGGATAATGAGGATTCAAAACGAGGCAGGTGATACTGCCTTCAAAAGTAAATCCAGGGAGGTTTGGCGGTATGTCAGAGGGTTAAGGGCTTGTGGCGATCACGAATAGAGGGGACAGGTGGAAGGATTTGGGGTCTGGCCCCCAGACTGCCACCTGCAGGGGAGTCGCTTTACAGGGGGTGAAGCAGGTCTTTAGGAGCTCTATCTTTCTCTCCCACCCTGTATTTCCTCTGCTCTCTCCTTTTGTGTCTGTCAGATGCAAGGTCAGTAACAACAACAACAACAAAAACAATAACCACCACAGTGACCAAGCAACAAGGGCAGCGAAAGGGGAACAAATGGAGTGCAGGGGCTGTGGATTATTCGTGGTGTAGGCACTCAGCTGTGGCAATAACCTCTTGAGGCAATCAATCCATACATGAAGAAGTAATACAGGTAACAGAGACGTATATGTCCCTGTGTGTTTCCACTGAGATAATGTAAATGCACTTTTATTTACTTCTTCATTTATTTATTACCTTGCCACGAGAATTTCTTTTCATTGCTAAAAAAAAGTGTCCCATCAAGGGTACCAGGTGTGCCACACCCAGTTAAGCACTCATGTTACAATGCAGGAGGACTGGGCTTCAACACCCGGGTTCGCACCTGCCAGGGGAAATCTTTACAAGTGGTGCGGAAGTGCTGCAGTTGTCTCTCTCTGTGTCTCAAACTCTCTCTACCTCCCTTCCCTCTCAATTCCTGTCTATTTATTCCCGTGAATAATCAAGAAAATAGAAAGTAAAAAAAGAAAAAGGAAAAGGAAATATTCCACGACTTCAAATGGGCTACTCAGGACAATGCTTTCCTTGTTAAGATCCTCACAGCATTCCATATGCAGAAAGGCAAAGACGCCATGTATTTTTTAACCCAGTTTTTATATTTATTTATTTATTTATTTATTTAGGTGCTTATTCATTTTTGTTATTGATGAATTAATGTTTTACATTTGACATTGACTAAGGATCTGACACCAGCGGACTCCAGTACCCCTATATGGTAATCTGCCTCTACAAAACCGATCCATTGACCTTTCCATCCATCCATCCATCCATCCACCCATACATCTATCCATCCATTCATCCATACATCCATCCATCCATCCATCCATCCATCCACCAGTCAACCAAGCTAAGTACAAAAGGAGATCTCTCCATGAATGGTGAGGAGAAACAACGATGCATAGGTAGGTTGCAAAGGCCCAGTTTGGCTGAAGAGGGCAGAGGGGCTGAACCAGGGAATGTGTTGGGGCGTGTGGGTTTGGGTGGGGTGAGCCGGAGACCCTGTGAGCTGGGTCACATTAGGGGCAGGCAGGGGGTGGAAGGGGTTGCGAACAGCTGTCCCTGGAGAACCATCACAAGTGCTGGAGCTGGTGAGCCGGACACCTGGAAGAGAGGACAGACAAAGGAGAGAAGCAAAGTGCGGAGGAAAGGAGAGGGGTCAGGATGGTGAGGACAGGAGAGGACAGGATTGGAGGGGACCTGAGAAACCTACCTGGACAAAGGCAGCATACAGACATCCAGGAAGGCCGGCAGGCATGCAGGCAGCTCTGGCCTGGGCTCCCTGGATCCCGGGCGCACCTCCACCTGTCTTCTCTTGGCTGCCAGCCCTGAGGTCCCTCGTCGGTCAGCACTGTCTTGCCATCCTTCCGTCCCTCTGTGCCAGGGCCCAGGCGTCTGGGCGCTGTTGCCTGACCTAGTGGCAGGGCAGTTGGGCTGCCCAGTGCCAGTGTGGCCAGCACAGATTGCCAGGGGCTAGGACATCACAGAGGGCTCCTGTGGTTGCTAGGCCACGGGGACCCCGCCCATCCAGTTGACCAGCAGCCATGACCCCATGCTGAACTTGACTTGAGGGGTGGTGGCCAGCCACCAGAGACAGAGCCCCAGGCCAAAGCAGGTGCTGGTCGGCCGGGCCAAGGGGCTATGGGCGGATTGGTGTGTGTCTGGGCATGGGGCTGGCATCTGACAGTCCAGGGCGGGGGACCAAGGTCCGCCAGGCCCCTGTCCCACCATGTGCACTGACACACAGTCTTGCTGACTGACTGACAGTCCCCGCCCCAGAGATACCCACACCAAGTCCCTGGGTGCCCTGAGCTGCCCCTGAGTGTTGGTGGGTGCCTGCCTGGACACATGCCTCCGTAATGGAGGCCTCTATTAATCCCGTTGCCTACTGACAGCTGCCCTCCTGCCCCTCCTCCTCCTCCTCCGCCTCCTCCTCCTCCTCCTCTTCTTCCTCCTTCTCTTTCTCCTCTTCCTCCTCCTCCTCCTACACCCCCTCCTCCTCTTCCTCATCCTCAGCGGGACTCACTCAGGGCCCTTGGCCTAGGCAATCCAGGGCTGCTGCTCTGGCTTCTGCAGCTTCTATCCAGTGGGGGGTGTAGGAATCTGTTCCTGTCAGTCCCTGATTCCTGGGACCTTCCATGCCTCCAGCTGCCCCCACTCTCTAGTCCTGACCCCTCCTCAAGGATGCCCCCTTTCCCCTTACCCTCTGTCCCGCAGCTCCCAACTAACATCTACTGTGTTCCTCCCTGCGCTACTTTACTGCCACCCTGCTTCTGCCCTTCAGCCCTGAGGGCCCAGGGCCAGCCCAGCTGCCATCTCACCATCCAGCACGGGGACCTGCCCTAACCCCCTGCCACCACACCCACACACACAGACCTGCACACACTCCTGGTTCCCCTGCCTGCAGCCTGCCTCTCAAACAGTCTCCTTCTGCCCCCTAGCACCTTACAGCCTCTGCCACGGACCCCCACAGACACCTGGGCATGAGCAGTGCAGACATGCAAACAGCTCCCCTCGCCCCCACTCCAGTTGCTCCAAGGTTGGAAAGAGTCTTTTTTTCATGCTGTAGGGGAGGGAGTTGAGACAGTCCAATGTCCTGGGGAGCAAGAACTGCAAACAGTCCATCTACAATGTAACATTTGGGTCTCAGGCCGCCCAATCCCTAGTGTGCTGTGCAGACCTTTGACTGGCAAAAACACCCCATCTGAGCGTGAGATCTGGCTGGGCTAGTGGCTCTTTCTGTGGACTAAGAGACAGACAGACAGAGTTTTCAGGTTCAAAACCTATACTTCCCAGAAGATGGTCATTCACTTCGGTAAAAAAAAAAAAAAAAAAAAAAAAAAAAAAAAAGGCTTTTTATTTTTTTTCCCCTGCCTGGGTAACCTGTCTCCTGCCTGTTTCAAAGTGAAAAAAGGGAAAAATCTTTTTTGGAGGGAAAAGGACCAAAATGCAGGCAGGTGGACTCCGTGGAAGGTGGATGGGGAGTTGCTCCTGCCCGGGCACTAGAGCCCCAGCTGCTGTTCCAGGTGCTCTCTGATAACAGAGATCTCCATGTGTCGTGTCATGACACTGTCTCCAGGACTGAGCCTCAGGATAATGAGGATTCAAAACGAGGCAGGTGATACTGCCTTCAAAAGTAAATCCAGGGAGGTTTGGCGGTATGTCAGAGGGTTAAGGGCTTGTGGCGATCACGAATAGAGGGGACAGGTGGAAGGATTTGGGGTCTGGCCCCCAGACTGCCACCTGCAGGGGAGTCGCTTTACAGGGGGTGAAGCAGGTCTTTAGGAGCTCTATCTTTCTCTCCCACCCTGTATTTCCTCTGCTCTCTCCTTTTGTGTCTGTCAGATGCAAGGTCAGTAACAACAACAACAACAAAAACAATAACCACCACAGTGACCAAGCAACAAGGGCAGCGAAAGGGGAACAAATGGAGTGCAGGGGCTGTGGATTATTCGTGGTGTAGGCACTCAGCTGTGGCAATAACCTCTTGAGGCAATCAATCCATACATGAAGAAGTAATACAGGTAACAGAGACGTATATGTCCCTGTGTGTTTCCACTGAGATAATGTAAATGCACTTTTATTTACTTCTTCATTTATTTATTACCTTGCCACGAGAATTTCTTTTCATTGCTAAAAAAAAGTGTCCCATCAAGGGTACCAGGTGTGCCACACCCAGTTAAGCACTCATGTTACAATGCAGGAGGACTGGGCTTCAACACCCGGGTTCGCACCTGCCAGGGGAAATCTTTACAAGTGGTGCGGAAGTGCTGCAGTTGTCTCTCTCTGTGTCTCAAACTCTCTCTACCTCCCTTCCCTCTCAATTCCTGTCTATTTATTCCCGTGAATAATCAAGAAAATAGAAAGTAAAAAAAGAAAAAGGAAAAGGAAATATTCCACGACTTCAAATGGGCTACTCAGGACAATGCTTTCCTTGTTAAGATCCTCACAGCATTCCATATGCAGAAAGGCAAAGACGCCATGTATTTTTTAACCCAGTTTTTATATTTATTTATTTATTTATTTATTTAGGTGCTTATTCATTTTTGTTATTGATGAATTAATGTTTTACATTTGACATTGACTAAGGATCTGACACCAGCGGACTCCAGTACCCCTATATGGTAATCTGCCTCTACAAAACCGATCCATTGACCTTTCCATCCATCCATCCATCCATCCACCCATACATCTATCCATCCATTCATCCATACATCCATCCATCCATCCATCCATCCATCCATCCACCAGTCAACCAAGCTAAGTACAAAAGGAGATCTCTCCATGAATGGTGAGGAGAAACAACGATGCATAGGTAGGTTGCAAAGGCCCAGTTTGGCTGAAGAGGGCAGAGGGGCTGAACCAGGGAATGTGTTGGGGCGTGTGGGTTTGGGTGGGGTGAGCCGGAGACCCTGTGAGCTGGGTCACATTAGGGGCAGGCAGGGGGTGGAAGGGGTTGCGAACAGCTGTCCCTGGAGAACCATCACAAGTGCTGGAGCTGGTGAGCCGGACACCTGGAAGAGAGGACAGACAAAGGAGAGAAGCAAAGTGCGGAGGAAAGGAGAGGGGTCAGGATGGTGAGGACAGGAGAGGACAGGATTGGAGGGGACCTGAGAAACCTACCTGGACAAAGGCAGCATACAGACATCCAGGAAGGCCGGCAGGCATGCAGGCAGCTCTGGCCTGGGCTCCCTGGATCCCGGGCGCACCTCCACCTGTCTTCTCTTGGCTGCCAGCCCTGAGGTCCCTCGTCGGTCAGCACTGTCTTGCCATCCTTCCGTCCCTCTGTGCCAGGGCCCAGGCGTCTGGGCGCTGTTGCCTGACCTAGTGGCAGGGCAGTTGGGCTGCCCAGTGCCAGTGTGGCCAGCACAGATTGCCAGGGGCTAGGACATCACAGAGGGCTCCTGTGGTTGCTAGGCCACGGGGACCCCGCCCATCCAGTTGACCAGCAGCCATGACCCCATGCTGAACTTGACTTGAGGGGTGGTGGCCAGCCACCAGAGACAGAGCCACAGGCCAAAGCAGGTGCTGGTCGGCCGGGCCAAGGGGCTATGGGCGGATTGGTGTGTGTCTGGGCATGGGGCTGGCATCTGACAGTCCAGGGCGGGGGACCAAGGTCCGCCAGGCCCCTGTCCCACCATGTGCACTGACACACAGTCTTGCTGACTGACTGACAGTCCCCGCCCCAGAGATACCCACACCAAGTCCCTGGGTGCCCTGAGCTGCCCCTGAGTGTTGGTGGGTGCCTGCCTGGACACATGCCTCCGTAATGGAGGCCTCTATTAATCCCGTTGCCTACTGACAGCTGCCCTCCTGCCCCTCCTCCTCCTCCTCCGCCTCCTCCTCCTCCTCCTCTTCTTCCTCCTTCTCTTTCTCCTCTTCCTCCTCCTCCTCCTACACCCCCTCCTCCTCTTCCTCATCCTCAGCGGGACTCACTCAGGGCCCTTGGCCTAGGCAATCCAGGGCTGCTGCTCTGGCTTCTGCAGCTTCTATCCAGTGGGGGGTGTAGGAATCTGTTCCTGTCAGTCCCTGATTCCTGGGACCTTCCATGCCTCCAGCTGCCCCCACTCTCTAGTCCTGACCCCTCCTCAAGGATGCCCCCTTTCCCCTTACCCTCTGTCCCGCAGCTCCCAACTAACATCTACTGTGTTCCTCCCTGCGCTACTTTACTGCCACCCTGCTTCTGCCCTTCAGCCCTGAGGGCCCAGGGCCAGCCCAGCTGCCATCTCACCATCCAGCACGGGGACCTGCCCTAACCCCCTGCCACCACACCCACACACACAGACCTGCACACACTCCTGGTTCCCCTGCCTGCAGCCTGCCTCTCAAACAGTCTCCTTCTGCCCCCTAGCACCTTACAGCCTCTGCCACGGACCCCCACAGACACCTGGGCATGAGCAGTGCAGACATGCAAACAGCTCCCCTCGCCCCCACTCCAGTTGCTCCAAGGTTGGAAAGAGTCTTTTTTTCATGCTGTAGGGGAGGGAGTTGAGACAGTCCAATGTCCTGGGGAGCAAGAACTGCAAACAGTCCATCTACAATGTAACATTTGGGTCTCAGGCCGCCCAATCCCTAGTGTGCTGTGCAGACCTTTGACTGGCAAAAACACCCCATCTGAGCGTGAGATCTGGCTGGGCTAGTGGCTCTTTCTGTGGACTAAGAGACAGACAGACAGAGTTTTCAGGTTCAAAACCTATACTTCCCAGAAGATGGTCATTCACTTCGGTAAAAAAAAAAAAAAAAAAAAAAAAAAAAAAAAAGGCTTTTTATTTTTTTTCCCCTGCCTGGGTAACCTGTCTCCTGCCTGTTTCAAAGTGAAAAAAGGGAAAAATCTTTTTTGGAGGGAAAAGGACCAAAATGCAGGCAGGTGGACTCCGTGGAAGGTGGATGGGGAGTTGCTCCTGCCCGGGCACTAGAGCCCCAGCTGCTGTTCCAGGTGCTCTCTGATAACAGAGATCTCCATGTGTCGTGTCATGACACTGTCTCCAGGACTGAGCCTCAGGATAATGAGGATTCAAAACGAGGCAGGTGATACTGCCTTCAAAAGTAAATCCAGGGAGGTTTGGCGGTATGTCAGAGGGTTAAGGGCTTGTGGCGATCACGAATAGAGGGGACAGGTGGAAGGATTTGGGGTCTGGCCCCCAGACTGCCACCTGCAGGGGAGTCGCTTTACAGGGGGTGAAGCAGGTCTTTAGGAGCTCTATCTTTCTCTCCCACCCTGTATTTCCTCTGCTCTCTCCTTTTGTGTCTGTCAGATGCAAGGTCAGTAACAACAACAACAACAAAAACAATAACCACCACAGTGACCAAGCAACAAGGGCAGCGAAAGGGGAACAAATGGAGTGCAGGGGCTGTGGATTATTCGTGGTGTAGGCACTCAGCTGTGGCAATAACCTCTTGAGGCAATCAATCCATACATGAAGAAGTAATACAGGTAACAGAGACGTATATGTCCCTGTGTGTTTCCACTGAGATAATGTAAATGCACTTTTATTTACTTCTTCATTTATTTATTACCTTGCCACGAGAATTTCTTTTCATTGCTAAAAAAAAGTGTCCCATCAAGGGTACCAGGTGTGCCACACCCAGTTAAGCACTCATGTTACAATGCAGGAGGACTGGGCTTCAACACCCGGGTTCGCACCTGCCAGGGGAAATCTTTACAAGTGGTGCGGAAGTGCTGCAGTTGTCTCTCTCTGTGTCTCAAACTCTCTCTACCTCCCTTCCCTCTCAATTCCTGTCTATTTATTCCCGTGAATAATCAAGAAAATAGAAAGTAAAAAAAGAAAAAGGAAAAGGAAATATTCCACGACTTCAAATGGGCTACTCAGGACAATGCTTTCCTTGTTAAGATCCTCACAGCATTCCATATGCAGAAAGGCAAAGACGCCATGTATTTTTTAACCCAGTTTTTATATTTATTTATTTATTTATTTATTTAGGTGCTTATTCATTTTTGTTATTGATGAATTAATGTTTTACATTTGACATTGACTAAGGATCTGACACCAGCGGACTCCAGTACCCCTATATGGTAATCTGCCTCTACAAAACCGATCCATTGACCTTTCCATCCATCCATCCATCCATCCACCCATACATCTATCCATCCATTCATCCATACATCCATCCATCCATCCATCCATCCATCCACCAGTCAACCAAGCTAAGTACAAAAGGAGATCTCTCCATGAATGGTGAGGAGAAACAACGATGCATAGGTAGGTTGCAAAGGCCCAGTTTGGCTGAAGAGGGCAGAGGGGCTGAACCAGGGAATGTGTTGGGGCGTGTGGGTTTGGGTGGGGTGAGCCGGAGACCCTGTGAGCTGGGTCACATTAGGGGCAGGCAGGGGGTGGAAGGGGTTGCGAACAGCTGTCCCTGGAGAACCATCACAAGTGCTGGAGCTGGTGAGCCGGACACCTGGAAGAGAGGACAGACAAAGGAGAGAAGCAAAGTGCGGAGGAAAGGAGAGGGGTCAGGATGGTGAGGACAGGAGAGGACAGGATTGGAGGGGACCTGAGAAACCTACCTGGACAAAGGCAGCATACAGACATCCAGGAAGGCCGGCAGGCATGCAGGCAGCTCTGGCCTGGGCTCCCTGGATCCCGGGCGCACCTCCACCTGTCTTCTCTTGGCTGCCAGCCCTGAGGTCCCTCGTCGGTCAGCACTGTCTTGCCATCCTTCCGTCCCTCTGTGCCAGGGCCCAGGCGTCTGGGCGCTGTTGCCTGACCTAGTGGCAGGGCAGTTGGGCTGCCCAGTGCCAGTGTGGCCAGCACAGATTGCCAGGGGCTAGGACATCACAGAGGGCTCCTGTGGTTGCTAGGCCACGGGGACCCCGCCCATCCAGTTGACCAGCAGCCATGACCCCATGCTGAACTTGACTTGAGGGGTGGTGGCCAGCCACCAGAGACAGAGCCCCAGGCCAAAGCAGGTGCTGGTCGGCCGGGCCAAGGGGCTATGGGCGGATTGGTGTGTGTCTGGGCATGGGGCTGGCATCTGACAGTCCAGGGCGGGGGACCAAGGTCCGCCAGGCCCCTGTCCCACCATGTGCACTGACACACAGTCTTGCTGACTGACTGACAGTCCCCGCCCCAGAGATACCCACACCAAGTCCCTGGGTGCCCTGAGCTGCCCCTGAGTGTTGGTGGGTGCCTGCCTGGACACATGCCTCCGTAATGGAGGCCTCTATTAATCCCGTTGCCTACTGACAGCTGCCCTCCTGCCCCTCCTCCTCCTCCTCCGCCTCCTCCTCCTCCTCCTCTTCTTCCTCCTTCTCTTTCTCCTCTTCCTCCTCCTCCTCCTACACCCCCTCCTCCTCTTCCTCATCCTCAGCGGGACTCACTCAGGGCCCTTGGCCTAGGCAATCCAGGGCTGCTGCTCTGGCTTCTGCAGCTTCTATCCAGTGGGGGGTGTAGGAATCTGTTCCTGTCAGTCCCTGATTCCTGGGACCTTCCATGCCTCCAGCTGCCCCCACTCTCTAGTCCTGACCCCTCCTCAAGGATGCCCCCTTTCCCCTTACCCTCTGTCCCGCAGCTCCCAACTAACATCTACTGTGTTCCTCCCTGCGCTACTTTACTGCCACCCTGCTTCTGCCCTTCAGCCCTGAGGGCCCAGGGCCAGCCCAGCTGCCATCTCACCATCCAGCACGGGGACCTGCCCTAACCCCCTGCCACCACACCCACACACACAGACCTGCACACACTCCTGGTTCCCCTGCCTGCAGCCTGCCTCTCAAACAGTCTCCTTCTGCCCCCTAGCACCTTACAGCCTCTGCCACGGACCCCCACAGACACCTGGGCATGAGCAGTGCAGACATGCAAACAGCTCCCCTCGCCCCCACTCCAGTTGCTCCAAGGTTGGAAAGAGTCTTTTTTTCATGCTGTAGGGGAGGGAGTTGAGACAGTCCAATGTCCTGGGGAGCAAGAACTGCAAACAGTCCATCTACAATGTAACATTTGGGTCTCAGGCCGCCCAATCCCTAGTGTGCTGTGCAGACCTTTGACTGGCAAAAACACCCCATCTGAGCGTGAGATCTGGCTGGGCTAGTGGCTCTTTCTGTGGACTAAGAGACAGACAGACAGAGTTTTCAGGTTCAAAACCTATACTTCCCAGAAGATGGTCATTCACTTCGGTAAAAAAAAAAAAAAAAAAAAAAAAAAAAAAAAAAGGCTTTTTATTTTTTTTCCCCTGCCTGGGTAACCTGTCTCCTGCCTGTTTCAAAGTGAAAAAAGGGAAAAATCTTTTTTGGAGGGAAAAGGACCAAAATGCAGGCAGGTGGACTCCGTGGAAGGTGGATGGGGAGTTGCTCCTGCCCGGGCACTAGAGCCCCAGCTGCTGTTCCAGGTGCTCTCTGATAACAGAGATCTCCATGTGTCGTGTCATGACACTGTCTCCAGGACTGAGCCTCAGGATAATGAGGATTCAAAACGAGGCAGGTGATACTGCCTTCAAAAGTAAATCCAGGGAGGTTTGGCGGTATGTCAGAGGGTTAAGGGCTTGTGGCGATCACGAATAGAGGGGACAGGTGGAAGGATTTGGGGTCTGGCCCCCAGACTGCCACCTGCAGGGGAGTCGCTTTACAGGGGGTGAAGCAGGTCTTTAGGAGCTCTATCTTTCTCTCCCACCCTGTATTTCCTCTGCTCTCTCCTTTTGTGTCTGTCAGATGCAAGGTCAGTAACAACAACAACAACAAAAACAATAACCACCACAGTGACCAAGCAACAAGGGCAGCGAAAGGGGAACAAATGGAGTGCAGGGGCTGTGGATTATTCGTGGTGTAGGCACTCAGCTGTGGCAATAACCTCTTGAGGCAATCAATCCATACATGAAGAAGTAATACAGGTAACAGAGACGTATATGTCCCTGTGTGTTTCCACTGAGATAATGTAAATGCACTTTTATTTACTTCTTCATTTATTTATTACCTTGCCACGAGAATTTCTTTTCATTGCTAAAAAAAAGTGTCCCATCAAGGGTACCAGGTGTGCCACACCCAGTTAAGCACTCATGTTACAATGCAGGAGGACTGGGCTTCAACACCCGGGTTCGCACCTGCCAGGGGAAATCTTTACAAGTGGTGCGGAAGTGCTGCAGTTGTCTCTCTCTGTGTCTCAAACTCTCTCTACCTCCCTTCCCTCTCAATTCCTGTCTATTTATTCCCGTGAATAATCAAGAAAATAGAAAGTAAAAAAAGAAAAAGGAAAAGGAAATATTCCACGACTTCAAATGGGCTACTCAGGACAATGCTTTCCTTGTTAAGATCCTCACAGCATTCCATATGCAGAAAGGCAAAGACGCCATGTATTTTTTAACCCAGTTTTTATATTTATTTATTTATTTATTTATTTAGGTGCTTATTCATTTTTGTTATTGATGAATTAATGTTTTACATTTGACATTGACTAAGGATCTGACACCAGCGGACTCCAGTACCCCTATATGGTAATCTGCCTCTACAAAACCGATCCATTGACCTTTCCATCCATCCATCCATCCATCCACCCATACATCTATCCATCCATTCATCCATACATCCATCCATCCATCCATCCATCCATCCACCAGTCAACCAAGCTAAGTACAAAAGGAGATCTCTCCATGAATGGTGAGGAGAAACAACGATGCATAGGTAGGTTGCAAAGGCCCAGTTTGGCTGAAGAGGGCAGAGGGGCTGAACCAGGGAATGTGTTGGGGCGTGTGGGTTTGGGTGGGGTGAGCCGGAGACCCTGTGAGCTGGGTCACATTAGGGGCAGGCAGGGGGTGGAAGGGGTTGCGAACAGCTGTCCCTGGAGAACCATCACAAGTGCTGGAGCTGGTGAGCCGGACACCTGGAAGAGAGGACAGACAAAGGAGAGAAGCAAAGTGCGGAGGAAAGGAGAGGGGTCAGGATGGTGAGGACAGGAGAGGACAGGATTGGAGGGGACCTGAGAAACCTACCTGGACAAAGGCAGCATACAGACATCCAGGAAGGCCGGCAGGCATGCAGGCAGCTCTGGCCTGGGCTCCCTGGATCCCGGGCGCACCTCCACCTGTCTTCTCTTGGCTGCCAGCCCTGAGGTCCCTCGTCGGTCAGCACTGTCTTGCCATCCTTCCGTCCCTCTGTGCCAGGGCCCAGGCGTCTGGGCGCTGTTGCCTGACCTAGTGGCAGGGCAGTTGGGCTGCCCAGTGCCAGTGTGGCCAGCACAGATTGCCAGGGGCTAGGACATCACAGAGGGCTCCTGTGGTTGCTAGGCCACGGGGACCCCGCCCATCCAGTTGACCAGCAGCCATGACCCCATGCTGAACTTGACTTGAGGGGTGGTGGCCAGCCACCAGAGACAGAGCCCCAGGCCAAAGCAGGTGCTGGTCGGCCGGGCCAAGGGGCTATGGGCGGATTGGTGTGTGTCTGGGCATGGGGCTGGCATCTGACAGTCCAGGGCGGGGGACCAAGGTCCGCCAGGCCCCTGTCCCACCATGTGCACTGACACACAGTCTTGCTGACTGACTGACAGTCCCCGCCCCAGAGATACCCACACCAAGTCCCTGGGTGCCCTGAGCTGCCCCTGAGTGTTGGTGGGTGCCTGCCTGGACACATGCCTCCGTAATGGAGGCCTCTATTAATCCCGTTGCCTACTGACAGCTGCCCTCCTGCCCCTCCTCCTCCTCCTCCGCCTCCTCCTCCTCCTCCTCTTCTTCCTCCTTCTCTTTCTCCTCTTCCTCCTCCTCCTCCTACACCCCCTCCTCCTCTTCCTCATCCTCAGCGGGACTCACTCAGGGCCCTTGGCCTAGGCAATCCAGGGCTGCTGCTCTGGCTTCTGCAGCTTCTATCCAGTGGGGGGTGTAGGAATCTGTTCCTGTCAGTCCCTGATTCCTGGGACCTTCCATGCCTCCAGCTGCCCCCACTCTCTAGTCCTGACCCCTCCTCAAGGATGCCCCCTTTCCCCTTACCCTCTGTCCCGCAGCTCCCAACTAACATCTACTGTGTTCCTCCCTGCGCTACTTTACTGCCACCCTGCTTCTGCCCTTCAGCCCTGAGGGCCCAGGGCCAGCCCAGCTGCCATCTCACCATCCAGCACGGGGACCTGCCCTAACCCCCTGCCACCACACCCACACACACAGACCTGCACACACTCCTGGTTCCCCTGCCTGCAGCCTGCCTCTCAAACAGTCTCCTTCTGCCCCCTAGCACCTTACAGCCTCTGCCACGGACCCCCACAGACACCTGGGCATGAGCAGTGCAGACATGCAAACAGCTCCCCTCGCCCCCACTCCAGTTGCTCCAAGGTTGGAAAGAGTCTTTTTTTCATGCTGTAGGGGAGGGAGTTGAGACAGTCCAATGTCCTGGGGAGCAAGAACTGCAAACAGTCCATCTACAATGTAACATTTGGGTCTCAGGCCGCCCAATCCCTAGTGTGCTGTGCAGACCTTTGACTGGCAAAAACACCCCATCTGAGCGTGAGATCTGGCTGGGCTAGTGGCTCTTTCTGTGGACTAAGAGACAGACAGACAGAGTTTTCAGGTTCAAAACCTATACTTCCCAGAAGATGGTCATTCACTTCGGTAAAAAAAAAAAAAAAAAAAAAAAAAAAAAAAAAAGGCTTTTTATTTTTTTTCCCCTGCCTGGGTAACCTGTCTCCTGCCTGTTTCAAAGTGAAAAAAGGGAAAAATCTTTTTTGGAGGGAAAAGGACCAAAATGCAGGCAGGTGGACTCCGTGGAAGGTGGATGGGGAGTTGCTCCTGCCCGGGCACTAGAGCCCCAGCTGCTGTTCCAGGTGCTCTCTGATAACAGAGATCTCCATGTGTCGTGTCATGACACTGTCTCCAGGACTGAGCCTCAGGATAATGAGGATTCAAAACGAGGCAGGTGATACTGCCTTCAAAAGTAAATCCAGGGAGGTTTGGCGGTATGTCAGAGGGTTAAGGGCTTGTGGCGATCACGAATAGAGGGGACAGGTGGAAGGATTTGGGGTCTGGCCCCCAGACTGCCACCTGCAGGGGAGTCGCTTTACAGGGGGTGAAGCAGGTCTTTAGGAGCTCTATCTTTCTCTCCCACCCTGTATTTCCTCTGCTCTCTCCTTTTGTGTCTGTCAGATGCAAGGTCAGTAACAACAACAACAACAAAAACAATAACCACCACAGTGACCAAGCAACAAGGGCAGCGAAAGGGGAACAAATGGAGTGCAGGGGCTGTGGATTATTCGTGGTGTAGGCACTCAGCTGTGGCAATAACCTCTTGAGGCAATCAATCCATACATGAAGAAGTAATACAGGTAACAGAGACGTATATGTCCCTGTGTGTTTCCACTGAGATAATGTAAATGCACTTTTATTTACTTCTTCATTTATTTATTACCTTGCCACGAGAATTTCTTTTCATTGCTAAAAAAAAGTGTCCCATCAAGGGTACCAGGTGTGCCACACCCAGTTAAGCACTCATGTTACAATGCAGGAGGACTGGGCTTCAACACCCGGGTTCGCACCTGCCAGGGGAAATCTTTACAAGTGGTGCGGAAGTGCTGCAGTTGTCTCTCTCTGTGTCTCAAACTCTCTCTACCTCCCTTCCCTCTCAATTCCTGTCTATTTATTCCCGTGAATAATCAAGAAAATAGAAAGTAAAAAAAGAAAAAGGAAAAGGAAATATTCCACGACTTCAAATGGGCTACTCAGGACAATGCTTTCCTTGTTAAGATCCTCACAGCATTCCATATGCAGAAAGGCAAAGACGCCATGTATTTTTTAACCCAGTTTTTATATTTATTTATTTATTTATTTATTTAGGTGCTTATTCATTTTTGTTATTGATGAATTAATGTTTTACATTTGACATTGACTAAGGATCTGACACCAGCGGACTCCAGTACCCCTATATGGTAATCTGCCTCTACAAAACCGATCCATTGACCTTTCCATCCATCCATCCATCCATCCACCCATACATCTATCCATCCATTCATCCATACATCCATCCATCCATCCATCCATCCATCCACCAGTCAACCAAGCTAAGTACAAAAGGAGATCTCTCCATGAATGGTGAGGAGAAACAACGATGCATAGGTAGGTTGCAAAGGCCCAGTTTGGCTGAAGAGGGCAGAGGGGCTGAACCAGGGAATGTGTTGGGGCGTGTGGGTTTGGGTGGGGTGAGCCGGAGACCCTGTGAGCTGGGTCACATTAGGGGCAGGCAGGGGGTGGAAGGGGTTGCGAACAGCTGTCCCTGGAGAACCATCACAAGTGCTGGAGCTGGTGAGCCGGACACCTGGAAGAGAGGACAGACAAAGGAGAGAAGCAAAGTGCGGAGGAAAGGAGAGGGGTCAGGATGGTGAGGACAGGAGAGGACAGGATTGGAGGGGACCTGAGAAACCTACCTGGACAAAGGCAGCATACAGACATCCAGGAAGGCCGGCAGGCATGCAGGCAGCTCTGGCCTGGGCTCCCTGGATCCCGGGCGCACCTCCACCTGTCTTCTCTTGGCTGCCAGCCCTGAGGTCCCTCGTCGGTCAGCACTGTCTTGCCATCCTTCCGTCCCTCTGTGCCAGGGCCCAGGCGTCTGGGCGCTGTTGCCTGACCTAGTGGCAGGGCAGTTGGGCTGCCCAGTGCCAGTGTGGCCAGCACAGATTGCCAGGGGCTAGGACATCACAGAGGGCTCCTGTGGTTGCTAGGCCACGGGGACCCCGCCCATCCAGTTGACCAGCAGCCATGACCCCATGCTGAACTTGACTTGAGGGGTGGTGGCCAGCCACCAGAGACAGAGCCCCAGGCCAAAGCAGGTGCTGGTCGGCCGGGCCAAGGGGCTATGGGCGGATTGGTGTGTGTCTGGGCATGGGGCTGGCATCTGACAGTCCAGGGCGGGGGACCAAGGTCCGCCAGGCCCCTGTCCCACCATGTGCACTGACACACAGTCTTGCTGACTGACTGACAGTCCCCGCCCCAGAGATACCCACACCAAGTCCCTGGGTGCCCTGAGCTGCCCCTGAGTGTTGGTGGGTGCCTGCCTGGACACATGCCTCCGTAATGGAGGCCTCTATTAATCCCGTTGCCTACTGACAGCTGCCCTCCTGCCCCTCCTCCTCCTCCTCCGCCTCCTCCTCCTCCTCCTCTTCTTCCTCCTTCTCTTTCTCCTCTTCCTCCTCCTCCTCCTACACCCCCTCCTCCTCTTCCTCATCCTCAGCGGGACTCACTCAGGGCCCTTGGCCTAGGCAATCCAGGGCTGCTGCTCTGGCTTCTGCAGCTTCTATCCAGTGGGGGGTGTAGGAATCTGTTCCTGTCAGTCCCTGATTCCTGGGACCTTCCATGCCTCCAGCTGCCCCCACTCTCTAGTCCTGACCCCTCCTCAAGGATGCCCCCTTTCCCCTTACCCTCTGTCCCGCAGCTCCCAACTAACATCTACTGTGTTCCTCCCTGCGCTACTTTACTGCCACCCTGCTTCTGCCCTTCAGCCCTGAGGGCCCAGGGCCAGCCCAGCTGCCATCTCACCATCCAGCACGGGGACCTGCCCTAACCCCCTGCCACCACACCCACACACACAGACCTGCACACACTCCTGGTTCCCCTGCCTGCAGCCTGCCTCTCAAACAGTCTCCTTCTGCCCCCTAGCACCTTACAGCCTCTGCCACGGACCCCCACAGACACCTGGGCATGAGCAGTGCAGACATGCAAACAGCTCCCCTCGCCCCCACTCCAGTTGCTCCAAGGTTGGAAAGAGTCTTTTTTTCATGCTGTAGGGGAGGGAGTTGAGACAGTCCAATGTCCTGGGGAGCAAGAACTGCAAACAGTCCATCTACAATGTAACATTTGGGTCTCAGGCCGCCCAATCCCTAGTGTGCTGTGCAGACCTTTGACTGGCAAAAACACCCCATCTGAGCGTGAGATCTGGCTGGGCTAGTGGCTCTTTCTGTGGACTAAGAGACAGACAGACAGAGTTTTCAGGTTCAAAACCTATACTTCCCAGAAGATGGTCATTCACTTCGGTAAAAAAAAAAAAAAAAAAAAAAAAAAAAAAAAAGGCTTTTTATTTTTTTTCCCCTGCCTGGGTAACCTGTCTCCTGCCTGTTTCAAAGTGAAAAAAGGGAAAAATCTTTTTTGGAGGGAAAAGGACCAAAATGCAGGCAGGTGGACTCCGTGGAAGGTGGATGGGGAGTTGCTCCTGCCCGGGCACTAGAGCCCCAGCTGCTGTTCCAGGTGCTCTCTGATAACAGAGATCTCCATGTGTCGTGTCATGACACTGTCTCCAGGACTGAGCCTCAGGATAATGAGGATTCAAAACGAGGCAGGTGATACTGCCTTCAAAAGTAAATCCAGGGAGGTTTGGCGGTATGTCAGAGGGTTAAGGGCTTGTGGCGATCACGAATAGAGGGGACAGGTGGAAGGATTTGGGGTCTGGCCCCCAGACTGCCACCTGCAGGGGAGTCGCTTTACAGGGGGTGAAGCAGGTCTTTAGGAGCTCTATCTTTCTCTCCCACCCTGTATTTCCTCTGCTCTCTCCTTTTGTGTCTGTCAGATGCAAGGTCAGTAACAACAACAACAACAAAAACAATAACCACCACAGTGACCAAGCAACAAGGGCAGCGAAAGGGGAACAAATGGAGTGCAGGGGCTGTGGATTATTCGTGGTGTAGGCACTCAGCTGTGGCAATAACCTCTTGAGGCAATCAATCCATACATGAAGAAGTAATACAGGTAACAGAGACGTATATGTCCCTGTGTGTTTCCACTGAGATAATGTAAATGCACTTTTATTTACTTCTTCATTTATTTATTACCTTGCCACGAGAATTTCTTTTCATTGCTAAAAAAAAGTGTCCCATCAAGGGTACCAGGTGTGCCACACCCAGTTAAGCACTCATGTTACAATGCAGGAGGACTGGGCTTCAACACCCGGGTTCGCACCTGCCAGGGGAAATCTTTACAAGTGGTGCGGAAGTGCTGCAGTTGTCTCTCTCTGTGTCTCAAACTCTCTCTACCTCCCTTCCCTCTCAATTCCTGTCTATTTATTCCAGTGAATAATCAAGAAAATAGAAAGTAAAAAAAGAAAAAGGAAAAGGAAATATTCCACGACTTCAAATGGGCTACTCAGGACAATGCTTTCCTTGTTAAGATCCTCACAGCATTCCATATGCAGAAAGGCAAAGACGCCATGTATTTTTTAACCCAGTTTTTATATTTATTTATTTATTTATTTATTTAGGTGCTTATTCATTTTTGTTATTGATGAATTAATGTTTTACATTTGACATTGACTAAGGATCTGACACCAGCGGACTCCAGTACCCCTATATGGTAATCTGCCTCTACAAAACCGATCCATTGACCTTTCCATCCATCCATCCATCCATCCACCCATACATCTATCCATCCATTCATCCATACATACATACATCCATCCATCCATCCATCCACCAGTCAACCAAGCTAAGTACAAAAGGAGATCTCTCCATGAATGGTGAGGAGAAACAACGATGCATAGGTAGGTTGCAAAGGCCCAGTTTGGCTGAAGAGGGCAGAGGGGCTGAACCAGGGAATGTGTTGGGGCGTGTGGGTTTGGGTGGGGTGAGCCGGAGACCCTGTGAGCTGGGTCACATTAGGGGCAGGCAGGGGGTGGAAGGGGTTGCGAACAGCTGTCCCTGGAGAACCATCACAAGTGCTGGAGCTGGTGAGCCGGACACCTGGAAGAGAGGACAGACAAAGGAGAGAAGCAAAGTGCGGAGGAAAGGAGAGGGGTCAGGATGGTGAGGACAGGAGAGGACAGGATTGGAGGGGACCTGAGAAACCTACCTGGACAAAGGCAGCATACAGACATCCAGGAAGGCCGGCAGGCATGCAGGCAGCTCTGGCCTGGGCTCCCTGGATCCCGGGCGCACCTCCACCTGTCTTCTCTTGGCTGCCAGCCCTGAGGTCCCTCGTCGGTCAGCACTGTCTTGCCATCCTTCCGTCCCTCTGTGCCAGGGCCCAGGCGTCTGGGCGCTGTTGCCTGACCTAGTGGCAGGGCAGTTGGGCTGCCCAGTGCCAGTGTGGCCAGCACAGATTGCCAGGGGCTAGGACATCACAGAGGGCTCCTGTGGTTGCTAGGCCACGGGGACCCCGCCCATCCAGTTGACCAGCAGCCATGACCCCATGCTGAACTTGACTTGAGGGGTGGTGGCCAGCCACCAGAGACAGAGCCCCAGGCCAAAGCAGGTGCTGGTCGGCCGGGCCAAGGGGCTATGGGCGGATTGGTGTGTGTCTGGGCATGGGGCTGGCATCTGACAGTCCAGGGCGGGGGACCAAGGTCCGCCAGGCCCCTGTCCCACCATGTGCACTGACACACAGTCTTGCTGACTGACTGACAGTCCCCGCCCCAGAGATACCCACACCAAGTCCCTGGGTGCCCTGAGCTGCCCCTGAGTGTTGGTGGGTGCCTGCCTGGACACATGCCTCCGTAATGGAGGCCTCTATTAATCCCGTTGCCTACTGACAGCTGCCCTCCTGCCCCTCCTCCTCCTCCTCCGCCTCCTCCTCCTCCTCCTCTTCTTCCTCCTTCTCTTTCTCCTCTTCCTCCTCCTCCTCCTACACCCCCTCCTCCTCTTCCTCATCCTCAGCGGGACTCACTCAGGGCCCTTGGCCTAGGCAATCCAGGGCTGCTGCTCTGGCTTCTGCAGCTTCTATCCAGTGGGGGGTGTAGGAATCTGTTCCTGTCAGTCCCTGATTCCTGGGACCTTCCATGCCTCCAGCTGCCCCCACTCTCTAGTCCTGACCCCTCCTCAAGGATGCCCCCTTTCCCCTTACCCTCTGTCCCGCAGCTCCCAACTAACATCTACTGTGTTCCTCCCTGCGCTACTTTACTGCCACCCTGCTTCTGCCCTTCAGCCCTGAGGGCCCAGGGCCAGCCCAGCTGCCATCTCACCATCCAGCACGGGGACCTGCCCTAACCCCCTGCCACCACACCCACACACACAGACCTGCACACACTCCTGGTTCCCCTGCCTGCAGCCTGCCTCTCAAACAGTCTCCTTCTGCCCCCTAGCACCTTACAGCCTCTGCCACGGACCCCCACAGACACCTGGGCATGAGCAGTGCAGACATGCAAACAGCTCCCCTCGCCCCCACTCCAGTTGCTCCAAGGTTGGAAAGAGTCTTTTTTTCATGCTGTAGGGGAGGGAGTTGAGACAGTCCAATGTCCTGGGGAGCAAGAACTGCAAACAGTCCATCTACAATGTAACATTTGGGTCTCAGGCCGCCCAATCCCTAGTGTGCTGTGCAGACCTTTGACTGGCAAAAACACCCCATCTGAGCGTGAGATCTGGCTGGGCTAGTGGCTCTTTCTGTGGACTAAGAGACAGACAGACAGAGTTTTCAGGTTCAAAACCTATACTTCCCAGAAGATGGTCATTCACTTCGGTAAAAAAAAAAAAAAAAAAAAAAAAGGCTTTTTATTTTTTTTCCCCTGCCTGGGTAACCTGTCTCCTGCCTGTTTCAAAGTGAAAAAAGGGAAAAATCTTTTTTGGAGGGAAAAGGACCAAAATGCAGGCAGGTGGACTCCGTGGAAGGTGGATGGGGAGTTGCTCCTGCCCGGGCACTAGAGCCCCAGCTGCTGTTCCAGGTGCTCTCTGATAACAGAGATCTCCATGTGTCGTGTCATGACACTGTCTCCAGGACTGAGCCTCAGGATAATGAGGATTCAAAACGAGGCAGGTGATACTGCCTTCAAAAGTAAATCCAGGGAGGTTTGGCGGTATGTCAGAGGGTTAAGGGCTTGTGGCGATCACGAATAGAGGGGACAGGTGGAAGGATTTGGGGTCTGGCCCCCAGACTGCCACCTGCAGGGGAGTCGCTTTACAGGGGGTGAAGCAGGTCTTTAGGAGCTCTATCTTTCTCTCCCACCCTGTATTTCCTCTGCTCTCTCCTTTTGTGTCTGTCAGATGCAAGGTCAGTAACAACAACAACAACAAAAACAATAACCACCACAGTGACCAAGCAACAAGGGCAGCGAAAGGGGAACAAATGGAGTGCAGGGGCTGTGGATTATTCGTGGTGTAGGCACTCAGCTGTGGCAATAACCTCTTGAGGCAATCAATCCATACATGAAGAAGTAATACAGGTAACAGAGACGTATATGTCCCTGTGTTTTTCCACTGAGATAATGTAAATGCACTTTTATTTACTTCTTCATTTATTTATTACCTTGCCACGAGAATTTCTTTTCATTGCTAAAAAAAAGTGTCCCATCAAGGGTACCAGGTGTGCCACACCCAGTTAAGCACTCATGTTACAATGCAGGAGGACTGGGCTTCAACACCCGGGTTCGCACCTGCCAGGGGAAATCTTTACAAGTGGTGCGGAAGTGCTGCAGTTGTCTCTCTCTGTGTCTCAAACTCTCTCTACCTCCCTTCCCTCTCAATTCCTGTCTATTTATTCCAGTGAATAATCAAGAAAATAGAAAGTAAAAAAAGAAAAAGGAAAAGGAAATATTCCATGACTTCAAATGGGCTACTCAGGACAATGCTTTCCTTGTTAAGATCCTCACAGCATTCCATATGCAGAAAGGCAAAGACGCCATGTATTTTTTAACCCAGTTTTTATATTTATTTATTTATTTATTTATTTAGGTGCTTATTCATTTTTGTTATTGATGAATTAATGTTTTACATTTGACATTGACTAAGGATCTGACACCAGCGGACTCCAGTACCCCTATATGGTAATCTGCCTCTACAAAACCGATCCATTGACCTTTCCATCCATCCATCCATCCATCCACCCATACATCTATCCATCCATTCATCCATACATCCATCCATCCATCCATCCATCCACCAGTCAACCAAGCTAAGTACAAAAGGAGATCTCTCCATGAATGGTGAGGAGAAACAACGATGCATAGGTAGGTTGCAAAGGCCCAGTTTGGCTGAATAGGGCAGAGGGGCTGAACCAGGGAATGTGTTGGGGCGTGTGGGTTTGGGTGGGGTGAGCCGGAGACCCTGTGAGCTGGGTCACATTAGGGGCAGGCAGGGGGTGGAAGGGGTTGCGAACAGCTGTCCCTGGAGAACCATCACAAGTGCTGGAGCTGGTGAGCAGGACACCTGGAAGAGAGGACAGACAAAGGAGAGAAGCAAAGTGCGGAGGAAAGGAGAGGGGTCAGGATGGTGAGGACAGGAGAGGACAGGATTGGAGGGGACCTGAGAAACCTACCTGGACAAAGGCAGCATACAGACATCCAGGAAGGCCGGCAGGCATGCAGGCAGCTCTGGCCTGGGCTCCCTGGATCCCGGGCGCACCTCCACCTGTCTTCTCTTGGCTGCCAGCCCTGAGGTCCCTCGTCGGTCAGCACTGTCTTGCCATCCTTCCGTCCCTCTGTGCCAGGGCCCAGGCGTCTGGGCGCTGTTGCCTGACCTAGTGGCAGGGCAGTTGGGCTGCCCAGTGCCAGTGTGGCCAGCACAGATTGCCAGGGGCTAGGACATCACAGAGGGCTCCTGTGGTTGCTAGGCCACGGGGACCACGCCCATCCAGTTGACCAGCAGCCATGACCCCATGCTGAACTTGACTTGAGGGGTGGTGGCCAGCCACCAGAGACAGAGCCCCAGGCCAAAGCAGGTGCTGGTCGGCCGGGCCAAGGGGCTATGGGCGGATTGGTGTGTGTCTGGGCATGGGGCTGGCATCTGACAGTCCAGGGCGGGGGACCAAGGTCCGCCAGGCCCCTGTCCCACCATGTGCACTGACACACAGTCTTGCTGACTGACTGACAGTCCCCGCCCCAGAGATACCCACACCAAGTCCCTGGGTGCCCTGAGCTGCCCCTGAGTGTTGGTGGGTGCCTGCCTGGACACATGCCTCCGTAATGGAGGCCTCTATTAATCCCGTTGCCTACTGACAGCTGCCCTCCTGCCCCTCCTCCTCCTCCTCCGCCTCCTCCTCCTCCTCCTCTTCTTCCTCCTTCTCTTTCTCCTCTTCCTCCTCCTCCTCCTACACCCCCTCCTCCTCTTCCTCATCCTCAGCGGGACTCACTCAGGGCCCTTGGCCTAGGCAATCCAGGGCTGCTGCTCTGGCTTCTGCAGCTTCTATCCAGTGGGGGGGTGTAGGAATCTGTTCCTGTCAGTCCCTGATTCCTGGGACCTTCCATGCCTCCAGCTGCCCCCACTCTCTAGTCCTGACCCCTCCTCAAGGATGCCCCCTTTCCCCTTACCCTCTGTCCCGCAGCTCCCAACTAACATCTACTGTGTTCCTCCCTGCGCTACTTTACTGCCACCCTGCTTCTGCCCTTCAGCCCTGAGGGCCCAGGGCCAGCCCAGCTGCCATCTCACCATCCAGCACGGGGACCTGCCCTAACCCCCTGCCACCACACCCACACACACAGACCTGCACACACTCCTGGTTCCCCTGCCTGCAGCCTGCCTCTCAAACAGTCTCCTTCTGCCCCCTAGCACCTTACAGCCTCTGCCACGGACCCCCACAGACACCTGGGCATGAGCAGTGCAGACATGCAAACAGCTCCCCTCGCCCCCACTCCAGTTGCTCCAAGGTTGGAAAGAGTCTTTTTTTCATGCTGTAGGGGAGGGAGTTGAGACAGTCCAATGTCCTGGGGAGCAAGAACTGCAAACAGTCCATCTACAATGTAACATTTGGGTCTCAGGCCGCCCAATCCCTAGTGTGCTGTGCAGACCTTTGACTGGCAAAAACACCCCATCTGAGCGTGAGATCTGGCTGGGCTAGTGGCTCTTTCTGTGGACTAAGAGACAGACAGACAGAGTTTTCAGGTTCAAAACCTATACTTCCCAGAAGATGGTCATTCACTTCGGTAAAAAAAAAAAAAAAAAAAAAAAAAAAAAAAAAGGCTTTTTATTTTTTTTCCCCTGCCTGGGTAACCTGTCTCCTGCCTGTTTCAAAGTGAAAAATCTTTTTTGGAGGGAAAAGGACCAAAATGCAGGCAGGTGGACTCCGTGGAAGGTGGATGGGGAGTTGCTCCTGCCCGGGCACTAGAGCCCCAGCTGCTGTTCCAGGTGCTCTCTGATAACAGAGATCTCCATGTGTCGTGTCATGACACTGTCTCCAGGACTGAGCCTCAGGATAATGAGGATTCAAAACGAGGCAGGTGATACTGCCTTCAAAAGTAAATCCAGGGAGGTTTGGCGGTATGTCAGAGGGTTAAGGGCTTGTGGCGATCACGAATAGAGGGGACAGGTGGAAGGATTTGGGGTCTGGCCCCCAGACTGCCACCTGCAGGGGAGTCGCTTTACAGGGGGTGAAGCAGGTCTTTAGGAGCTCTATCTTTCTCTCCCACCCTGTATTTCCTCTGCTCTCTCCTTTTGTGTCTGTCAGATGCAAGGTCAGTAACAACAACAACAACAAAAACAATAACCACCACAGTGACCAAGCAACAAGGGCAGCGAAAGGGGAACAAATGGAGTGCAGGGGCTGTGGATTATTCGTGGTGTAGGCACTCAGCTGTGGCAATAACCTCTTGAGGCAATCAATCCATACATGAAGAAGTAATACAGGTAACAGAGACGTATATGTCCCTGTGTGTTTCCACTGAGATAATGTAAATGCACTTTTATTTACTTCTTCATTTATTTATTACCTTGCCACGAGAATTTCTTTTCATTGCTAAAAAAAAGTGTCCCATCAAGGGTACCAGGTGTGCCACACCCAGTTAAGCACTCATGTTACAATGCAGGAGGACTGGGCTTCAACACCCGGGTTCGCACCTGCCAGGGGAAATCTTTACAAGTGGTGCGGAAGTGCTGCAGTTGTCTCTCTCTGTGTCTCAAACTCTCTCTACCTCCCTTCCCTCTCAATTCCTGTCTATTTATTCCAGTGAATAATCAAGAAAATAGAAAGTAAAAAAAGAAAAAGGAAAAGGAAATATTCCACGACTTCAAATGGGCTACTCAGGACAATGCTTTCCTTGTTAAGATCCTCACAGCATTCCATATGCAGAAAGGCAAAGACGCCATGTATTTTTTAACCCAGTTTTTATATTTATTTATTTATTTATTTATTTAGGTGCTTATTCATTTTTGTTATTGATGAATTAATGTTTTACATTTGACATTGACTAAGGATCTGACACCAGCGGACTCCAGTACCCCTATATGGTAATCTGCCTCTACAAAACCGATCCATTGACCTTTCCATCCATCCATCCATCCATCCACCCATACATCTATCCATCCATTCATCCATACATCCATCCATCCATCCATCCATCCATCCACCAGTCAACCAAGCTAAGTACAAAAGGAGATCTCTCCATGAATGGTGAGGAGAAACAACGATGCATAGGTAGGTTGCAAAGGCCCAGTTTGGCTGAAGAGGGCAGAGGGGCTGAACCAGGGAATGTGTTGGGGCGTGTGGGTTTGGGTGGGGTGAGCCGGAGACCCTGTGAGCTGGGTCACATTAGGGGCAGGCAGGGGGTGGAAGGGGTTGCGAACAGCTGTCCCTGGAGAACCATCACAAGTGCTGGAGCTGGTGAGCCGGACACCTGGAAGAGAGGACAGACAAAGGAGAGAAGCAAAGTGCGGAGGAAAGGAGAGGGGTCAGGATGGTGAGGACAGGAGAGGACAGGATTGGAGGGGACCTGAGAAACCTACCTGGACAAAGGCAGCATACAGACATCCAGGAAGGCCGGCAGGCATGCAGGCAGCTCTGGCCTGGGCTCCCTGGATCCCGGGCGCACCTCCACCTGTCTTCTCTTGGCTGCCAGCCCTGAGGTCCCTCGTCGGTCAGCACTGTCTTGCCATCCTTCCGTCCCTCTGTGCCAGGGCCCAGGCGTCTGGGCGCTGTTGCCTGACCTAGTGGCAGGGCAGTTGGGCTGCCCAGTGCCAGTGTGGCCAGCACAGATTGCCAGGGGCTAGGACATCACAGAGGGCTCCTGTGGTTGCTAGGCCACGGGGACCCCGCCCATCCAGTTGACCAGCAGCCATGACCCCATGCTGAACTTGACTTGAGGGGTGGTGGCCAGCCACCAGAGACAGAGCCCCAGGCCAAAGCAGGTGCTGGTCGGCCGGGCCAAGGGGCTATGGGCGGATTGGTGTGTGTCTGGGCATGGGGCTGGCATCTGACAGTCCAGGGCGGGGGACCAAGGTCCGCCAGGCCCCTGTCCCACCATGTGCACTGACACACAGTCTTGCTGACTGACTGACAGTCCCCGCCCCAGAGATACCCACACCAAGTCCCTGGGTGCCCTGAGCTGCCCCTGAGTGTTGGTGGGTGCCTGCCTGGACACATGCCTCCGTAATGGAGGCCTCTATTAATCCCGTTGCCTACTGACAGCTGCCCTCCTGCCCCTCCTCCTCCTCCTCCGCCTCCTCCTCCTCCTCCTCTTCTTCCTCCTTCTCTTTCTCCTCTTCCTCCTCCTCCTCCTACACCCCCTCCTCCTCTTCCTCATCCTCAGCGGGACTCACTCAGGGCCCTTGGCCTAGGCAATCCAGGGCTGCTGCTCTGGCTTCTGCAGCTTCTATCCAGTGGGGGGTGTAGGAATCTGTTCCTGTCAGTCCCTGATTCCTGGGACCTTCCATGCCTCCAGCTGCCCCCACTCTCTAGTCCTGACCCCTCCTCAAGGATGCCCCCTTTCCCCTTACCCTCTGTCCCGCAGCTCCCAACTAACATCTACTGTGTTCCTCCCTGCGCTACTTTACTGCCACCCTGCTTCTGCCCTTCAGCCCTGAGGGCCCAGGGCCAGCCCAGCTGCCATCTCACCATCCAGCACGGGGACCTGCCCTAACCCCCTGCCACCACACCCACACACACAGACCTGCACACACTCCTGGTTCCCCTGCCTGCAGCCTGCCTCTCAAACAGTCTCCTTCTGCCCCCTAGCACCTTACAGCCTCTGCCACGGACCCCCACAGACACCTGGGCATGAGCAGTGCAGACATGCAAACAGCTCCCCTCGCCCCCACTCCAGTTGCTCCAAGGTTGGAAAGAGTCTTTTTTTCATGCTGTAGGGGAGGGAGTTGAGACAGTCCAATGTCCTGGGGAGCAAGAACTGCAAACAGTCCATCTACAATGTAACATTTGGGTCTCAGGCCGCCCAATCCCTAGTGTGCTGTGCAGACCTTTGACTGGCAAAAACACCCCATCTGAGCGTGAGATCTGGCTGGGCTAGTGGCTCTTTCTGTGGACTAAGAGACAGACAGACAGAGTTTTCAGGTTCAAAACCTATACTTCCCAGAAGATGGTCATTCACTTCGGTAAAAAAAAAAAAAAAAAAAAAAAAGGCTTTTTATTTTTTTTCCCCTGCCTGGGTAACCTGTCTCCTGCCTGTTTCAAAGTGAAAAAAGGGAAAAATCTTTTTTGGAGGGAAAAGGACCAAAATGCAGGCAGGTGGACTCCGTGGAAGGTGGATGGGGAGTTGCTCCTGCCCGGGCACTAGAGCCCCAGCTGCTGTTCCAGGTGCTCTCTGATAACAGAGATCTCCATGTGTCGTGTCATGACACTGTCTCCAGGACTGAGCCTCAGGATAATGAGGATTCAAAACGAGGCAGGTGATACTGCCTTCAAAAGTAAATCCAGGGAGGTTTGGCGGTATGTCAGAGGGTTAAGGGCTTGTGGCGATCACGAATAGAGGGGACAGGTGGAAGGATTTGGGGTCTGGCCCCCAGACTGCCACCTGCAGGGGAGTCGCTTTACAGGGGGTGAAGCAGGTCTTTAGGAGCTCTATCTTTCTCTCCCACCCTGTATTTCCTCTGCTCTCTCCTTTTGTGTCTGTCAGATGCAAGGTCAGTAACAACAACAACAACAAAAACAATAACCACCACAGTGACCAAGCAACAAGGGCAGCGAAAGGGGAACAAATGGAGTGCAGGGGCTGTGGATTATTCGTGGTGTAGGCACTCAGCTGTGGCAATAACCTCTTGAGGCAATCAATCCATACATGAAGAAGTAATACAGGTAACAGAGACGTATATGTCCCTGTGTTTTTCCACTGAGATAATGTAAATGCACTTTTATTTACTTCTTCATTTATTTATTACCTTGCCACGAGAATTTCTTTTCATTGCTAAAAAAAAGTGTCCCATCAAGGGTACCAGGTGTGCCACACCCAGTTAAGCACTCATGTTACAATGCAGGAGGACTGGGCTTCAACACCCGGGTTCGCACCTGCCAGGGGAAATCTTTACAAGTGGTGCGGAAGTGCTGCAGTTGTCTCTCTCTGTGTCTCAAACTCTCTCTACCTCCCTTCCCTCTCAATTCCTGTCTATTTATTCCAGTGAATAATCAAGAAAATAGAAAGTAAAAAAAGAAAAAGGAAAAGGAAATATTCCATGACTTCAAATGGGCTACTCAGGACAATGCTTTCCTTGTTAAGATCCTCACAGCATTCCATATGCAGAAAGGCAAAGACGCCATGTATTTTTTAACCCAGTTTTTATATTTATTTATTTATTTATTTATTTAGGTGCTTATTCATTTTTGTTATTGATGAATTAATGTTTTACATTTGACATTGACTAAGGATCTGACACCAGCGGACTCCAGTACCCCTATATGGTAATCTGCCTCTACAAAACCGATCCATTGACCTTTCCATCCATCCATCCATCCATCCACCCATACATCTATCCATCCATTCATCCATACATCCATCCATCCATCCATCCATCCACCAGTCAACCAAGCTAAGTACAAAAGGAGATCTCTCCATGAATGGTGAGGAGAAACAACGATGCATAGGTAGGTTGCAAAGGCCCAGTTTGGCTGAATAGGGCAGAGGGGCTGAACCAGGGAATGTGTTGGGGCGTGTGGGTTTGGGTGGGGTGAGCCGGAGACCCTGTGAGCTGGGTCACATTAGGGGCAGGCAGGGGGTGGAAGGGGTTGCGAACAGCTGTCCCTGGAGAACCATCACAAGTGCTGGAGCTGGTGAGCAGGACACCTGGAAGAGAGGACAGACAAAGGAGAGAAGCAAAGTGCGGAGGAAAGGAGAGGGGTCAGGATGGTGAGGACAGGAGAGGACAGGATTGGAGGGGACCTGAGAAACCTACCTGGACAAAGGCAGCATACAGACATCCAGGAAGGCCGGCAGGCATGCAGGCAGCTCTGGCCTGGGCTCCCTGGATCCCGGGCGCACCTCCACCTGTCTTCTCTTGGCTGCCAGCCCTGAGGTCCCTCGTCGGTCAGCACTGTCTTGCCATCCTTCCGTCCCTCTGTGCCAGGGCCCAGGCGTCTGGGCGCTGTTGCCTGACCTAGTGGCAGGGCAGTTGGGCTGCCCAGTGCCAGTGTGGCCAGCACAGATTGCCAGGGGCTAGGACATCACAGAGGGCTCCTGTGGTTGCTAGGCCACGGGGACCACGCCCATCCAGTTGACCAGCAGCCATGACCCCATGCTGAACTTGACTTGAGGGGTGGTGGCCAGCCACCAGAGACAGAGCCCCAGGCCAAAGCAGGTGCTGGTCGGCCGGGCCAAGGGGCTATGGGCGGATTGGTGTGTGTCTGGGCATGGGGCTGGCATCTGACAGTCCAGGGCGGGGGACCAAGGTCCGCCAGGCCCCTGTCCCACCATGTGCACTGACACACAGTCTTGCTGACTGACTGACAGTCCCCGCCCCAGAGATACCCACACCAAGTCCCTGGGTGCCCTGAGCTGCCCCTGAGTGTTGGTGGGTGCCTGCCTGGACACATGCCTCCGTAATGGAGGCCTCTATTAATCCCGTTGCCTACTGACAGCTGCCCTCCTGCCCCTCCTCCTCCTCCTCCGCCTCCTCCTCCTCCTCCTCTTCTTCCTCCTTCTCTTTCTCCTCTTCCTCCTCCTCCTCCTACACCCCCTCCTCCTCTTCCTCATCCTCAGCGGGACTCACTCAGGGCCCTTGGCCTAGGCAATCCAGGGCTGCTGCTCTGGCTTCTGCAGCTTCTATCCAGTGGGGGGGTGTAGGAATCTGTTCCTGTCAGTCCCTGATTCCTGGGACCTTCCATGCCTCCAGCTGCCCCCACTCTCTAGTCCTGACCCCTCCTCAAGGATGCCCCCTTTCCCCTTACCCTCTGTCCCGCAGCTCCCAACTAACATCTACTGTGTTCCTCCCTGCGCTACTTTACTGCCACCCTGCTTCTGCCCTTCAGCCCTGAGGGCCCAGGGCCAGCCCAGCTGCCATCTCACCATCCAGCACGGGGACCTGCCCTAACCCCCTGCCACCACACCCACACACACAGACCTGCACACACTCCTGGTTCCCCTGCCTGCAGCCTGCCTCTCAAACAGTCTCCTTCTGCCCCCTAGCACCTTACAGCCTCTGCCACGGACCCCCACAGACACCTGGGCATGAGCAGTGCAGACATGCAAACAGCTCCCCTCGCCCCCACTCCAGTTGCTCCAAGGTTGGAAAGAGTCTTTTTTTCATGCTGTAGGGGAGGGAGTTGAGACAGTCCAATGTCCTGGGGAGCAAGAACTGCAAACAGTCCATCTACAATGTAACATTTGGGTCTCAGGCCGCCCAATCCCTAGTGTGCTGTGCAGACCTTTGACTGGCAAAAACACCCCATCTGAGCGTGAAATCTGGCTGGGCTAGTGGCTCTTTCTGTGGACTAAGAGACAGACAGACAGAGTTTTCAGGTTCAAAACCTATACTTCCCAGAAGATGGTCATTCACTTCGGTAAAAAAAAAAAAAAAAATGGCCTTTTATTTTTTTTCCCCTGCCTGGGTAACCTGTCTCCTGCCTGTTTCAAAGTTAAAAAAGGGAAAAATCTTTTTTGGAGGGAAAAGGACCAAAATGCAGGCAGGTGGACTCCGTGGAAGGTGGATGGGGAGTTGCTCCTGCCCGGGCACTAGAGCCCCAGCTGCTGTTCCAGGTGCTCTCTGATAACAGAGATCTCCATGTGTCGTGTCATGACACTGTCTCCAGGACTGAGCCTCAGGATAATGAGGATTCAAAACGAGGCAGGTGATACTGCCTTCAAAAGTAAATCCAGGGAGGTTTGGCGGTATGTCAGAGGGTTAAGGGCTTGTGGCGATCACGAATAGAGGGGACAGGTGGAAGGATTTGGGGTCTGGCCCCCAGACTGCCACCTGCAGGGGAGTCGCTTTACAGGGGGTGAAGCAGGTCTTTAGGAGCTCTATCTTTCTCTCCCACCCTGTATTTCCTCTGCTCTCTCCTTTTGTGTCTGTCAGATGCAAGGTCAGTAACAACAACAACAACAAAAACAATAACCACCACAGTGACCAAGCAACAAGGGCAGCGAAAGGGGAACAAATGGAGTGCAGGGGCTGTGGATTATTCGTGGTGTAGGCACTCAGCTGTGGCAATAACCTCTTGAGGCAATCAATCCATACATGAAGAAGTAATACAGGTAACAGAGACGTATATGTCCCTGTGTGTTTCCACTGAGATAATGTAAATGCACTTTTATTTACTTCTTCATTTATTTATTACCTTGCCACGAGAATTTCTTTTCATTGCTAAAAAAAAGTGTCCCATCAAGGGTACCAGGTGTGCCACACCCAGTTAAGCACTCATGTTACAATGCAGGAGGACTGGGCTTCAACACCCGGGTTCGCACCTGCCAGGGGAAATCTTTACAAGTGGTGCGGAAGTGCTGCAGTTGTCTCTCTCTGTGTCTCAAACTCTCTCTACCTCCCTTCCCTCTCAATTCCTGTCTATTTATTCCAGTGAATAATCAAGAAAATAGAAAGTAAAAAAAGAAAAAGGAAAAGGAAATATTCCACGACTTCAAATGGGCTACTCAGGACAATGCTTTCCTTGTTAAGATCCTCACAGCATTCCATATGCAGAAAGGCAAAGACGCCATGTATTTTTTAACCCAGTTTTTATATTTATTTATTTATTTATTTATTTAGGTGCTTATTCATTTTTGTTATTGATGAATTAATGTTTTACATTTGACATTGACTAAGGATCTGACACCAGCGGACTCCAGTACCCCTATATGGTAATCTGCCTCTACAAAACCGATCCATTGACCTTTCCATCCATCCATCCATCCATCCACCCATACATCTATCCATCCATTCATCCATACATACATACATCCATCCATCCATCCATCCACCAGTCAACCAAGCTAAGTACAAAAGGAGATCTCTCCATGAATGGTGAGGAGAAACAACGATGCATAGGTAGGTTGCAAAGGCCCAGTTTGGCTGAAGAGGGCAGAGGGGCTGAACCAGGGAATGTGTTGGGGCGTGTGGGTTTGGGTGGGGTGAGCCGGAGACCCTGTGAGCTGGGTCACATTAGGGGCAGGCAGGGGGTGGAAGGGGTTGCGAACAGCTGTCCCTGGAGAACCATCACAAGTGCTGGAGCTGGTGAGCCGGACACCTGGAAGAGAGGACAGACAAAGGAGAGAAGCAAAGTGCGGAGGAAAGGAGAGGGGTCAGGATGGTGAGGACAGGAGAGGACAGGATTGGAGGGGACCTGAGAAACCTACCTGGACAAAGGCAGCATACAGACATCCAGGAAGGCCGGCAGGCATGCAGGCAGCTCTGGCCTGGGCTCCCTGGATCCCGGGCGCACCTCCACCTGTCTTCTCTTGGCTGCCAGCCCTGAGGTCCCTCGTCGGTCAGCACTGTCTTGCCATCCTTCCGTCCCTCTGTGCCAGGGCCCAGGCGTCTGGGCGCTGTTGCCTGACCTAGTGGCAGGGCAGTTGGGCTGCCCAGTGCCAGTGTGGCCAGCACAGATTGCCAGGGGCTAGGACATCACAGAGGGCTCCTGTGGTTGCTAGGCCACGGGGACCCCGCCCATCCAGTTGACCAGCAGCCATGACCCCATGCTGAACTTGACTTGAGGGGTGGTGGCCAGCCACCAGAGACAGAGCCCCAGGCCAAAGCAGGTGCTGGTCGGCCGGGCCAAGGGGCTATGGGCGGATTGGTGTGTGTCTGGGCATGGGGCTGGCATCTGACAGTCCAGGGCGGGGGACCAAGGTCCGCCAGGCCCCTGTCCCACCATGTGCACTGACACACAGTCTTGCTGACTGACTGACAGTCCCCGCCCCAGAGATACCCACACCAAGTCCCTGGGTGCCCTGAGCTGCCCCTGAGTGTTGGTGGGTGCCTGCCTGGACACATGCCTCCGTAATGGAGGCCTCTATTAATCCCGTTGCCTACTGACAGCTGCCCTCCTGCCCCTCCTCCTCCTCCTCCGCCTCCTCCTCCTCCTCCTCCTCTTCTTCCTCCTTCTCTTTCTCCTCTTCCTCCTCCTCCTCCTACACCCCCTCCTCCTCTTCCTCATCCTCAGCGGGACTCACTCAGGGCCCTTGGCCTAGGCAATCCAGGGCTGCTGCTCTGGCTTCTGCAGCTTCTATCCAGTGGGGGGGTGTAGGAATCTGTTCCTGTCAGTCCCTGATTCCTGGGACCTTCCATGCCTCCAGCTGCCCCCACTCTCTAGTCCTGACCCCTCCTCAAGGATGCCCCCTTTCCCCTTACCCTCTGTCCCGCAGCTCCCAACTAACATCTACTGTGTTCCTCCCTGCGCTACTTTACTGCCACCCTGCTTCTGCCCTTCAGCCCTGAGGGCCCAGGGCCAGCCCAGCTGCCATCTCACCATCCAGCACGGGGACCTGCCCTAACCCCCTGCCACCACACCCACACACACAGACCTGCACACACTCCTGGTTCCCCTGCCTGCAGCCTGCCTCTCAAACAGTCTCCTTCTGCCCCCTAGCACCTTACAGCCTCTGCCACGGACCCCCACAGACACCTGGGCATGAGCAGTGCAGACATGCAAACAGCTCCCCTCGCCCCCACTCCAGTTGCTCCAAGGTTGGAAAGAGTCTTTTTTTCATGCTGTAGGGGAGGGAGTTGAGACAGTCCAATGTCCTGGGGAGCAAGAACTGCAAACAGTCCATCTACAATGTAACATTTGGGTCTCAGGCCGCCCAATCCCTAGTGTGCTGTGCAGACCTTTGACTGGCAAAAACACCCCATCTGAGCGTGAAATCTGGCTGGGCTAGTGGCTCTTTCTGTGGACTAAGAGACAGACAGACAGAGTTTTCAGGTTCAAAACCTATACTTCCCAGAAGATGGTCATTCACTTCGGTAAAAAAAAAAAAAAAAATGGCCTTTTATTTTTTTTCCCCTGCCTGGGTAACCTGTCTCCTGCCTGTTTCAAAGTTAAAAAAGGGAAAAATCTTTTTTGGAGGGAAAAGGACCAAAATGCAGGCAGGTGGACTCCGTGGAAGGTGGATGGGGAGTTGCTCCTGCCCGGGCACTAGAGCCCCAGCTGCTGTTCCAGGTGCTCTCTGATAACAGAGATCTCCATGTGTCGTGTCATGACACTGTCTCCAGGACTGAGCCTCAGGATAATGAGGATTCAAAACGAGGCAGGTGATACTGCCTTCAAAAGTAAATCCAGGGAGGTTTGGCGGTATGTCAGAGGGTTAAGGGCTTGTGGCGATCACGAATAGAGGGGACAGGTGGAAGGATTTGGGGTCTGGCCCCCAGACTGCCACCTGCAGGGGAGTCGCTTTACAGGGGGTGAAGCAGGTCTTTAGGAGCTCTATCTTTCTCTCCCACCCTGTATTTCCTCTGCTCTCTCCTTTTGTGTCTGTCAGATGCAAGGTCAGTAACAACAACAACAACAAAAACAATAACCACCACAGTGACCAAGCAACAAGGGCAGCGAAAGGGGAACAAATGGAGTGCAGGGGCTGTGGATTATTCGTGGTGTAGGCACTCAGCTGTGGCAATAACCTCTTGAGGCAATCAATCCATACATGAAGAAGTAATACAGGTAACAGAGACGTATATGTCCCTGTGTGTTTCCACTGAGATAATGTAAATGCACTTTTATTTACTTCTTCATTTATTTATTACCTTGCCACGAGAATTTCTTTTCATTGCTAAAAAAAAGTGTCCCATCAAGGGTACCAGGTGTGCCACACCCAGTTAAGCACTCATGTTACAATGCAGGAGGACTGGGCTTCAACACCCGGGTTCGCACCTGCCAGGGGAAATCTTTACAAGTGGTGCGGAAGTGCTGCAGTTGTCTCTCTCTGTGTCTCAAACTCTCTCTACCTCCCTTCCCTCTCAATTCCTGTCTATTTATTCCAGTGAATAATCAAGAAAATAGAAAGTAAAAAAAGAAAAAGGAAAAGGAAATATTCCACGACTTCAAATGGGCTACTCAGGACAATGCTTTCCTTGTTAAGATCCTCACAGCATTCCATATGCAGAAAGGCAAAGACGCCATGTATTTTTTAACCCAGTTTTTATATTTATTTATTTATTTATTTATTTAGGTGCTTATTCATTTTTGTTATTGATGAATTAATGTTTTACATTTGACATTGACTAAGGATCTGACACCAGCGGACTCCAGTACCCCTATATGGTAATCTGCCTCTACAAAACCGATCCATTGACCTTTCCATCCATCCATCCATCCATCCACCCATACATCTATCCATCCATTCATCCATACATACATCCATCCATCCATCCATCCATCCACCAGTCAACCAAGCTAAGTACAAAAGGAGATCTCTCCATGAATGGTGAGGAGAAACAACGATGCATAGGTAGGTTGCAAAGGCCCAGTTTGGCTGAAGAGGGCAGAGGGGCTGAACCAGGGAATGTGTTGGGGCGTGTGGGTTTGGGTGGGGTGAGCCGGAGACCCTGTGAGCTGGGTCACATTAGGGGCAGGCAGGGGGTGGAAGGGGTTGCGAACAGCTGTCCCTGGAGAACCATCACAAGTGCTGGAGCTGGTGAGCCGGACACCTGGAAGAGAGGACAGACAAAGGAGAGAAGCAAAGTGCGGAGGAAAGGAGAGGGGTCAGGATGGTGAGGACAGGAGAGGACAGGATTGGAGGGGACCTGAGAAACCTACCTGGACAAAGGCAGCATACAGACATCCAGGAAGGCCGGCAGGCATGCAGGCAGCTCTGGCCTGGGCTCCCTGGATCCCGGGCGCACCTCCACCTGTCTTCTCTTGGCTGCCAGCCCTGAGGTCCCTCGTCGGTCAGCACTGTCTTGCCATCCTTCCGTCCCTCTGTGCCAGGGCCCAGGCGTCTGGGCGCTGTTGCCTGACCTAGTGGCAGGGCAGTTGGGCTGCCCAGTGCCAGTGTGGCCAGCACAGATTGCCAGGGGCTAGGACATCACAGAGGGCTCCTGTGGTTGCTAGGCCACGGGGACCCCGCCCATCCAGTTGACCAGCAGCCATGACCCCATGCTGAACTTGACTTGAGGGGTGGTGGCCAGCCACCAGAGACAGAGCCCCAGGCCAAAGCAGGTGCTGGTCGGCCGGGCCAAGGGGCTATGGGCGGATTGGTGTGTGTCTGGGCATGGGGCTGGCATCTGACAGTCCAGGGCGGGGGACCAAGGTCCGCCAGGCCCCTGTCCCACCATGTGCACTGACACACAGTCTTGCTGACTGACTGACAGTCCCCGCCCCAGAGATACCCACACCAAGTCCCTGGGTGCCCTGAGCTGCCCCTGAGTGTTGGTGGGTGCCTGCCTGGACACATGCCTCCGTAATGGAGGCCTCTATTAATCCCGTTGCCTACTGACAGCTGCCCTCCTGCCCCTCCTCCTCCTCCTCCGCCTCCTCCTCCTCCTCCTCTTCTTCCTCCTTCTCTTTCTCCTCTTCCTCCTCCTCCTCCTACACCCCCTCCTCCTCTTCCTCATCCTCAGCGGGACTCACTCAGGGCCCTTGGCCTAGGCAATCCAGGGCTGCTGCTCTGGCTTCTGCAGCTTCTATCCAGTGGGGGGGTGTAGGAATCTGTTCCTGTCAGTCCCTGATTCCTGGGACCTTCCATGCCTCCAGCTGCCCCCACTCTCTAGTCCTGACCCCTCCTCAAGGATGCCCCCTTTCCCCTTACCCTCTGTCCCGCAGCTCCCAACTAACATCTACTGTGTTCCTCCCTGCGCTACTTTACTGCCACCCTGCTTCTGCCCTTCAGCCCTGAGGGCCCAGGGCCAGCCCAGCTGCCATCTCACCATCCAGCACGGGGACCTGCCCTAACCCCCTGCCACCACACCCACACACACAGACCTGCACACACTCCTGGTTCCCCTGCCTGCAGCCTGCCTCTCAAACAGTCTCCTTCTGCCCCCTAGCACCTTACAGCCTCTGCCACGGACCCCCACAGACACCTGGGCATGAGCAGTGCAGACATGCAAACAGCTCCCCTCGCCCCCACTCCAGTTGCTCCAAGGTTGGAAAGAGTCTTTTTTTCATGCTGTAGGGGAGGGAGTTGAGACAGTCCAATGTCCTGGGGAGCAAGAACTGCAAACAGTCCATCTACAATGTAACATTTGGGTCTCAGGCCGCCCAATCCCTAGTGTGCTGTGCAGACCTTTGACTGGCAAAAACACCCCATCTGAGCGTGAGATCTGGCTGGGCTAGTGGCTCTTTCTGTGGACTAAGAGACAGACAGACAGAGTTTTCAGGTTCAAAACCTATACTTCCCAGAAGATGGTCATTCACTTCGGTAAAAAAAAAAAAAAAAAAAAAAAAAGGCTTTTTATTTTTTTTTCCCCTGCCTGGGTAACCTGTCTCCTGCCTGTTTCAAAGTGAAAAAAGGGAAAAATCTTTTTTGGAGGGAAAAGGACCAAAATGCAGGCAGGTGGACTCCGTGGAAGGTGGATGGGGAGTTGCTCCTGCCCGGGCACTAGAGCCCCAGCTGCTGTTCCAGGTGCTCTCTGATAACAGAGATCTCCATGTGTCGTGTCATGACACTGTCTCCAGGACTGAGCCTCAGGATAATGAGGATTCAAAACGAGGCAGGTGATACTGCCTTCAAAAGTAAATCCAGGGAGGTTTGGCGGTATGTCAGAGGGTTAAGGGCTTGTGGCGATCACGAATAGAGGGGACAGGTGGAAGGATTTGGGGTCTGGCCCCCAGACTGCCACCTGCAGGGGAGTCGCTTTACAGGGGGTGAAGCAGGTCTTTAGGAGCTCTATCTTTCTCTCCCACCCTGTATTTCCTCTGCTCTCTCCTTTTGTGTCTGTCAGATGCAAGGTCAGTAACAACAACAACAACAAAAACAATAACCACCACAGTGACCAAGCAACAAGGGCAGCGAAAGGGGAACAAATGGAGTGCAGGGGCTGTGGATTATTCGTGGTGTAGGCACTCAGCTGTGGCAATAACCTCTTGAGGCAATCAATCCATACATGAAGAAGTAATACAGGTAACAGAGACATATATGTCCCTGTGTGTTTCCACTGAGATAATGTAAATGCACTTTTATTTACTTCTTCATTTATTTATTACCTTGCCACGAGAATTTCTTTTCATTGCTAAAAAAAAGTGTCCCATCAAGGGTACCAGGTGTGCCACACCCAGTTAAGCACTCATGTTACAATGCAGGAGGACTGGGCTTCAACACCCGGGTTCGCACCTGCCAGGGGAAATCTTTACAAGTGGTGCGGAAGTGCTGCAGTTGTCTCTCTCTGTGTCTCAAACTCTCTCTACCTCCCTTCCCTCTCAATTCCTGTCTATTTATTCCAGTGAATAATCAAGAAAATAGAAAGTAAAAAAAGAAAAAGGAAAAGGAAATATTCCACGACTTCAAATGGGCTACTCAGGACAATGCTTTCCTTGTTAAGATCCTCACAGCATTCCATATGCAGAAAGGCAAAGACGCCATGTATTTTTTAACCCAGTTTTTATATTTATTTATTTATTTATTTAGGTGCTTATTCATTTTTGTTATTGATGAATTAATGGTTTACATTTGACATTGACTAAGGATCTGACACCAGCGGACTCCAGTACCCCTATATGGTAATCTGCCTCTACAAAACCGATCCATTGACCTTTCCATCCATCCATCCATCCATCCATCCACCCATACATCTATCCATCCATTCATCCATCCATCCATCCATCCATCCATCCATCCATCCATCCACCAGTCAAACAAGCTAAGTACAAAAGGAGATCTCTCCATGAATGGTGAGGAGAAACAACGATGCATAGGTAGGTTGCAAAGGCCCAGTTTGGCTGAATAGGGCAGAGGGGCTGAACCAGGGAATGTGTTGGGGCGTGTGGGTTTGGGTGGGGTGAGCCGGAGACCCTGTGAGCTGGGTCACATTAGGGGCAGGCAGGGGGTGGAAGGGGTTGCGAACAGCTGTCCCTGGAGAACCATCACAAGTGCTGGAGCTGGTGAGCAGGACACCTGGAAGAGAGGACAGACAAAGGAGAGAAGCAAAGTGCGGAGGAAAGGAGAGGGGTCAGGATGGTGAGGACAGGAGAGGACAGGATTGGAGGGGACCTGAGAAACCTACCTGGACAAAGGCAGCATACAGACATCCAGGAAGGCCGGCAGGCATGCAGGCAGCTCTGGCCTGGGCTCCCTGGATCCCGGGCGCACCTCCACCTGTCTTCTCTTGGCTGCCAGCCCTGAGGTCCCTCGTCGGTCAGCACTGTCTTGCCATCCTTCCGTCCCTCTGTGCCAGGGCCCAGGCGTCTGGGCGCTGTTGCCTGACCTAGTGGCAGGGCAGTTGGGCTGCCCAGTGCCAGTGTGGCCAGCACAGATTGCCAGGGGCTAGGACATCACAGAGGGCTCCTGTGGTTGCTAGGCCACGGGGACCCCGCCCATCCAGTTGACCAGCAGCCATGACCCCATGCTGAACTTGACTTGAGGGGTGGTGGCCAGCCACCAGAGACAGAGCCCCAGGCCAAAGCAGGTGCTGGTCGGCCGGGCCAAGGGGCTATGGGCGGATTGGTGTGTGTCTGGGCATGGGGCTGGCATCTGACAGTCCAGGGCGGGGGACCAAGGTCCGCCAGGCCCCTGTCCCACCATGTGCACTGACACACAGTCTTGCTGACTGACTGACAGTCCCCGCCCCAGAGATACCCACACCAAGTCCCTGGGTGCCCTGAGCTGCCCCTGAGTGTTGGTGGGTGCCTGCCTGGACACATGCCTCCGTAATGGAGGCCTCTATTAATCCCGTTGCCTACTGACAGCTGCCCTCCTGCCCCTCCTCCTCCTCCTCCGCCTCCTCCTCCTCCTCCTCTTCTTCCTCCTTCTCTTTCTCCTCTTCCTCCTCCTCCTCCTACACCCCCTCCTCCTCTTCCTCATCCTCAGCGGGACTCACTCAGGGCCCTTGGCCTAGGCAATCCAGGGCTGCTGCTCTGGCTTCTGCAGCTTCTATCCAGTGGGGGGGTGTAGGAATCTGTTCCTGTCAGTCCCTGATTCCTGGGACCTTCCATGCCTCCAGCTGCCCCCACTCTCTAGTCCTGACCCCTCCTCAAGGATGCCCCCTTTCCCCTTACCCTCTGTCCCGCAGCTCCCAACTAACATCTACTGTGTTCCTCCCTGCGCTACTTTACTGCCACCCTGCTTCTGCCCTTCAGCCCTGAGGGCCCAGGGCCAGCCCAGCTGCCATCTCACCATCCAGCACGGGGACCTGCCCTAACCCCCTGCCACCACACCCACACACACAGACCTGCACACACTCCTGGTTCCCCTGCCTGCAGCCTGCCTCTCAAACAGTCTCCTTCTGCCCCCTAGCACCTTACAGCCTCTGCCACGGACCCCCACAGACACCTGGGCATGAGCAGTGCAGACATGCAAACAGCTCCCCTCGCCCCCACTCCAGTTGCTCCAAGGTTGGAAAGAGTCTTTTTTTCATGCTGTAGGGGAGGGAGTTGAGACAGTCCAATGTCCTGGGGAGCAAGAACTGCAAACAGTCCATCTACAATGTAACATTTGGGTCTCAGGCCGCCCAATCCCTAGTGTGCTGTGCAGACCTTTGACTGGCAAAAACACCCCATCTGAGCGTGAGATCTGGCTGGGCTAGTGGCTCTTTCTGTGGACTAAGAGACAGACAGACAGAGTTTTCAGGTTCAAAACCTATACTTCCCAGAAGATGGTCATTCACTTCGGTAAAAAAAAAAAAAAAAAAAAAAAAAGGCTTTTTATTTTTTTTTCCCCTGCCTGGGTAACCTGTCTCCTGCCTGTTTCAAAGTGAAAAAAGGGAAAAATCTTTTTTGGAGGGAAAAGGACCAAAATGCAGGCAGGTGGACTCCGTGGAAGGTGGATGGGGAGTTGCTCCTGCCCGGGCACTAGAGCCCCAGCTGCTGTTCCAGGTGCTCTCTGATAACAGAGATCTCCATGTGTCGTGTCATGACACTGTCTCCAGGACTGAGCCTCAGGATAATGAGGATTCAAAACGAGGCAGGTGATACTGCCTTCAAAAGTAAATCCAGGGAGGTTTGGCGGTATGTCAGAGGGTTAAGGGCTTGTGGCGATCACGAATAGAGGGGACAGGTGGAAGGATTTGGGGTCTGGCCCCCAGACTGCCACCTGCAGGGGAGTCGCTTTACAGGGGGTGAAGCAGGTCTTTAGGAGCTCTATCTTTCTCTCCCACCCTGTATTTCCTCTGCTCTCTCCTTTTGTGTCTGTCAGATGCAAGGTCAGTAACAACAACAACAACAAAAACAATAACCACCACAGTGACCAAGCAACAAGGGCAGCGAAAGGGGAACAAATGGAGTGCAGGGGCTGTGGATTATTCGTGGTGTAGGCACTCAGCTGTGGCAATAACCTCTTGAGGCAATCAATCCATACATGAAGAAGTAATACAGGTAACAGAGACATATATGTCCCTGTGTGTTTCCACTGAGATAATGTAAATGCACTTTTATTTACTTCTTCATTTATTTATTACCTTGCCACGAGAATTTCTTTTCATTGCTAAAAAAAAGTGTCCCATCAAGGGTACCAGGTGTGCCACACCCAGTTAAGCACTCATGTTACAATGCAGGAGGACTGGGCTTCAACACCCGGGTTCGCACCTGCCAGGGGAAATCTTTACAAGTGGTGCGGAAGTGCTGCAGTTGTCTCTCTCTGTGTCTCAAACTCTCTCTACCTCCCTTCCCTCTCAATTCCTGTCTATTTATTCCAGTGAATAATCAAGAAAATAGAAAGTAAAAAAAGAAAAAGGAAAAGGAAATATTCCACGACTTCAAATGGGCTACTCAGGACAATGCTTTCCTTGTTAAGATCCTCACAGCATTCCATATGCAGAAAGGCAAAGACGCCATGTATTTTTTAACCCAGTTTTTATATTTATTTATTTATTTATTTAGGTGCTTATTCATTTTTGTTATTGATGAATTAATGGTTTACATTTGACATTGACTAAGGATCTGACACCAGCGGACTCCAGTACCCCTATATGGTAATCTGCCTCTACAAAACCGATCCATTGACCTTTCCATCCATCCATCCATCCATCCATCCACCCATACATCTATCCATCCATTCATCCATCCATCCATCCATCCATCCATCCATCCATCCATCCATCCACCAGTCAAACAAGCTAAGTACAAAAGGAGATCTCTCCATGAATGGTGAGGAGAAACAACGATGCATAGGTAGGTTGCAAAGGCCCAGTTTGGCTGAATAGGGCAGAGGGGCTGAACCAGGGAATGTGTTGGGGCGTGTGGGTTTGGGTGGGGTGAGCCGGAGACCCTGTGAGCTGGGTCACATTAGGGGCAGGCAGGGGGTGGAAGGGGTTGCGAACAGCTGTCCCTGGAGAACCATCACAAGTGCTGGAGCTGGTGAGCAGGACACCTGGAAGAGAGGACAGACAAAGGAGAGAAGCAAAGTGCGGAGGAAAGGAGAGGGGTCAGGATGGTGAGGACAGGAGAGGACAGGATTGGAGGGGACCTGAGAAACCTACCTGGACAAAGGCAGCATACAGACATCCAGGAAGGCCGGCAGGCATGCAGGCAGCTCTGGCCTGGGCTCCCTGGATCCCGGGCGCACCTCCACCTGTCTTCTCTTGGCTGCCAGCCCTGAGGTCCCTCGTCGGTCAGCACTGTCTTGCCATCCTTCCGTCCCTCTGTGCCAGGGCCCAGGCGTCTGGGCGCTGTTGCCTGACCTAGTGGCAGGGCAGTTGGGCTGCCCAGTGCCAGTGTGGCCAGCACAGATTGCCAGGGGCTAGGACATCACAGAGGGCTCCTGTGGTTGCTAGGCCACGGGGACCCCGCCCATCCAGTTGACCAGCAGCCATGACCCCATGCTGAACTTGACTTGAGGGGTGGTGGCCAGCCACCAGAGACAGAGCCCCAGGCCAAAGCAGGTGCTGGTCGGCCGGGCCAAGGGGCTATGGGCGGATTGGTGTGTGTCTGGGCATGGGGCTGGCATCTGACAGTCCAGGGCGGGGGACCAAGGTCCGCCAGGCCCCTGTCCCACCATGTGCACTGACACACAGTCTTGCTGACTGACTGACAGTCCCCGCCCCAGAGATACCCACACCAAGTCCCTGGGTGCCCTGAGCTGCCCCTGAGTGTTGGTGGGTGCCTGCCTGGACACATGCCTCCGTAATGGAGGCCTCTATTAATCCCGTTGCCTACTGACAGCTGCCCTCCTGCCCCTCCTCCTCCTCCTCCGCCTCCTCCTCCTCCTCCTCTTCTTCCTCCTTCTCTTTCTCCTCTTCCTCCTCCTCCTCCTACACCCCCTCCTCCTCTTCCTCATCCTCAGCGGGACTCACTCAGGGCCCTTGGCCTAGGCAATCCAGGGCTGCTGCTCTGGCTTCTGCAGCTTCTATCCAGTGGGGGGGTGTAGGAATCTGTTCCTGTCAGTCCCTGATTCCTGGGACCTTCCATGCCTCCAGCTGCCCCCACTCTCTAGTCCTGACCCCTCCTCAAGGATGCCCCCTTTCCCCTTACCCTCTGTCCCGCAGCTCCCAACTAACATCTACTGTGTTCCTCCCTGCGCTACTTTACTGCCACCCTGCTTCTGCCCTTCAGCCCTGAGGGCCCAGGGCCAGCCCAGCTGCCATCTCACCATCCAGCACGGGGACCTGCCCTAACCCCCTGCCACCACACCCACACACACAGACCTGCACACACTCCTGGTTCCCCTGCCTGCAGCCTGCCTCTCAAACAGTCTCCTTCTGCCCCCTAGCACCTTACAGCCTCTGCCACGGACCCCCACAGACACCTGGGCATGAGCAGTGCAGACATGCAAACAGCTCCCCTCGCCCCCACTCCAGTTGCTCCAAGGTTGGAAAGAGTCTTTTTTTCATGCTGTAGGGGAGGGAGTTGAGACAGTCCAATGTCCTGGGGAGCAAGAACTGCAAACAGTCCATCTACAATGTAACATTTGGGTCTCAGGCCGCCCAATCCCTAGTGTGCTGTGCAGACCTTTGACTGGCAAAAACACCCCATCTGAGCGTGAGATCTGGCTGGGCTAGTGGCTCTTTCTGTGGACTAAGAGACAGACAGACAGAGTTTTCAGGTTCAAAACCTATACTTCCCAGAAGATGGTCATTCACTTCGGTAAAAAAAAAAAAAAAAAAAAAAAAAGGCTTTTTATTTTTTTTTCCCCTGCCTGGGTAACCTGTCTCCTGCCTGTTTCAAAGTGAAAAAAGGGAAAAATCTTTTTTGGAGGGAAAAGGACCAAAATGCAGGCAGGTGGACTCCGTGGAAGGTGGATGGGGAGTTGCTCCTGCCCGGGCACTAGAGCCCCAGCTGCTGTTCCAGGTGCTCTCTGATAACAGAGATCTCCATGTGTCGTGTCATGACACTGTCTCCAGGACTGAGCCTCAGGATAATGAGGATTCAAAACGAGGCAGGTGATACTGCCTTCAAAAGTAAATCCAGGGAGGTTTGGCGGTATGTCAGAGGGTTAAGGGCTTGTGGCGATCACGAATAGAGGGGACAGGTGGAAGGATTTGGGGTCTGGCCCCCAGACTGCCACCTGCAGGGGAGTCGCTTTACAGGGGGTGAAGCAGGTCTTTAGGAGCTCTATCTTTCTCTCCCACCCTGTATTTCCTCTGCTCTCTCCTTTTGTGTCTGTCAGATGCAAGGTCAGTAACAACAACAACAACAAAAACAATAACCACCACAGTGACCAAGCAACAAGGGCAGCGAAAGGGGAACAAATGGAGTGCAGGGGCTGTGGATTATTCGTGGTGTAGGCACTCAGCTGTGGCAATAACCTCTTGAGGCAATCAATCCATACATGAAGAAGTAATACAGGTAACAGAGACATATATGTCCCTGTGTGTTTCCACTGAGATAATGTAAATGCACTTTTATTTACTTCTTCATTTATTTATTACCTTGCCACGAGAATTTCTTTTCATTGCTAAAAAAAAGTGTCCCATCAAGGGTACCAGGTGTGCCACACCCAGTTAAGCACTCATGTTACAATGCAGGAGGACTGGGCTTCAACACCCGGGTTCGCACCTGCCAGGGGAAATCTTTACAAGTGGTGCGGAAGTGCTGCAGTTGTCTCTCTCTGTGTCTCAAACTCTCTCTACCTCCCTTCCCTCTCAATTCCTGTCTATTTATTCCAGTGAATAATCAAGAAAATAGAAAGTAAAAAAAGAAAAAGGAAAAGGAAATATTCCACGACTTCAAATGGGCTACTCAGGACAATGCTTTCCTTGTTAAGATCCTCACAGCATTCCATATGCAGAAAGGCAAAGACGCCATGTATTTTTTAACCCAGTTTTTATATTTATTTATTTATTTATTTAGGTGCTTATTCATTTTTGTTATTGATGAATTAATGTTTTACATTTGACATTGACTAAGGATCTGACACCAGCGGACTCCAGTACCCCTATATGGTAATCTGCCTCTACAAAACCGATCCATTGACCTTTCCATCCATCCATCCATCCATCCACCCATACATCTATCCATCCATTCATCCATACATCCATCCATCCATCCATCCATCCATCCATCCATCCACCAGTCAACCAAGCTAAGTACAAAAGGAGATCTCTCCATGAATGGTGAGGAGAAACAACGATGCATAGGTAGGTTGCAAAGGCCCAGTTTGGCTGAATAGGGCAGAGGGGCTGAACCAGGGAATGTGTTGGGGCGTGTGGGTTTGGGTGGGGTGAGCCGGAGACCCTGTGAGCTGGGTCACATTAGGGGCAGGCAGGGGGTGGAAGGGGTTGCGAACAGCTGTCCCTGGAGAACCATCACAAGTGCTGGAGCTGGTGAGCAGGACACCTGGAAGAGAGGACAGACAAAGGAGAGAAGCAAAGTGCGGAGGAAAGGAGAGGGGTCAGGATGGTGAGGACAGGAGAGGACAGGATTGGAGGGGACCTGAGAAACCTACCTGGACAAAGGCAGCATACAGACATCCAGGAAGGCCGGCAGGCATGCAGGCAGCTCTGGCCTGGGCTCCCTGGATCCCGGGCGCACCTCCACCTGTCTTCTCTTGGCTGCCAGCCCTGAGGTCCCTCGTCGGTCAGCACTGTCTTGCCATCCTTCCGTCCCTCTGTGCCAGGGCCCAGGCGTCTGGGCGCTGTTGCCTGACCTAGTGGCAGGGCAGTTGGGCTGCCCAGTGCCAGTGTGGCCAGCACAGATTGCCAGGGGCTAGGACATCACAGAGGGCTCCTGTGGTTGCTAGGCCACGGGGACCCCGCCCATCCAGTTGACCAGCAGCCATGACCCCATGCTGAACTTGACTTGAGGGGTGGTGGCCAGCCACCAGAGACAGAGCCCCAGGCCAAAGCAGGTGCTGGTCGGCCGGGCCAAGGGGCTATGGGCGGATTGGTGTGTGTCTGGGCATGGGGCTGGCATCTGACAGTCCAGGGCGGGGGACCAAGGTCCGCCAGGCCCCTGTCCCACCATGTGCACTGACACACAGTCTTGCTGACTGACTGACAGTCCCCGCCCCAGAGATACCCACACCAAGTCCCTGGGTGCCCTGAGCTGCCCCTGAGTGTTGGTGGGTGCCTGCCTGGACACATGCCTCCGTAATGGAGGCCTCTATTAATCCCGTTGCCTACTGACAGCTGCCCTCCTGCCCCTCCTCCTCCTCCTCCGCCTCCTCCTCCTCCTCCTCTTCTTCCTCCTTCTCTTTCTCCTCTTCCTCCTCCTCCTCCTACACCCCCTCCTCCTCTTCCTCATCCTCAGCGGGACTCACTCAGGGCCCTTGGCCTAGGCAATCCAGGGCTGCTGCTCTGGCTTCTGCAGCTTCTATCCAGTGGGGGGGTGTAGGAATCTGTTCCTGTCAGTCCCTGATTCCTGGGACCTTCCATGCCTCCAGCTGCCCCCACTCTCTAGTCCTGACCCCTCCTCAAGGATGCCCCGTTTCCCCTTACCCTCTGTCCCGCAGCTCCCAACTAACATCTACTGTGTTCCTCCCTGCGCTACTTTACTGCCACCCTGCTTCTGCCCTTCAGCCCTGAGGGCCCAGGGCCAGCCCAGCTGCCATCTCACCATCCAGCACGGGGACCTGCCCTAACCCCCTGCCACCACACCCACACACACAGACCTGCACACACTCCTGGTTCCCCTGCCTGCAGCCTGCCTCTCAAACAGTCTCCTTCTGCCCCCTAGCACCTTACAGCCTCTGCCACGGACCCCCACAGACACCTGGGCATGAGCAGTGCAGACATGCAAACAGCTCCCCTCGCCCCCACTCCAGTTGCTCCAAGGTTGGAAAGAGTCTTTTTTTCATGCTGTAGGGGAGGGAGTTGAGACAGTCCAATGTCCTGGGGAGCAAGAACTGCAAACAGTCCATCTACAATGTAACATTTGGGTCTCAGGCCGCCCAATCCCTAGTGTGCTGTGCAGACCTTTGACTGGCAAAAACACCCCATCTGAGCGTGAGATCTGGCTGGGCTAGTGGCTCTTTCTGTGGACTAAGAGACAGACAGACAGAGTTTTCAGGTTCAAAACCTATACTTCCCAGAAGATGGTCATTCACCTCGGTAAAAAAAAAAAAAAAAAAAAAAAAGGCTTTTTATTTTTTTTTTCCCCTGCCTGGGTAACCTGTCTCCTGCCTGTTTCAAAGTGAAAAAAGGGAAAAATCTTTTTTGGAGGGAAAAGGACCAAAATGCAGGCAGGTGGACTCCGTGGAAGGTGGATGGGGAGTTGCTCCTGCCCGGGCACTAGAGCCCCAGCTGCTGTTCCAGGTGCTCTCTGATAACAGAGATCTCCATGTGTCGTGTCATGACACTGTCTCCAGGACTGAGCCTCAGGATAATGAGGATTCAAAACGAGGCAGGTGATACTGCCTTCAAAAGTAAATCCAGGGAGGTTTGGCGGTATGTCAGAGGGTTAAGGGCTTGTGGCGATCACGAATAGAGGGGACAGGTGGAAGGATTTGGGGTCTGGCCCCCAGACTGCCACCTGCAGGGGAGTCGCTTTACAGGGGGTGAAGCAGGTCTTTAGGAGCTCTATCTTTCTCTCCCACCCTGTATTTCCTCTGCTCTCTCCTTTTGTGTCTGTCAGATGCAAGGTCAGTAACAACAACAACAACAAAAACAATAACCACCACAGTGACCAAGCAACAAGGGCAGCGAAAGGGGAACAAATGGAGTGCAGGGGCTGTGGATTATTCGTGGTGTAGGCACTCAGCTGTGGCAATAACCTCTTGAGGCAATCAATCCATACATGAAGAAGTAATACAGGTAACAGAGACGTATATGTCCCTGTGTGTTTCCACTGAGATAATGTAAATGCACTTTTATTTACTTCTTCATTTATTTATTACCTTGCCACGAGAATTTCTTTTCATTGCTAAAAAAAAGTGTCCCATCAAGGGTACCAGGTGTGCCACACCCAGTTAAGCACTCATGTTACAATGCAGGAGGACTGGGCTTCAACACCCGGGTTCGCACCTGCCAGGGGAAATCTTTACAAGTGGTGCGGAAGTGCTGCAGTTGTCTCTCTCTGTGTCTCAAACTCTCTCTACCTCCCTTCCCTCTCAATTCCTGTCTATTTATTCCAGTGAATAATCAAGAAAATAGAAAGTAAAAAAAGAAAAAGGAAAAGGAAATATTCCACGACTTCAAATGGGCTACTCAGGACAATGCTTTCCTTGTTAAGATCCTCACAGCATTCCATATGCAGAAAGGCAAAGACGCCATGTATTTTTTAACCCAGTTTTTATATTTATTTATTTATTTATTTAGGTGCTTATTCATTTTTGTTATTGATGAATTAATGTTTTACATTTGACATTGACTAAGGATCTGACACCAGCGGACTCCAGTACCCCTATATGGTAATCTGCCTCTACAAAACCGATCCATTGACCTTTCCATCCATCCATCCATCCATCCACGCATACATCTATCCATCCATTCATCCATACATCCATCCATCCATCCATCCATCCATCCATCCATCCATCCACCAGTCAATCAAGCTAAGTACAAAAGGAGATCTCTCCATGAATGGTGAGGAGAAACAACGATGCATAGGTAGGTTGCAAAGGCCCAGTTTGGCTGAATAGGGCAGAGGGGCTGAACCAGGGAATGTGTTGGGGCGTGTGGGTTTGGGTGGGGTGAGCCGGAGACCCTGTGAGCTGGGTCACATTAGGGGCAGGCAGGGGGTGGAAGGGGTTGCGAACAGCTGTCCCTGGAGAACCATCACAAGTGCTGGAGCTGGTGAGCAGGACACCTGGAAGAGAGGACAGACAAAGGAGAGAAGCAAAGTGCGGAGGAAAGGAGAGGGGTCAGGATGGTGAGGACAGGAGAGGACAGGATTGGAGGGGACCTGAGAAACCTACCTGGACAAAGGCAGCATACAGACATCCAGGAAGGCCGGCAGGCATGCAGGCAGCTCTGGCCTGGGCTCCCTGGATCCCGGGCGCACCTCCACCTGTCTTCTCTTGGCTGCCAGCCCTGAGGTCCCTCGTCGGTCAGCACTGTCTTGCCATCCTTCCGTCCCTCTGTGCCAGGGCCCAGGCGTCTGGGCGCTGTTGCCTGACCTAGTGGCAGGGCAGTTGGGCTGCCCAGTGCCAGTGTGGCCAGCACAGATTGCCAGGGGCTAGGACATCACAGAGGGCTCCTGTGGTTGCTAGGCCACGGGGACCCCGCCCATCCAGTTGACCAGCAGCCATGACCCCATGCTGAACTTGACTTGAGGGGTGGTGGCCAGCCACCAGAGACAGAGCCCCAGGCCAAAGCAGGTGCTGGTCGGCCGGGCCAAGGGGCTATGGGCGGATTGGTGTGTGTCTGGGCATGGGGCTGGCATCTGACAGTCCAGGGCGGGGGACCAAGGTCCGCCAGGCCCCTGTCCCACCATGTGCACTGACACACAGTCTTGCTGACTGACTGACAGTCCCCGCCCCAGAGATACCCACACCAAGTCCCTGGGTGCCCTGAGCTGCCCCTGAGTGTTGGTGGGTGCCTGCCTGGACACATGCCTCCGTAATGGAGGCCTCTATTAATCCCGTTGCCTACTGACAGCTGCCCTCCTGCCCCTCCTCCTCCTCCTCCGCCTCCTCCTCCTCCTCCTCTTCTTCCTCCTTCTCTTTCTCCTCTTCCTCCTCCTCCTCCTACACCCCCTCCTCCTCTTCCTCATCCTCAGCGGGACTCACTCAGGGCCCTTGGCCTAGGCAATCCAGGGCTGCTGCTCTGGCTTCTGCAGCTTCTATCCAGTGGGGGGGTGTAGGAATCTGTTCCTGTCAGTCCCTGATTCCTGGGACCTTCCATGCCTCCAGCTGCCCCCACTCTCTAGTCCTGACCCCTCCTCAAGGATGCCCCCTTTCCCCTTACCCTCTGTCCCGCAGCTCCCAACTAACATCTACTGTGTTCCTCCCTGCGCTACTTTACTGCCACCCTGCTTCTGCCCTTCAGCCCTGAGGGCCCAGGGCCAGCCCAGCTGCCATCTCACCATCCAGCACGGGGACCTGCCCTAACCCCCTGCCACCACACCCACACACACAGACCTGCACACACTCCTGGTTCCCCTGCCTGCAGCCTGCCTCTCAAACAGTCTCCTTCTGCCCCCTAGCACCTTACAGCCTCTGCCACGGACCCCCACAGACACCTGGGCATGAGCAGTGCAGACATGCAAACAGCTCCCCTCGCCCCCACTCCAGTTGCTCCAAGGTTGGAAAGAGTCTTTTTTTCATGCTGTAGGGGAGGGAGTTGAGACAGTCCAATGTCCTGGGGAGCAAGAACTGCAAACAGTCCATCTACAATGAAACATTTGGGTCTCAGGCCGCCCAATCCCTAGTGTGCTGTGCAGACCTTTGACTGGCAAAAACACCCCATCTGAGCGTGAAATCTGGCTGGGCTAGTGGCTCTTTCTGTGGACTAAGAGACGAGACAGACAGACAGAGTTTTCAGGTTCAAAACCTATACTTCCCAGAAGATGGTCATTCACTTCGGTTAAAAAAAAAAAAAAAAAAGGCTTTTTATTTTTTTTCCCCTGCCTGGGTAACCTGTCTCCTGCCTGTTTCAAAGTGAAAAAAGGGAAAAATCTTTTTTGGAGGGAAAAGGACCAAAATGCAGGCAGGTGGACTCCGTGGAAGGTGGATGGGGAGTTGCTCCTGCCCGGGCACTAGAGCCCCAGCTGCTGTTCCAGGTGCTCTCTGATAACAGAGATCTCCATGTGTCGTGTCATGACACTGTCTCCAGGACTGAGCCTCAGGATAATGAGGATTCAAAACGAGGCAGGTGATACTGCCTTCAAAAGTAAATCCAGGGAGGTTTGGCGGTATGTCAGAGGGTTAAGGGCTTGTGGCGATCACGAATAGAGGGGACAGGTGGAAGGATTTGGGGTCTGGCCCCCAGACTGCCACCTGCAGGGGAGTCGCTTTACAGGGGGTGAAGCAGGTCTTTAGGAGCTCTATCTTTCTCTCCCACCCTGTATTTCCTCTGCTCTCTCCTTTTGTGTCTGTCAGATGCAAGGTCAGTAACTACAACAACAACAAAAACAATAACCACCACAGTGACCAAGCAACAAGGGCAGCGAAAGGGGAACAAATGGAGTGCAGGGGCTGTGGATTATTCGTGGTGTAGGCACTCAGCTGTGGCAATAACCTCTTGAGGCAATCAATCCATACATGAAGAAGTAATACAGGTAACAGAGACGTATATGTCCCTGTGTGTTTCCACTGAGATAATGTAAATGCACTTTTATTTACTTCTTCATTTATTTATTACCTTGCCACGAGAATTTCTTTTCATTGCTAAAAAAAAGTGTCCCATCAAGGGTACCAGGTGTGCCACACCCAGTTAAGCACTCATGTTACAATGCAGGAGGACTGGGCTTCAACACCCGGGTTCGCACCTGCCAGGGGAAATCTTTACAAGTGGTGCGGAAGTGCTGCAGTTGTCTCTCTCTGTGTCTCAAACTCTCTCTACCTCCCTTCCCTCTCAATTCCTGTCTATTTATTCCAGTGAATAATCAAGAAAATAGAAAGTAAAAAAAAGAAAAAGGAAAAGGAAATATTCCACGACTTCAAATGGGCTACTCAGGACAATGCTTTCCTTGTTAAGATCCTCACAGCATTCCATATGCAGAAAGGCAAAGACGCCATGTATTTTTTAACCCAGTTTTTATATTTATTTATTTATTTATTTAGGTGCTTATTCATTTTTGTTATTGATGAATTAATGTTTTACATTTGACATTGACTAAGGATCTGACACCAGCGGACTCCAGTACCCCTATATGGTAATCTGCCTCTACAAAACCGATCCATTGACCTTTCCATCCATCCATCCATCCATCCATCCACCCATACATCTATCCATCCATTCATCCATACATCCATCCATCCATCCATCCATCCATCCACCAGTCAACCAAGCTAAGTACAAAAGGAGATCTCTCCATGAATGGTGAGGAGAAACAACGATGCATAGGTAGGTTGCAAAGGCCCAGTTTGGCTGAATAGGGCAGAGGGTCTGAACCAGGGAATGTGTTGGGGCGTGTGGGTTTGGGTGGGGTGAGCCGGAGACCCTGTGAGCTGGGTCACATTAGGGGCAGGCAGGGGGTGGAAGGGGTTGCGAACAGCTGTCCCTGGAGAACCATCACAAGTGCTGGAGCTGGTGAGCAGGACACCTGGAAGAGAGGACAGACAAAGGAGAGAAGCAAAGTGCGGAGGAAAGGAGAGGGGTCAGGATGGTGAGGACAGGAGAGGACAGGATTGGAGGGGACCTGAGAAACCTACCTGGACAAAGGCAGCATACAGACATCCAGGAAGGCCGGCAGGCATGCAGGCAGCTCTGGCCTGGGCTCCCTGGATCCCGGGCGCACCTCCACCTGTCTTCTCTTGGCTGCCAGCCCTGAGGTCCCTCGTCGGTCAGCACTGTCTTGCCATCCTTCCGTCCCTCTGTGCCAGGGCCCAGGCGTCTGGGCGCTGTTGCCTGACCTAGTGGCAGGGCAGTTGGGCTGCCCAGTGCCAGTGTGGCCAGCACAGATTGCCAGGGGCTAGGACATCACAGAGGGCTCCTGTGGTTGCTAGGCCACGGGGACCCCGCCCATCCAGTTGACCAGCAGCCATGACCCCATGCTGAACTTGACTTGAGGGGTGGTGGCCAGCCACCAGAGACAGAGCCCCAGGCCAAAGCAGGTGCTGGTCGGCCGGGCCAAGGGGCTATGGGCGGATTGGTGTGTGTCTGGGCATGGGGCTGGCATCTGACAGTCCAGGGCGGGGGACCAAGGTCCGCCAGGCCCCTGTCCCACCATGTGCACTGACACACAGTCTTGCTGACTGACTGACAGTCCCCGCCCCAGAGATACCCACACCAAGTCCCTGGGTGCCCTGAGCTGCCCCTGAGTGTTGGTGGGTGCCTGCCTGGACACATGCCTCCGTAATGGAGGCCTCTATTAATCCCGTTGCCTACTGACAGCTGCCCTCCTGCCCCTCCTCCTCCTCCTCCGCCTCCTCCTCCTCCTCCTCTTCTTCCTCCTTCTCTTTCTCCTCTTCCTCCTCCTCCTCCTACACCCCCTCCTCCTCTTCCTCATCCTCAGCGGGACTCACTCAGGGCCCTTGGCCTAGGCAATCCAGGGCTGCTGCTCTGGCTTCTGCAGCTTCTATCCAGTGGGGGGGTGTAGGAATCTGTTCCTGTCAGTCCCTGATTCCTGGGACCTTCCATGCCTCCAGCTGCCCCCACTCTCTAGTCCTGACCCCTCCTCAAGGATGCCCCCTTTCCCCTTACCCTCTGTCCCGCAGCTCCCAACTAACATCTACTGTGTTCCTCCCTGCGCTACTTTTCTGCCACCCTGCTTCTGCCCTTCAGCCCTGAGGGCCCAGGGCCAGCCCAGCTGCCATCTCACCATCCAGCACAGGGAACTGCCCTAACCCCCTGCCACCACACCCACACACACAGACCTGCACACACTCCTGGTTCCCCTGCCTGCAGCCTGCCTCTCAAACAGTCTCCTTCTGCCCCCTAGCACCTTACAGCCTCTGCCACGGACCCCCACAGACACCTGGGCATGAGCAGTGCAGACATGCAAACAGCTCCCCTCGCCCCCACTCCAGTTGCTCCAAGGTTGGAAAGAGTCTTTTTTTCATGCTGTAGGGGAGGGAGTTGAGACAGTCCAATGTCCTGGGGAGCAAGAACTGCAAACAGTCCATCTACAATGTAACATTTGGGTCTCAGGCCGCCCAATCCCTAGTGTGCTGTGCAGACCTTTGACTGGCAAAAACACCCCATCTGAGCGTGAAATCTGGCTGGGCTAGTGGCTCTTTCTGTGGACTAAGAGACAGACAGACAGAGTTTTCAGGTTCAAAACCTATACTTCCCAGAAGATGGTCATTCACTTCGGTAAAAAAAAAAAAAAAAAAAAAGGCTTTTTATTTTTTTTCCCCTGCCTGGGTAACCTGTCTCCTGCCTGTTTCAAAGTGAAAAAAGGGAAAAATCTTTTTTGGAGGGAAAAGGACCAAAATGCAGGCAGGTGGACTCCGTGGAAGGTGGATGGGGAGTTGCTCCTGCCCGGGCACTAGAGCCCCAGCTGCTGTTCCAGGTGCTCTCTGATAACAGAGATCTCCATGTGTCGTGTCATGACACTGTCTCCAGGACTGAGCCTCAGGATAATGAGGATTCAAAACGAGGCAGGTGATACTGCCTTCAAAAGTAAATCCAGGGAGGTTTGGCGGTATGTCAGAGGGTTAAGGGCTTGTGGCGATCACGAATAGAGGGGACAGGTGGAAGGATTTGGGGTCTGGCCCCCAGACTGCCACCTGCAGGGGAGTCGCTTTACAGGGGGTGAAGCAGGTCTTTAGGAGCTCTATCTTTCTCTCCCACCCTGTATTTCCTCTGCTCTCTCCTTTTGTGTCTGTCAGATGCAAGGTCAGTAACAACAACAACAACAAAAACAATAACCACCACAGTGACCAAGCAACAAGGGCAGCGAAAGGGGAACAAATGGAGTGCAGGGGCTGTGGATTATTCGTGGTGTAGGCACTCAGCTGTGGCAATAACCTCTTGAGGCAATCAATCCATACATGAAGAAGTAATACAGGTAACAGAGACGTATATGTCCCTGTGTGTTTCCACTGAGATAATGTAAATGCACTTTTATTTACTTCTTCATTTATTTATTACCTTGCCACGAGAATTTCTTTTCATTGCTAAAAAAAAGTGTCCCATCAAGGGTACCAGGTGTGCCACACCCAGTTAAGCACTCATGTTACAATGCAGGAGGACTGGGCTTCAACACCCGGGTTCGCACCTGCCAGGGGAAATCTTTACAAGTGGTGCGGAAGTGCTGCAGTTGTCTCTCTCTGTGTCTCAAACTCTCTCTACCTCCCTTCCCTCTCAATTCCTGTCTATTTATTCCAGTGAATAATCAAGAAAATAGAAAGTAAAAAAAGAAAAAGGAAAAGGAAATATTCCACGACTTCAAATGGGCTACTCAGGACAATGCTTTCCTTGTTAAGATCCTCACAGCATTCCATATGCAGAAAGGCAAAGACGCCATGTATTTTTTAACCCAGTTTTTATATTTATTTATTTATTTATTTAGGTGCTTATTCATTTTTGTTATTGATGAATTAATGTTTTACATTTGACATTGACTAAGGATCTGACACCAGCGGACTCCAGTACCCCTATATGGTAATCTGCCTCTACAAAACCGATCCATTGACCTTTCCATCCATCCATCCATCCATCCACCCATACATCTATCCATCCATTCATCCATACATCCATCCATCCATCCATCCATCCATCCATCCATCCATCCACCAGTCAACCAAGCTAAGTACAAAAGGAGATCTCTCCATGAATGGTGAGGAGAAACAACGATGCATAGGTAGGTTGCAAAGGCCCAGTTTGGCTGAATAGGGCAGAGGGGCTGAACCAGGGAATGTGTTGGGGCGTGTGGGTTTGGGTGGGGTGAGCCGGAGACCCTGTGAGCTGGGTCACATTAGGGGCAGGCAGGGGGTGGAAGGGGTTGCGAACAGCTGTCCCTGGAGAACCATCACAAGTGCTGGAGCTGGTGAGCAGGACACCTGGAAGAGAGGACAGACAAAGGAGAGAAGCAAAGTGCGGAGGAAAGGAGAGGGGTCAGGATGGTGAGGACAGGAGAGGACAGGATTGGAGGGGACCTGAGAAACCTACCTGGACAAAGGCAGCATACAGACATCCAGGAAGGCCGGCAGGCATGCAGGCAGCTCTGGCCTGGGCTCCCTGGATCCCGGGCGCACCTCCACCTGTCTTCTCTTGGCTGCCAGCCCTGAGGTCCCTCGTCGGTCAGCACTGTCTTGCCATCCTTCCGTCCCTCTGTGCCAGGGCCCAGGCGTCTGGGCGCTGTTGCCTGACCTAGTGGCAGGGCAGTTGGGCTGCCCAGTGCCAGTGTGGCCAGCACAGATTGCCAGGGGCTAGGACATCACAGAGGGCTCCTGTGGTTGCTAGGCCACGGGGACCCCGCCCATCCAGTTGACCAGCAGCCATGACCCCATGCTGAACTTGACTTGAGGGGTGGTGGCCAGCCACCAGAGACAGAGCCCCAGGCCAAAGCAGGTGCTGGTCGGCCGGGCCAAGGGGCTATGGGCGGATTGGTGTGTGTCTGGGCATGGGGCTGGCATCTGACAGTCCAGGGCGGGGGACCAAGGTCCGCCAGGCCCCTGTCCCACCATGTGCACTGACACACAGTCTTGCTGACTGACTGACAGTCCCCGCCCCAGAGATACCCACACCAAGTCCCTGGGTGCCCTGAGCTGCCCCTGAGTGTTGGTGGGTGCCTGCCTGGACACATGCCTCCGTAATGGAGGCCTCTATTAATCCCGTTGCCTACTGACAGCTGCCCTCCTGCCCCTCCTCCTCCTCCTCCGCCTCCTCCTCCTCCTCCTCTTCTTCCTCCTTCTCTTTCTCCTCTTCCTCCTCCTCCTCCTACACCCCCTCCTCCTCTTCCTCATCCTCAGCGGGACTCACTCAGGGCCCTTGGCCTAGGCAATCCAGGGCTGCTGCTCTGGCTTCTGCAGCTTCTATCCAGTGGGGGGGTGTAGGAATCTGTTCCTGTCAGTCCCTGATTCCTGGGACCTTCCATGCCTCCAGCTGCCCCCACTCTCTAGTCCTGACCCCTCCTCAAGGATGCCCCCTTTCCCCTTACCCTCTGTCCCGCAGCTCCCAACTAACATCTACTGTGTTCCTCCCTGCGCTACTTTACTGCCACCCTGCTTCTGCCCTTCAGCCCTGAGGGCCCAGGGCCAGCCCAGCTGCCATCTCACCATCCAGCACGGGGACCTGCCCTAACCCCCTGCCACCACAACCACACACACAGACCTGCACACTCCTGGTTCCCCTGCCTGCAGCCTGCCTCTCAAACAGTCTCCTTCTGCCCCCTAGCACCTTACAGCCTCTGCCACGGACCCCCACAGACACCTGGGCATGAGCAGTGCAGACATGCAAACAGCTCCCCTCGCCCCCACTCCAGTTGCTCCAAGGTTGGAAAGAGTCTTTTTTTCATGCTGTAGGGGAGGGTGTTGAGACAGTCCAATGTCCTGGGGAGCAAGAACTGCAAACAGTCCATCTACAATGAAACATTTGGGTCTCAGGCCGCCCAATCCCTAGTGTGCTGTGCAGACCTTTGACTGGCAAAAACACCCCATCTGAGCGTGAAATCTGGCTGGGCTAGTGGCTCTTTCTGTGGACTAAGAGACAGACAGACAGAGTTTTCAGGTTCAAAACCTATACTTCCCAGAAGATGGTCATTCACTTCGGTAAAAAAAAAAAAAAAAAAAAAAAAAGGCTTTTTATTTTTTTTCCCCTGCCTGGGTAAACTGTCTCCTGCCTGTTTCAAAGTGAAAAAAGGGAAAAATCTTTTTTGGAGGGAAAAGGACCAAAATGCAGGCAGGTGGACTCCGTGGAAGGTGGATGGGGAGTTGCTTCTGCCCGGGCACTAGAGCCCCAGCTGCTGTTCCAGGTGCTCTCTGATAACAGAGATCTCCATGTGTCGTGTCATGACACTGTCTCCAGGACTGACCCTCAGGATAATGAGGATTCAAAACGAGGCAGGTGATACTGCCTTCAAAAGTAAATCCAGGGAGGTTTGGCGGTATGTCAGAGGGTTAAGGGCTTGTGGCGATCACGAATAGAGGGGACAGGTGGAAGGATTTGGGGTCTGGCCCCCAGACTGCCACCTGCAGGGGAGTCGCTTTACAGGGGGTGAAGCAGGTCTTTAGGAGCTCTATCTTTCTCTCCCACCCTGTATTTCCTCTGCTCTCTCCTTTTGTGTCTGTCAGATGCAAGGTCAGTAACAACAACAACAACAAAAACAATAACCACCACAGTGACCAAGCAACAAGGGCAGCGAAAGGGGAACAAATGGAGTGCAGGGGCTGTGGATTATTCGTGGTGTAGGCACTCAGCTGTGGCAATAACCTCTTGAGGCAATCAATCCATACATGAAGAAGTAATACAGGTAACAGAGACGTATATGTCCCTGTGTGTTTCCACTGAGATAATGTAAATGCACTTTTATTTACTTCTTCATTTATTTATTACCTTGCCACGAGAATTTCTTTTCATTGCTAAAAAAAAGTGTCCCATCAAGGGTACCAGGTGTGCCACACCCAGTTAAGCACTCATGTTACAATGCAGGAGGACTGGGCTTCAACACCCGGGTTCGCACCTGCCAGGGGAAATCTTTACAAGTGGTGCGGAAGTGCTGCAGTTGTCTCTCTCTGTGTCTCAAACTCTCTCTACCTCCCTTCCCTCTCAATTCCTGTCTATTTATTCCAGTGAATAATCAAGAAAATAGAAAGTAAAAAAAGAAAAAGGAAAAGGAAATATTCCACGACTTCAAATGGGCTACTCAGGACAATGCTTTCCTTGTTAAGATCCTCACAGCATTCCATATGCAGAAAGGCAAAGACGCCATGTATTTTTTAACCCAGTTTTTATATTTATTTATTTATTTATTTAGGTGCTTATTCATTTTTGTTATTGATGAATTAATGTTTTACATTTGACATTGACTAAGGATCTGACACCAGCGGACTCCAGTACCCCTATATGGTAATCTGCCTCTACAAAACCGATCCATTGACCTTTCCATCCATCCATCCATCCATCCACCCATACATCTATCCATCCATTCATCCATACATCCATCCATCCATCCATCCATCCACCAGTCAACCAAGCTAAGTACAAAAGGAGATCTCTCCATGAATGGTGAGGAGAAACAACGATGCATAGGTAGGTTGCAAAGGCCCAGTTTGGCTGAATAGGGCAGAGGGGCTGAACCAGGGACTGTGTTGGGGCGTGTGGGTTTGGGTGGGGTGAGCCGGAGACCCTGTGAGCTGGGTCACATTAGGGGCAGGCAGGGGGTGGAAGGGGTTGCGAACAGCTGTCCCTGGAGAACCATCACAAGTGCTGGAGCTGGTGAGCAGGACACCTGGAAGAGAGGACAGACAAAGGAGAGAAGCAAAGTGCGGAGGAAAGGAGAGGGGTCAGGATGGTGAGGACAGGAGAGGACAGGATTGGAGGGGACCTGAGAAACCTACCTGGACAAAGGCAGCATACAGACATCCAGGAAGGCAGGCAGGCATGCAGGCAGCTCTGGCCTGGGCTCCCTGGATCCCGGGCGCACCTCCACCTGTCTTCTCTTGGCTGCCAGCCCTGAGGTCCCTCGTCGGTCAGCACTGTCTTGCCATCCTTCCGTCCCTCTGTGCCAGGGCCCAGGCGTCTGGGCGCTGTTGCCTGACCTAGTGGCAGGGCAGTTGGGCTGCCCAGTGCCAGTGTGGCCAGCACAGATTGCCAGGGGCTAGGACATCACAGAGGGCTCCTGTGGTTGCTAGGCCACGGGGACCCCGCCCATCCAGTTGACCAGCAGCCATGACCCCATGCTGAACTTGACTTGAGGGGTGGTGGCCAGCCACCAGAGACAGAGCCCCAGGCCAAAGCAGGTGCTGGTCGGCCGGGCCAAGGGGCTATGGGCGGATTGGTGTGTGTCTGGGCATGGGGCTGGCATCTGACAGTCCAGGGCGGGGGACCAAGGTCCGCCAGGCCCCTGTCCCACCATGTGCACTGACACACAGTCTTGCTGACTGACTGACAGTCCCCGCCCCAGAGATACCCACACCAAGTCCCTGGGTGCCCTGAGCTGCCCCTGAGTGTTGGTGGGTGCCTGCCTGGACACATGCCTCCGTAATGGAGGTCTCTATTAATCCCGTTGCCTACTGACAGCTGCCCTCCTGCCCCTCCTCCTCCTCCTCCGCCTCCTCCTCCTCCTCTTCTTCCTCCTTCTCTTTCTCCTCTTCCTCCTCCTCCTCCTACACCCCCTCCTCCTCTTCCTCATCCTCAGCGGGACTCACTCAGGGCCCTTGGCCAAGGCAATCCAGGGCTGCTGCTCGGGCTTCTGCAGCTTCTATCCAGTGGGGGGGTGTAGGAATCTGTTCCTGTCAGTCCCTGATTCCTGGGACCTTCCATGCCTCCAGCTGCCCCCACTCTCTAGTCCTGACCCCTCCTCAAGGATGCCCCCTTTCCCCTTACCCTCTGTCCCGCAGCTCCCAACTAACATCTACTGTGTTCCTCCCTGCGCTACTTTACTGCCACCCTGCTTCTGCCCTTCAGCCCTGAGGGCCCAGGGCCAGCCCAGCTGCCATCTCACCATCCAGCACGGGGACCTGCCCTAACCCCCTGCCACCACACCCACACACACAGACCTGCACACACTCCTGGTTCCCCTGCCTGCAGCCTGCCTCTAAAACAGTCTCCTTCTGCCCCCTAGCACCTTACAGCCTCTGCCACGGACCCCCACAGACACCTGGGCATGAGCAGTGCAGACATGCAAACAGCTCCCCTCGCCCCCACTCCAGTTGCTCCAAGGTTGGAAAGAGTCTTTTTTTCATGCTGTAGGGGAGGGAGTTGAGACAGTCCAATGTCCTGGGGAGCAAGAACTGCAAACAGTCCATCTACAATGTAACATTTGGGTCTCAGGCCGCCCAATCCCTAGTGTGCTGTGCAGACCTTTGACTGGCAAAAACACCCCATCTGAGCGTGAAATCTGGCTGGGCTAGTGGCTCTTTCTGTGGACTAAGAGACAGACAGACAGAGTTTTCAGGTTCAAAACCTATACTTCCCAGAAGATGGTCATTCACTTCGGTAAAAAAAAAAAAAAAAAAAAGGCTTTTTATTCTTTTTTTCCCCTGCCTGGGTAACCTGTCTCCTGCCTGTTTCAAAGTGAAAAAAGGGAAAAATCTTTTTTGGAGGGAAAAGGACCAAAATGCAGGCAGGTGGACTCCGTGGAAGGTGGATGGGGAGTTGCTCCTGCCCGGGCACTAGAGCCCCAGCTGCTGTTCCAGGTGCTCTCTGATAACAGAGATCTCCATGTGTCGTGTCATGACACTGTCTCCAGGACTGAGCCTCAGGATAATGAGGATTCAAAACGAGGCAGGTGATACTGCCTTCAAAAGTAAATCCAGGGAGGTTTGGCGGTATGTCAGAGGGTTAAGGGCTTGTGGCGATCACGAATAGAGGGGACAGGTGGAAGGATTTGGGGTCTGGCCCCCAGACTGCCACCTGCAGGGGAGTCGCTTTACAGGGGGTGAAGCAGGTCTTCAGGAGCTCTATCTTTCTCTCCCACCCTGTATTTCCTCTGCTCTCTCCTTTTGTGTCTGTCAGATGCAAGGTCAGTAACAACAACAACAACAAAAACAATAACCACCACAGTGACCAAGCAACAAGGGCAGCGAAAGGGGAACAAATGGAGTGCAGGGGCTGTGGATTATTCGTGGTGTAGGCACTCAGCTGTGGCAATAACCTCTTGAGGCAATCAATCCATACATGAAGAAGTAATACAGGTAACAGAGACGTATATGTCCCTGTGTGTTTCCACTGAGATAATGTAAATGCACTTTTATTTACTTCTTCATTTATTTATTACCTTGCCACGAGAATTTCTTTTCATTGCTAAAAAAAAGTGTCCCATCAAGGGTACCAGGTGTGCCACACCCAGTTAAGCACTCATGTTACAATGCAGGAGGACTGGGCTTCAACACCCGGGTTCGCACCTGCCAGGGGAAATCTTTACAAGTGGTGCGGAAGTGCTGCAGTTGTCTCTCTCTGTGTCTCAAACTCTCTCTACCTCCCTTCCCTCTCAATTCCTGTCTATTTATTCCAGTGAATAATCAAGAAAATAGAAAGTAAAAAAAGAAAAAGGAAAAGGAAATATTCCACGACTTCAAATGGGCTACTCAGGACAATGCTTTCCTTGTTAAGATCCTCACAGCATTCCATATGCAGAAAGGCAAAGACGCCATGTATTTTTTAACCCAGTTTTTATATTTATTTATTTATTTATTTAGGTGCTTATTCATTTTTGTTATTGATGAATTAATGTTTTACATTTGACATTGACTAAGGATCTGACACCAGCGGACTCCAGTACCCCTATATGGTAATCTGCCTCTACAAAACCGATCCATTGACCTTTCCATCCATCCATCCATCCATCCACCCATACATCTATCCATCCATTCATCCATACATCCATCCATCCATCCATCCATCCATCCATCCATCCACCAGTCAACCAAGCTAAGTACAAAAGGAGATCTCTCCATGAATGGTGAGGAGAAACAACGATGCATAGGTAGGTTGCAAAGGCCCAGTTTGGCTGAATAGGGCAGAGGGGCTGAACCAGGGAATGTGTTGGGGCGTGTGGGTTTGGGTGGGGTGAGCCGGAGACCCTGTGAGCTGGGTCACATTAGGGGCAGGCAGGGGGTGGAAGGGGTTGCGAACAGCTGTCCCTGGAGAACCATCACAAGTGCTGGAGCTGGTGAGCAGGACACCTGGAAGAGAGGACAGACAAAGGAGAGAAGCAAAGTGCGGAGGAAAGGAGAGGGGTCAGGATGGTGAGGACAGGAGAGGACAGGATTGGAGGGGACCTGAGAAACCTACCTGGACAAAGGCAGCATACAGACATCCAGGAAGGCCGGCAGGCATGCAGGCAGCTCTGGCCTGGGCTCCCTGGATCCCGGGCGCACCTCCACCTGTCTTCTCTTGGCTGCCAGCCCTGAGGTCCCTCGTCGGTCAGCACTGTCTTGCCATCCTTCCATCCCTCTGTGCCAGGGCCCAGGCGTCTGGGCGCTGTTGCCTGACCTAGTGGCAGGGCAGTTGGGCTGCCCAGTGCCAGTGTGGCCAGCACAGATTGCCAGGGGCTAGGACATCACAGAGGGCTCCTGTGGTTGCTAGGCCACGGGGACCCCGCCCATCCAGTTGACCAGCAGCCATGACCCCATGCTGAACTTGACTTGAGGGGTGGTGGCCAGCCACCAGAGACAGAGCCCCAGGCCAAAGCAGGTGCTGGTCGGCCGGGCCAAGGGGCTATGGGCGGATTGGTGTGTGTCTGGGCATGGGGCTGGCATCTGACAGTCCAGGGCGGGGGACCAAGGTCCGCCAGGCCCCTGTCCCACCATGTGCACTGACACACAGTCTTGCTGACTGACTGACAGTCCCCGCCCCAGAGATACCCACACCAAGTCCCTGGGTGCCCTGAGCTGCCCCTGAGTGTTGGTGGGTGCCTGCCTGGACACATGCCTCCGTAATGGAGGCCTCTATTAATCCCGTTGCCTACTGACAGCTGCCCTCCTGCCCCTCCTCCTCCTCCTCCGCCTCCTCCTCCTCCTCCTCTTCTTCCTCCTTCTCTTTCTCCTCTTCCTCCTCCTCCTCCTACACCCCCTCCTCCTCTTCCTCATCCTCAGCGGGACTCACTCAGGGCCCTTGGCCTAGGCAATCCAGGGCTGCTGCTCTGGCTTCTGCAGCTTCTATCCAGTGGGGGGGTGTAGGAATCTGTTCCTGTCAGTCCCTGATTCCTGGGACCTTCCATGCCTCCAGCTGCCCCCACTCTCTAGTCCTGACCCCTCCTCAAGGATGCCCCCTTTCCCCTTACCCTCTGTCCCACAGCTCCCAACTAACATCTACTGTGTTCCTCCCTGCGCTACTTTACTGCCACCCTGCTTCTGCCCTTCAGCCCTGAGGGCCCAGGGCCAGCCCAGCTGCCATCTCACCATCCAGCACGGGGACCTGCCCTAACCCCCTGCCACCACAACCACACACACAGACCTGCACACTCCTGGTTCCCCTGCCTGCAGCCTGCCTCTCAAACAGTCTCCTTCTGCCCCCTAGCACCTTACAGCCTCTGCCACGGACCCCCACAGACACCTGGGCATGAGCAGTGCAGACATGCAAACAGCTCCCCTCGCCCCCACTCCAGTTGCTCCAAGGTTGGAAAGAGTCTTTTTTTCATGCTGTAGGGGAGGGAGTTGAGACAGTCCAATGTCCTGGGGAGCAAGAACTGCAAACAGTCCATCTACAATGAAACATTTGGGTCTCAGGCCGCCCAATCCCTAGTGTGCTGTGCAGACCTTTGACTGGCAAAAACACCCCATCTGAGCGTGAAATCTGGCTGGGCTAGTGGCTCTTTCTGTGGACTAAGAGACAGACAGACAGAGTTTTCAGGTTCAAAACCTATACTTCCCAGAAGATGGTCATTCACTTCGGTAAAAAAAAAAAAAAAAAAAAAAAAAAAGGCTTTTTATTTTTTTTCCCCTGCCTGGGTAAACTGTCTCCTGCCTGTTTCAAAGTGAAAAAAGGGAAAAATCTTTTTTGGAGGGAAAAGGACCAAAATGCAGGCAGGTGGACTCCGTGGAAGGTGGATGGGGAGTTGCTTCTGCCCGGGCACTAGAGCCCCAGCTGCTGTTCCAGGTGCTCTCTGATAACAGAGATCTCCATGTGTCGTGTCATGACACTGTCTCCAGGACTGAGCCTCAGGATAATGAGGATTCAAAACGAGGCAGGTGATACTGCCTTCAAAAGTAAATCCAGGGAGGTTTGGCGGTATGTCAGAGGGTTAAGGGCTTGTGGCGATCACGAATAGAGGGGACAGGTGGAAGGATTTGGGGTCTGGCCCCCAGACTGCCACCTGCAGGGGAGTCGCTTTACAGGGGGTGAAGCAGGTCTTTAGGAGCTCTATCTTTCTCTCCCACCCTGTATTTCCTCTGCTCTCTCCTTTTGTGTCTGTCAGATGCAAGGTCAGTAACAACAACAACAACAAAAACAATAACCACCACAGTGACCAAGCAACAAGGGCAGCGAAAGGGGAACAAATGGAGTGCAGGGGCTGTGGATTATTCGTGGTGTAGGCACTCAGCTGTGGCAATAACCTCTTGAGGCAATCAATCCATACATGAAGAAGTAATACAGGTAACAGAGACGTATATGTCCCTGTGTGTTTCCACTGAGATAATGTAAATGCACTTTTATTTACTTCTTCATTTATTTATTACCTTGCCACGAGAATTTCTTTTCATTGCTAAAAAAAAGTGTCCCATCAAGGGTACCAGGTGTGCCACACCCAGTTAAGCACTCATGTTACAATGCAGGAGGACTGGGCTTCAACACCCGGGTTCGCACCTGCCAGGGGAAATCTTTACAAGTGGTGCGGAAGTGCTGCAGTTGTCTCTCTCTGTGTCTCAAACTCTCTCTACCTCCCTTCCCTCTCAATTCCTGTCTATTTATTCCAGTGAATAATCAAGAAAATAGAAAGTAAAAAAAGAAAAAGGAAAAGGAAATATTCCACGACTTCAAATGGGCTACTCAGGACAATGCTTTCCTTGTTAAGATCCTCACAGCATTCCATATGCAGAAAGGCAAAGACGCCATGTATTTTTTAACCCAGTTTTTATATTTATTTATTTATTTATTTAGGTGCTTATTCATTTTTGTTATTGATGAATTAATGTTTTACATTTGACATTGACTAAGGATCTGACACCAGCGGACTCCAGTACCCCTATATGGTAATCTGCCTCTACAAAACCGATCCATTGACCTTTCCATCCATCCATCCATCCATCCACCCATACATCTATCCATCCATTCATCCATACATCCATCCATCCATCCATCCATCCATCCATCCATCCATCCACCAGTCAACCAAGCTAAGTACAAAAGGAGATCTCTCCATGAATGGTGAGGAGAAACAACGATGCATAGGTAGGTTGCAAAGGCCCAGTTTGGCTGAATAGGGCAGAGGGGCTGAACCAGGGAATGTGTTGGGGCGTGTGGGTTTGGGTGGGGTGAGCCGGAGACCCTGTGAGCTGGGTCACATTAGGGGCAGGCAGGGGGTGGAAGGGGTTGCGAACAGCTGTCCCTGGAGAACCATCACAAGTGCTGGAGCTGGTGAGCAGGACACCTGGAAGAGAGGACAGACAAAGGAGAGAAGCAAAGTGCGGAGGAAAGGAGAGGGGTCAGGATGGTGAGGACAGGAGAGGACAGGATTGGAGGGGACCTGAGAAACCTACCTGGACAAAGGCAGCATACAGACATCCAGGAAGGCCGGCAGGCATGCAGGCAGCTCTGGCCTGGGCTCCCTGGATCCCGGGCGCACCTCCACCTGTCTTCTCTTGGCTGCCAGCCCTGAGGTCCCTCGTCGGTCAGCACTGTCTTGCCATCCTTCCATCCCTCTGTGCCAGGGCCCAGGCGTCTGGGCGCTGTTGCCTGACCTAGTGGCAGGGCAGTTGGGCTGCCCAGTGCCAGTGTGGCCAGCACAGATTGCCAGGGGCTAGGACATCACAGAGGGCTCCTGTGGTTGCTAGGCCACGGGGACCCCGCCCATCCAGTTGACCAGCAGCCATGACCCCATGCTGAACTTGACTTGAGGGGTGGTGGCCAGCCACCAGAGACAGAGCCCCAGGCCAAAGCAGGTGCTGGTCGGCCGGGCCAAGGGGCTATGGGCGGATTGGTGTGTGTCTGGGCATGGGGCTGGCATCTGACAGTCCAGGGCGGGGGACCAAGGTCCGCCAGGCCCCTGTCCCACCATGTGCACTGACACACAGTCTTGCTGACTGACTGACAGTCCCCGCCCCAGAGATACCCACACCAAGTCCCTGGGTGCCCTGAGCTGCCCCTGAGTGTTGGTGGGTGCCTGCCTGGACACATGCCTCCGTAATGGAGGCCTCTATTAATCCCGTTGCCTACTGACAGCTGCCCTCCTGCCCCTCCTCCTCCTCCTCCGCCTCCTCCTCCTCCTCCTCTTCTTCCTCCTTCTCTTTCTCCTCTTCCTCCTCCTCCTCCTACACCCCCTCCTCCTCTTCCTCATCCTCAGCGGGACTCACTCAGGGCCCTTGGCCTAGGCAATCCAGGGCTGCTGCTCTGGCTTCTGCAGCTTCTATCCAGTGGGGGGGTGTAGGAATCTGTTCCTGTCAGTCCCTGATTCCTGGGACCTTCCATGCCTCCAGCTGCCCCCACTCTCTAGTCCTGACCCCTCCTCAAGGATGCCCCCTTTCCCCTTACCCTCTGTCCCACAGCTCCCAACTAACATCTACTGTGTTCCTCCCTGCGCTACTTTACTGCCACCCTGCTTCTGCCCTTCAGCCCTGAGGGCCCAGGGCCAGCCCAGCTGCCATCTCACCATCCAGCACGGGGACCTGCCCTAACCCCCTGCCACCACAACCACACACACAGACCTGCACACTCCTGGTTCCCCTGCCTGCAGCCTGCCTCTCAAACAGTCTCCTTCTGCCCCCTAGCACCTTACAGCCTCTGCCACGGACCCCCACAGACACCTGGGCATGAGCAGTGCAGACATGCAAACAGCTCCCCTCGCCCCCACTCCAGTTGCTCCAAGGTTGGAAAGAGTCTTTTTTTCATGCTGTAGGGGAGGGAGTTGAGACAGTCCAATGTCCTGGGGAGCAAGAACTGCAAACAGTCCATCTACAATGAAACATTTGGGTCTCAGGCCGCCCAATCCCTAGTGTGCTGTGCAGACCTTTGACTGGCAAAAACACCCCATCTGAGCGTGAAATCTGGCTGGGCTAGTGGCTCTTTCTGTGGACTAAGAGACAGACAGACAGAGTTTTCAGGTTCAAAACCTATACTTCCCAGAAGATGGTCATTCACTTCGGTAAAAAAAAAAAAAAAAAAAAAAAAAAAGGCTTTTTATTTTTTTTCCCCTGCCTGGGTAAACTGTCTCCTGCCTGTTTCAAAGTGAAAAAAGGGAAAAATCTTTTTTGGAGGGAAAAGGACCAAAATGCAGGCAGGTGGACTCCGTGGAAGGTGGATGGGGAGTTGCTTCTGCCCGGGCACTAGAGCCCCAGCTGCTGTTCCAGGTGCTCTCTGATAACAGAGATCTCCATGTGTCGTGTCATGACACTGTCTCCAGGACTGACCCTCAGGATAATGAGGATTCAAAACGAGGCAGGTGATACTGCCTTCAAAAGTAAATCCAGGGAGGTTTGGCGGTATGTCAGAGGGTTAAGGGCTTGTGGCGATCACGAATAGAGGGGACAGGTGGAAGGATTTGGGGTCTGGCCCCCAGACTGCCACCTGCAGGGGAGTCGCTTTACAGGGGGTGAAGCAGGTCTTTAGGAGCTCTATCTTTCTCTCCCACCCTGTATTTCCTCTGCTCTCTCCTTTTGTGTCTGTCAGATGCAAGGTCAGTAACAACAACAACAACAAAAACAATAACCACCACAGTGACCAAGCAACAAGGGCAGCGAAAGGGGAACAAATGGAGTGCAGGGGCTGTGGATTATTCGTGGTGTAGGCACTCAGCTGTGGCAATAACCTCTTGAGGCAATCAATCCATACATGAAGAAGTAATACAGGTAACAGAGACGTATATGTCCCTGTGTGTTTCCACTGAGATAATGTAAATGCACTTTTATTTACTTCTTCATTTATTTATTACCTTGCCACGAGAATTTCTTTTCATTGCTAAAAAAAAGTGTCCCATCAAGGGTACCAGGTGTGCCACACCCAGTTAAGCACTCATGTTACAATGCAGGAGGACTGGGCTTCAACACCCGGGTTCGCACCTGCCAGGGGAAATCTTTACAAGTGGTGCGGAAGTGCTGCAGTTGTCTCTCTCTGTGTCTCAAACTCTCTCTACCTCCCTTCCCTCTCAATTCCTGTCTATTTATTCCAGTGAATAATCAAGAAAATAGAAAGTAAAAAAAGAAAAAGGAAAAGGAAATATTCCACGACTTCAAATGGGCTACTCAGGACAATGCTTTCCTTGTTAAGATCCTCACAGCATTCCATATGCAGAAAGGCAAAGACGCCATGTATTTTTTAACCCAGTTTTTATATTTATTTATTTATTTATTTAGGTGCTTATTCATTTTTGTTATTGATGAATTAATGTTTTACATTTGACATTGACTAAGGATCTGACACCAGCGGACTCCAGTACCCCTATATGGTAATCTGCCTCTACAAAACCGATCCATTGACCTTTCCATCCATCCATCCATCCATCCACCCATACATCTATCCATCCATTCATCCATACATCCATCCATCCATCCATCCATCCACCAGTCAACCAAGCTAAGTACAAAAGGAGATCTCTCCATGAATGGTGAGGAGAAACAACGATGCATAGGTAGGTTGCAAAGGCCCAGTTTGGCTGAATAGGGCAGAGGGGCTGAACCAGGGACTGTGTTGGGGCGTGTGGGTTTGGGTGGGGTGAGCCGGAGACCCTGTGAGCTGGGTCACATTAGGGGCAGGCAGGGGGTGGAAGGGGTTGCGAACAGCTGTCCCTGGAGAACCATCACAAGTGCTGGAGCTGGTGAGCAGGACACCTGGAAGAGAGGACAGACAAAGGAGAGAAGCAAAGTGCGGAGGAAAGGAGAGGGGTCAGGATGGTGAGGACAGGAGAGGACAGGATTGGAGGGGACCTGAGAAACCTACCTGGACAAAGGCAGCATACAGACATCCAGGAAGGCAGGCAGGCATGCAGGCAGCTCTGGCCTGGGCTCCCTGGATCCCGGGCGCACCTCCACCTGTCTTCTCTTGGCTGCCAGCCCTGAGGTCCCTCGTCGGTCAGCACTGTCTTGCCATCCTTCCGTCCCTCTGTGCCAGGGCCCAGGCGTCTGGGCGCTGTTGCCTGACCTAGTGGCAGGGCAGTTGGGCTGCCCAGTGCCAGTGTGGCCAGCACAGATTGCCAGGGGCTAGGACATCACAGAGGGCTCCTGTGGTTGCTAGGCCACGGGGACCCCGCCCATCCAGTTGACCAGCAGCCATGACCCCATGCTGAACTTGACTTGAGGGGTGGTGGCCAGCCACCAGAGACAGAGCCCCAGGCCAAAGCAGGTGCTGGTCGGCCGGGCCAAGGGGCTATGGGCGGATTGGTGTGTGTCTGGGCATGGGGCTGGCATCTGACAGTCCAGGGCGGGGGACCAAGGTCCGCCAGGCCCCTGTCCCACCATGTGCACTGACACACAGTCTTGCTGACTGACTGACAGTCCCCGCCCCAGAGATACCCACACCAAGTCCCTGGGTGCCCTGAGCTGCCCCTGAGTGTTGGTGGGTGCCTGCCTGGACACATGCCTCCGTAATGGAGGCCTCTATTAATCCCGTTGCCTACTGACAGCTGCCCTCCTGCCCCTCCTCCTCCTCCTGCGCCTCCTCCTCCTCCTCTTCTTCCTCCTTCTCTTTCTCCTCTTCCTCCTCCTCCTCCTACACCCCCTCCTCCTCTTCCTCATCCTCAGCGGGACTCACTCAGGGCCCTTGGCCTAGGCAATCCAGGGCTGCTGCTCGGGCTTCTGCAGCTTCTATCCAGTGGGGGGGTGTAGGAATCTGTTCCTGTCAGTCCCTGATTCCTGGGACCTTCCATGCCTCCAGCTGCCCCCACTCTCTAGTCCTGACCCCTCCTCAAGGATGCCCCCTTTCCCCTTACCCTCTGTCCCGCAGCTCCCAACTAACATCTACTGTGTTCCTCCCTGCGCTACTTTACTGCCACCCTGCTTCTGCCCTTCAGCCCTGAGGGCCCAGGGCCAGCCCAGCTGCCATCTCACCATCCAGCACGGGGACCTGCCCTAACCCCCTGCCACCACACCCACACACACAGACCTGCACACACTCCTGGTTCCCCTGCCTGCAGCCTGCCTCTCAAACAGTCTCCTTCTGCCCCCTAGCACCTTACAGCCTCTGCCACGGACCCCCACAGACACCTGGGCATGAGCAGTGCAGACATGCAAACAGCTCCCCTCGCCCCCACTCCAGTTGCTCCAAGGTTGGAAAGAGTCTTTTTTTCATGCTGTAGGGGAGGGAGTTGAGACAGTCCAATGTCCTGGGGAGCAAGAACTGCAAACAGTCCATCTACAATGTAACATTTGGGTCTCAGGCCGCCCAATCCCTAGTGTGCTGTGCAGACCTTTGACTGGCAAAAACACCCCATCTGAGCGTGAAATCTGGCTGGGCTAGTGGCTCTTTCTGTGGACTAAGAGACAGACAGACAGAGTTTTCAGGTTCAAAACCTATACTTCCCAGAAGATGGTCATTCACTTCGGTAAAAAAAAAAAAAAAAAAAAAAAAAAAAAAAAAAAAAAAAGGCTTTTTATTCTTTTTTTCCCCTGCCTGGGTAACCTGTCTCCTGCCTGTTTCAAAGTGAAAAAAGGGAAAAATCTTTTTTGGAGGGAAAAGGACCAAAATGCAGGCAGGTGGACTCCGTGGAAGGTGGATGGGGAGTTGCTCCTGCCCGGGCACTAGAGCCCCAGCTGCTGTTCCAGGTGCTCTCTGATAACAGAGATCTCCATGTGTCGTGTCATGACACTGTCTCCAGGACTGAGCCTCAGGATAATGAGGATTCAAAACGAGGCAGGTGATACTGCCTTCAAAAGTAAATCCAGGGAGGTTTGGCGGTATGTCAGAGGGTTAAGGGCTTGTGGCGATCACGAATAGAGGGGACAGGTGGAAGGATTTGGGGTCTGGCCCCCAGACTGCCACCTGCAGGGGAGTCGCTTTACAGGGGGTGAAGCAGGTCTTTAGGAGCTCTATCTTTCTCTCCCACCCTGTATTTCCTCTGCTCTCTCCTTTTGTGTCTGTCAGATGCAAGGTCAGTAACAACAACAACAACAAAAACAATAACCACCACAGTGACCAAGCAACAAGGGCAGCGAAAGGGGAACAAATGGAGTGCAGGGGCTGTAGATTATTCCTGGTGTAGGCACTCAGCTGTGGCAATAACCTCTTGAGGCAATCAATCCATACATGAAGAAGTAATACAGGTAACAGAGACGTATATGTCCCTGTGTGTTTCCACTGAGATAATGTAAATGCACTTTTATTTACTTCTTCATTTATTTATTACCTTGCCACGAGAATTTCTTTTCATTGCTAAAAAAAAGTGTCCCATCAAGGGTACCAGGTGTGCCACACCCAGTTAAGCACTCATGTTACAATGCAGGAGGACTGGGCTTCAACACCCGGGTTCGCACCTGCCAGGGGAAATCTTTACAAGTGGTGCGGAAGTGCTGCAGTTGTCTCTCTCTGTGTCTCAAACTCTCTCTACCTCCCTTCCCTCTCAATTCCTGTCTATTTATTCCAGTGAATAATCAAGAAAATAGAAAGTAAAAAAAGAAAAAGGAAAAGGAAATATTCCACGACTTCAAATGGGCTACTCAGGACAATGCTTTC